>NW_020897714.1:24086302-24466740 GCF_003984885.1 Neopelma chrysocephalum
AGCTTGACCTTGGTACTGAAGGCCTCCACTGCATCTGTAAATGGAAAGATATTTAGGTTAAAGATCTGGGGTTTTCTCTTGGAATCTATATTTCATTGGTAAAAAACATAAAGATGCATTTATAGTGTGCTAGCTCTTCTGACTTTCGTTAATAATTTTTTAAAAAATAATGTAGATATGGAAATGGAATATTTAAATATCAGAGTATTTTGTTAACATATGTATGGCATATTCATACTGGAAATAGAAGATAGTACTTTTCAACCTTATAATAAGTCTACAGTCTATAATGTGTGTTGATTGTAAGATAAGAAACTGAGACACTTTTCTTGTTCAGCTGAAATCGGATATCGTGCTGCACTGGTAGATCTCCGGAGGTATCACCAGTCTTTCTTCAGTGTGTGTAATTAGCCATTTTGACATAGCAGATCAGTGGGCAGCATAATAATCCATTAGAATTCACAGTAGCAGCTGATAGCAAATTATGTCACCTGTGACTTGAAAGCCTGGAATGGGGCGAGGAGAATTGCCGGTTTTCTTCATGCTGCTGAGAAAAGAAAAGGCTGGTGCCTTGAAACATCGAGAGAGGGAACCTCAGTAAATATATGGTAAATGGAGATTGCATAAGGAAGCCATAAGTTTTACAGCAGCTTTTTATTATTGTTTAGAATCACTCTTACAAAGTTGTCTTCTTCTCTTCAGAGAGATGCTTTAAAGATGCTACAGATTTTCCTGGATTCTGTAGCCCCATATGTTTGTCATTGTTAGTCATAAGGTTTTTTTCTTCCTTCCTTTCATTTAATTGTTTCTTTCTGGGTTTGAAACTCCTGCATTTTCCTGAAATATTTTGGTATTCGCTCAGAGAGCGTAAGTTTTACTTTTAATCTTCTGCATGTAAAGATTTATTTTTACAGAGTAGGTATGATTTCTGTGTTCATATGGCTACCGTAATAAGTAAGTCATAAGCTGCATAGCCTCACAGTCTATCTTCTAATGAAGCAAACCAGTACTATTATCTGCTGGCAGTAAGACCCTACGTACCTTTTTGGGTGTGCTCTGAGGGTATGGCTGCTTGGGTACACCTCAGTGAGGTAAAGATCACCAGGTATTTGTGTTACACTACAATTTAGTCATGCTGGCTAGCATATCATGCCAGTACAGCTATCTGGCTCTGGCCCCTTATCTGCTCTGTGAATGTCCCTTTAGAATATTTAGGTCACAGTCCCTCACTTGTGTTGGTCAGTAATAGCATATTTCCCACTTGAGTGGACACAGCTCTGTCAAAAAATACTGAGATCCTGCGGTGACAAGTCCATAGCAGAACCCAGGATTGCATTGATATTTATGTGTAATAGCAGCCCTGAAGCTGGGCTTGAATCCACATGTACTGCTTGTCCTCACTCTCAAGGCCAGGTCATTCTCAAAGGTAATACAGATAATAGCAAAGGTAATGTTTCTTCTAAGGTGGTGACATGGGCAGGGTAGGCTGTTTGCAGCAAAGGTCTGTTCTGCAGGTTGGATGTACCACTCTACTGTTTCTGTTCTCTCCATCTGGCCTTCTAGTGTCATTACAGGATTAGTGTCATGCAGACAGGATGGCACAAGGATCCTGCTTAAAAGGGCTCATAATGTTCTCGTCTGCAAAGAATATAGAGAGGGAGCCTGAACTCAAAAAATATTAAGGGGTATTTTACTTCTGATAGTCTCAGAAGTCTGCTGCTTCAGTGAATATAAACATAAATACATAGGAGATAAAACCTTTGTGGGAACTGATGCTAGCAAAACCAGGTTTGATCATAAAGTAGTAAAAAAATAAAGGATCTTGAAGAGACTCTGATTTGCTAATCCATCCCTCTGTGTCAAAGCAGGATTAACAATACCTGAAAAATATTAGTTTCCTTTTTCATTCTGGAGATTAGATGGGAAAACATGCTTAGATGAAAGTTATTTGCATGCGTTTTAAAATAGGAGTTAGGGAAGCAGGGGAGAGAAGTGAATTTCTATGCAAGATTCATTGGTCTGTGCAAGGATAATTCTTTTAAAGAGATGGTACTAAGATATTTAAAGGGCACATCAAATATTCATGACTTGTTCTGGAAGCCGTAGCATTCTACTGGAAATTCACCTTGATGTGAGCTGGGTTGTTGCACTGGATAAAGATGTCTTTGCCTTAAGAAGTAAAAAGATGCACAGGTGGCATTTTTAAATAACAGGATTTTCTCTCGTGCCATTACCTGTATCTGCCACAACATTGTCCCAGCCTGAGCTTTTTTCCCTGCAGTGAAGCTGTGCCTTTTGTGGGCAACTGAATTTTTGCCATGGGTTATTTTTCTTCAGGAAAAACTGGATAAATTTCTTCAGTGCCTAAACCATCATTTTGCTCTGTACTGGGCCTCTGATGTTTTTGTATAAAAACACTGTCAACTCCTTTCCTCTTCCCCAGGGAGCAAAAAAATATTTTATATGTTATCTGTAATGGAAATAATGTTATTTTATTGACAATATTATAGTCAACAATATTATTTCTTTCTCTATGGACATCCAGAAATTAAAATGGAACCTGGTTCACTAGGGATTTCACTTTCCCTGCTGTGTAAAAGCATTTGAAGAAAAATGTCAAATCCCTTCCTAGGACTTCTCAAGAGATAATTTCAGCTATAGACAGTTATTCAGGGAAAGGCTCCCTGCTCTAATGGCAAGAGCTTGACACCTATAGACAACCTAATTGGCAGATTGTTTAGAAGGTCTTGGATGTTCTGTAAATGCTGGGCATGCTGAAGTCATTGCCTTTGCAGTGCCAGCTTTGAGTGGCTTGCTCAGTTCCTTGTTTTTCCAAGGGCACATCCTAAAGCTCTAGGGGGAAAATGCCTGCTTCTTCAGTCAGAAGTCACTCCTCTCTGGAGCCCTCTGCATGCCACTATGGTTTTTAGAGGCTGTGGACATGTCTTTCTGGCTCAGTGTCCCTCCTGTGTGGGAGGGACATGTGGGAGAGATGGAGTGGCTTGGTCCCCACAAAGCCTTGGACAAAGCATACAGTACCACACCTTCTCCTTGAGCAGTAGCACAGGTAGTGCCAGAGCTGGAGGGCTGCCAGTTTGCATCCTGTGCCAGCAAACCTCAGCTAATGTGTCATCATCACCTGGGGACCGTTACCAGCCCTTGTGTGTCTGCTCTAATCCACACTGCTCCTGACAGCCAGCCAGCCCTCCATGTGCTTCTTACGGTTACAGGTAATGAGTCATGCCTTCTGCAAAGAGTCTGAGAGGCACTTGTGTGGATTTTTATATTTTTCCCCCAAGCAGGAATATCTGATATCGAAATATCATGTGTCAGGTGTAACTTTACACCTCTGAATTGAGAGTTTTGCTTATTAGTGTGTATTCTGTAGACTATCTCTTGGATGTTCCCAGGATCAGAGGCTAGCCCTGCTGGAGGCTAAATACTAGGCTTCTGCTCCTGATATAAAGAATTCTTGTGATGTTTTGACATCCTGTAATGCTTTTGTTCATCTGTATAATGTTGAGGCAACAGCTCTGCATTGCGGAAAAATTCCAGTCAAAAGAGACTCGTGTTAAGAAAGGCAGCTGACACCAATCCTACAAAAACTACTTGAAAACTGACATGAGTTTATGCAAGAGATTCATGTGTGCCTACTGTTTGCATAACAAATATCATTCATTTCTAATAGCAACCTTGACTAACTCTCCAAGCTGTTGTCTTTTTTGGGATGGCATACAGGTTCTGCATCAGAGTCAATAGCTGGATTCTAACAAGGAATGCGGTATTCAACATCTTAATTACGTCTCAGCAATACATTTCTCTGGTGGCAATTCCTCTGAAAGAGCTCTTTTGTAGTAACTCTTCTTCTGCAAGGGGGATTAGCTATTCACAAATGGCAGAAATAAAATAGCACACTTAGATATACTGCTTATGCCAATAGGTATAAAAAGTAAAATGTCTCCATCTGCCTTTTTACAAACATTTGAGTATCTGTCTCGAGATCAGACCAAAGGGCCAGCTAGCCCAGATGCCAAAAGAAAAAGCATTTAGAAGGGGAGAAAGACAGGGCAAGTACACATGATGCCTTGCCTTGAGTAACTCTTCAGCCTTCAGTTATTTGTGTCTTGAGAATTTTCTCTAGCAGTGATGATATTTAGCAATCCTCAGTAGATTTCTTTTCCATGAACTTGTTTGGTCCTTCTAAACCCATCTGAGTTGCTGACAGGGATTTCCACAGCATGTTACAGGAAGAACCATGTCATCTTGTTTCATCTTGCTTTTATCTTGCCACCTCTTTGTTTTCTGTGATGGCCCCTAGTCCTTGCATTGGAGGGGACAGTGAACAGCTGATTCCTGAGTCCTGGTTTTCTTGTCCCTTCTTTTGAACTGCCCTTTGAACCTTTGAAAAATCTGAACATTTTCTAATTCTTTTTCATCGCTTTTGAGAGGGGAAGAGTAGAACTGAATAGGCTATTGAAAATGTAAGTGACCCGTGGGTTTATAGAGTGACATTTATATACTGGTTACTTTTGAAAAGGAGTTAAACAAAAATAATCCATTTTCAAGATACGGATGAGCATTATACCATCCCAAACATAATTAACCTCTGAGACAAAATTAATACTGGGGAAATAAATTCTGTTTCTTGTAATAAAAGATGGTAAGAGTAAGTCTGCTGTAGAATTTAGCTGGTTTGGGAACAAGGAAATGCACCAACATTAAATCATTGTTGCCTAAGGTTTTAATGTTGCTCCTCACTTGCAGTTTCATTTCAGTAAGCAAAATATTTCTGCAGAATATGTGAATGTACTTTCTTTCTGTGTACATTAAACCCTTTCTAGGTATATAAATGTGTTTGAGTCATTGAGCTCAACAAAATACCAGCACAAAAAAATAAATGAAAATTGCTGACCTATGTTCTATCTTAGAAGTCTGTTAGCACTTCTCTCATTATTTGCAGAGAGGATGTGTTTCTGGACTGTTGTAAATATGCTCTGTGCAGATGGTGAGAACCATGTTATGAATTCATTCTTTTGCTTCACAAGTTTAGAAAAGAACTCCCTTAATTTATACTTTTTTCATGTGTTGTGCTACCTTTCTTAGAGGTTGCAGTTGGGGTTGGAGTTGCATACATAGCCTTAGAGGAGTAATTGTTTAACATAACTTATGGACAAAAGACTGGTGAAACTGAGGCACAGCAGTGACCTGTCTATCCTGTAAAGTTGCCAATCTTTTTCTAACTTAATCCTGACACTTCCTTCCAACTAGTGTGCAGAGGAACCTCACCAAACCGTGATTAAGATAGTATCTGCCCGGCGGCATTTCTGTCTGAGAAGGAAAGCTAAAACTGTGTGTGATTCAGAAACAAAATTCTGCCTGTTAGAGCAGTTATCTCAGCAGCCTGTGGGCATATATGTACTTGGAGTTATGGGCTTTCAACAACATGATCCCTCTTGTATTTTGTGAAATTTACTGAGCTGTCATGGTAATATTAGTGTGGCAGGAAGAAATGCACAAAGGAGAAGAAGAGGAATGATGAAAATCCGTGAGAAGAATCTGTCTTAAGAAGAACAGGTGTCTTGAGAATTTCAGGCTTTATAAAGTTTTGTAAGTTTGGGAGTTTCTTTATTTGTTTTTAATCCTACTCCAGCAGCAAAATTCCTCAGGTGGTATTTTTTGTGGGATTCCTGCTTTAGTTACTATTTGTTTGGTGGTAAGCACAAACACACAGTTTTACCTTTTCCAAGGAGGGAAGGAGGACCAGAGGCTGTACACGAGCTTATTCTGGTTTTCCATGCCAGTGCTGTCTATACAATGTGCTACTTTTTCCCAACTTGATGGGAGAAACCTGAGAAACTATAAGCATATTCCTTCTCCACAAGGACATGTTTGCTCAACTGCTTTACCTGTTCCCAGAAGTGGTGACGGTTGACTGAAGTGCTGTTGTGATGACAAATTGTGAGACATAGTTTGTATAAGAGGTAATTGGTCCAAGCTAAGAAAATGGGCAGTATTTTGTACATGCAACCTCTTTTTTAGCTCTCAGAACTCAAAATCCTGCTTCTATTTGAGATGGGGCTTGTCATAGAGGGCACAGGTTGTAACTGCTGTCATGGCAGGGTGATGGTGTCCCACCTAAGGCATAGCGCAGTGACCTGCCATTGCACATGCACTTCTTTTTACATACATACACCATTATCAAGTGAAGATGTTTAAATTAGAGACTTTTTTGGGTTTGGTCCTTAGAAGTTTCTCCTAAACCAGCAGCAGTGAAAGGACCCCTCTGCACATTTGTCAGTGGTACTTAGTGGAGGTTTTTTAGTATGCTAGGAAAGAGTTTGTGCTTATGGCACAAATGGGTTACATCGTATCCCATTTCACAAAAGAGACAGTGCACGAAAAGACCTTGAGATCTACAACTGGGTCTTTTTTTCTAGTGTTTTGGGGGTGGCTATGGAGTTGCAATTCACCTGTGTGATCTTCTAATATGCTTTTTCCATGAAAAAAAGGTTTTTGAGTATTTAATTCAGATATGCATTATTGTTACTGAATCACATGTATAATTTTTATGCATACTTTACAGGCAGTCCCTGGCTGTTATCACAAAGGGTTTTCTGTTGAAGGAAAGTGATGCAAACAAAGATACAGAGGTTATACTTAGGTGCATAAGGAAGGATATGTAGGAACAATAATAGAAGAATAAAGCTGAATAGGAAAAGGAGACTGTGAAAGGTGAACATGCCTGAATACTTCTAAATTCTTATTTATTGGTAGGTATTTTAAATATCTCATGGACCAGTGGCTGCAAACAATAGGGATGAATGATGCTTGTGGGAGGAAGATGTAGGTGACTTCTTGGATGAGATCGATAGACACCTGGTGAAAAAAAGAGTTAAGAGGATGCTACCAAACACACAAGCAGCTGCAAATAATTGTACTTTC
Organism: Neopelma chrysocephalum; assembly: GCF_003984885.1. Classification (NCBI taxonomy): domain Eukaryota; kingdom Metazoa; phylum Chordata; class Aves; order Passeriformes; family Pipridae; genus Neopelma; species Neopelma chrysocephalum. The sequence continues at coordinate 24,093,245 of NW_020897714.1, forward strand.
TGATGCATCATGAGAGTAATGCAGTGAATTCGCACTACCCCATGCTATGGTGCCCTGGGAAGATGGAGAAGGGTTTGGTGGTGTGAGCACAGTTGGCAATGTTAAATAGGTTTAAACTGTCCTAAATCACACTGACATTTTCAACCCACGTTAATTTTAAGAACAGTGATTTTCATTGTCTTGCTGTGTTTAAGCTAGTAAACTTGAAAACATTTTTTTTTTCTGTAAAGCTTCATCCTGTAACATTCCATGTCCTAGTATGATACTGAGGTCATAAGTCAGCAGGACTTACAGGGATTCCTATCCTGTTCATGGGTTATGTGCCAACACTAAAGTACATGCTTAGCTCCTTTGTTTCCTAAGAAATCTATTTTAGCAGCCTCTGCTCGATGCATCTGGGTCTACAAGGAACAGGGCAAGATCATGGTATAAAGTCAATAGAAAATTGTCTTAATACATTATTCTTCATATTATGTCCAAATTCAAATGCTGCTTGCAGGAACTACAGGGATAATATTCAGTAAGTCTATTTCTTCCCTTCTGCTTTCTGCTGAAATTATTCACTGACCTGTGTATGCAGTATTTGCTTTCTTGAGAAAACAGGCTGTTGACATTCCTGGTGTGTCTCTGCATCTAGCAAAACAATATATTGGCAACCATTTTGCATTTCTGTGACTTGAACAGCACTAAAATTATTATTTGCTTTTATAGAATAAGTCTTGACCGAGGCACACAGATTTTGTAGGCTTCTACAAAAATTATTTGACTTCTCTGTGAATTGAGCTTCAAAAATTTGGTTGTTGGGTTTCTTTTTTCATTCAGTATGTAACAATAGAATTAAAACACTGTCTTGCCTTACCAATTTGAAATCATCTTCCTTCTAGATTTCGCAGGTTCTGCATTTGTATAATAACATAATTCCTTATGAATGCACTAATTTAAATATGTTCATTTTGGTGGTAAATTTCAGCGTAGTTTATCTTTTCCCTTTCACAAATATATAAAGATAAATGAAAACCTCTAACAACTTACATTTACAACAAGGAATCTTTGCCAAGACTGGTTTTGTGTAGTCTTGGGTAAAGGCACTTGGGGCTGATGAAAAGATGCTCATTTTCATCACCAGAGCAGGTAACAGTATCAGTACAACTTGTGCTCTTAAAAAGACACTGCATTCTTTTCTTGGTGGTGATTAATTTATGAGCACTAGATGACTGATCCACACATGGTATTCTGACTACCGGTCCCAAGATGAGCAGAGGTAATACAATCTGTTACACTTACATAACTTTATATAAAGAAAAGAAAGAATGCAGCAGGTGGCACACAAAATTTATAAGAAAAATGTAGTAAACATCTTCAGTCTGTAATAACACTGTTCATTTCACTGAGTCTCGGTGATCTGACCGTCTAGTCTTGCAGTAAGCAGAGTTGTGTTTCAGTGTTCTTCAGACACTTTTCACTGAAAATGTGGATTTTGGCTAGTATCAGTTCTCAGTTAAAAGTCATAATGTTGCCATGGTCTATGGGGAGAGGTATCAGAAGTGTAGATTGTTTCTTTAAGAAAACAAGGCGAGAGTCTGTCAGCATTGTTTCTGCAGTAGTAATCCTATTAGTATTTCTATTTTTCAAATCATAGATATTATTTTTGATAAGTGATTTTATCAGGTTTTTTTTGTTGGGTACCATTTTTTTCATATTTAGTCATGTATAATGTTTTATATGTGTGTATTGTCACATTTTTCTATCACGTTTTTTCATTCACGTGCTCAAACACGTATCTACGTACGTGCATACAGTCTCTCATACTGTTCTTATATTGTCTGGAGTTGGTAGTGCCAACTTACATTTTTTCAGCAGGAAATACCTAGAAACGTTGTTATGTGGTTGTACAGAACTCTGTAAGACTTGAATCATTCAGACCAAATTTTTCCATTCAAGGATCAGTTTCATACTGAAACTTTTTATTTAAGATGATAAAAAGAGTTTGGTTTTCAGAGAAGAACAAGGTTAAAAGAAAATAAGTGCTCTGTCCAGATTTTAAAAGTTGTCTTGGAGAAGCTCTAGTGCATATTCTCAGCCTTAGGGGGTGCAGGATGGGGAAGGAAAGAAGGTTGTTTTGTGTGAGGGAAATTCTTTTGCTGATTCTGTGGGGAGCTGCCCATTTCTGACTTCAGTTTTAAACCTTTAGGAGATTGTTTACATGGGGTTGACAGAGACTTATTAGAGACTTACCAGTTAAATTCTCTTAGGATTACACCTGTTCTGTGCATATAAGGTCTGTAGAGCTGTACCAAAACCTGAGAGGGTTTTTTCTCTGTTGCTGTACACAGAGATTGTATTCAAAGCATAAGAAGCATTGAGCCTAAGGTTCTTGGATGCTGTAACCTGGACTGGGCAGCTGGCAGGCAGAGGGAGGGAGAGGCAGAAGAGTGGGGTAGAGAGAATGGTTCTGCCTGGCAAGGAAGAGTAAGACTAGATGAAGAGTTTACTGGGCTGCAACTTCGTGCCTGGGGTGGTAATAACTGAGACTGGCAAGTCCTCTGTTGCCAGCAAGTGTCCATAAAACCCACTGGCAAAGTCTCAGCCATCCTAGCTGCAAAGGTGCAGGAAAGAATACATCCTTTCTCATCCTGCATCCCCTCCTCCTTTCACTATGTGTTTGCCAGCTTCTGCATGAAAGGAGGTCGATATCCTGGTTCTGCAAATAACATTCATACATTCTGCCAAACTTCAACTAATAGCAGAAGGCTCAGTCTATGCCAAGGATGCAGCAGGGTGGGAGAGAGCAAGAGGGTTCCTGTGGAAGAACTGAATTTATGATTTCGAAACTCAAGACTCTTGCAATGCCTGTGTGTGAGAGGATCCAGTTGTGATTGTTCAGACAATCTTAACTGCCATTTCTTACAGTGTGAGTGTCAGTCTTTGCAATACTATCAGCCTTTTAATTCAGCTTCTGTGTGGTCTGTCTGCAGATAAACATTTGTGCATACATATGCTGTGGTGTATGTACATGTACACATAAATATCTGTTCCCGTAACTGTGCTTACATGAAAGGTTGTGCTAGACTGCAGCTAGGAATAAGACTATTTAAAGTTAAAAGATTAAAAGTTTTTATTTTTGTATGTTGCTTTATTCCCCAACATGTTTACAAACTCAATATGCTGGAGTAGCTTGAAATGCATGCTTCAGACATGCAGCAATCTTAGTAAAACCATACTAGTAATTCCAATATTACTACCATGTTTGTCTCTTCAGTTGTCCTTGCCCACCCCACCCATCACACTATTCAAAAAGTAGTAGTAACTTTGCAGGTCAAGTTGCGGGTGCTTAGGAAAGGCTAGAGCACCACCAAAATTTTCTGTGGAAGAATTGTGCCCAGCACATGGTGAAGACTCTCATCATCTTTGGAGCTAAGGGGGCTGGAGGCAACAGAGAGGAATGTAGTAAAATAGAGGAAGTGGTCATCAGGGATCGGCAGCAGGGCTGTGTGGACGGGGAGGAGGGAGTGTAAAAGAGTTAGAAGAAGGGAAGCCACTAAAGGATTCAAAGGAAGAGTGTCACACCCAGGAATATCTTCAAAGAGAATAGACATAACATAAAAACAGATGGGGTCAAACAGAGGAGGTGGGATAACCAAGAGAAGTTTCAGTAATCAGAGTGTTGCAAGCTGGCATGATAATTCACAGAGGAAGTGAAAAGTTGTTCCTCAGAAGTATTTTGGGGGGGTGGTGTTTTTTGGAGGCTTTTTTTTTAAGTAAGCAAGATCCTGAAGACAAATGTTTAATGTCTGAAGGGGGGGGAAATTTTAGAAAGGCTTCACGAGGTGGCAATGACAAAAAATGGAGACACGGTTACCCCTTCACCTGCTGAAGCTCCACAGTGCCTTTTTGAATCAGTGGTTGCAGTCATTTACATAAATTCAATAACTGAATCGCCCATAATGCTGAATTCAAGGGACTTTTGTAAAGCCCAAGACAAATGGAGTATAGTGGAAGACATCCAGATCTGTTCAAATAATAAGCTTACTCATTTTGTGAGAAATGAACTCCAAACCCTCACCCATTCAGAGCACCGCTGGATTTTTCAGAAGAGCTTTTATTGCCATCTACTGGTTTAAATACGGTTTGCTCGACTGCAGCACCCTTTCTAAGAACCATTTGGAAGATGTTTGCTTACTGAGAAAATATTTTGAAGAGATTGTTTCAGAATATTCCTTAGGCGAGCTTATCTTTGGCATGATATCAGACAAGTCTGTTTGCAGTTAGTTATGTTGGCATGCCAAGCTTTATGAAAGGGGGTTCATTTAAACATCTGGAACCCGACGCACCCATACACACACTCCAGCACATGCTTCACTTTGCAGGAAATCAGCTCTAGGAACACACACCCAGGGGTTTGTACGTGTGGTGTGCAGTGGGGATGCCTGCATGCACTTTGAAAACTCGAGTTGTCAGCGTTTCTTTCTACTTTCGAACTGTGTAAAATTGAGTGGGATTTGAAGAAAAACTTTCTCTTAATTAGTTCTTCAGAATTTCTAACTACTCCAAAGCCCCCAAAAATCAGCAGAGCGCTTCAAACTTGGAGTCTTGGTTAAATTAAGTCTGAGTCAAGTAATTGACAAGGTGAGATTAGCTTTTTTTATAAATACAGTTAAGAAAATAGAAGGCCCAAGTCTGTGTCTTTCTCAAGCAAGATGTGCCTTGAATCCGTAATCCCTCAATAAGATCTCTGGGATAATTTCTCTGAATTCCAAAGTTTTTTGTATATTTTTCTGTCTATTCAGTGTGAAATTCCTAAGAGCTAGGTTTTCAGTTCTGTCCTGGAGGAATCCATGCTGACTGAAAAAGTGATTACCGGGCTGCTGTATAACTCAGATCTGCAGAATGTTAATCTTTCATCAGATGAACTAAGTGTTTGTACAAGCACTCCCAGACTTCTGCAGATTTGGGGAGCTCAAAATGAGAAAGATCAACAGTGACATTATTCAAATAATTTAAAATCTTTCTTGACTGGAAGAAAGGAAAAGATGACCTGGCAGTGGCAACTGTTTCAGTCAGTACACAGGTGTACTGTGCTTTGCACTTACAAGTACACAGAAAAGCTTCTCACACAGCGATGAAATCTGAAGAAATAGCTGCCAAAAAAAATCTAGCAGCATCAGAAGGCTATTTTTTAATTTGGTTTACTGATTTGGAGTTTTAAACTGCGTATCATATGTAAGATGACAGAATTGTGGAGAGTTTTTCTTTTCCCTGCAGCTCTCATGTTCATTCCTGAGACTACCATAGCCTAACCATCCTCCTAGTGGCCATTGTTTGTAGATCTGAGCCAAAGCCTTTGTACTCATTGTCACTCATGGTTCCTGTCTTTTGTCTTTGTTCTTTTCTCACAGCTACAAGCCCCCAGTGTGAAAGGCTTTGATTTTGCTAAGCAGCATCTGGGCCAGCACAATAAAGATGATGTCCTGATTATCCATGACCCAGCTCCTTTACCAGGACCTATTAAGGATACTACCCCATCTGAAAATGGAGATGTGCCCAGCCCCAAATCCAAGACTTCCACAAAGCCTTCAAAGACTGTTCGACACAGAGGGAGGTCAGTTCACAGACATAAAACAAATTGTAGTAAACAACAGTTTATTAATGGCTAGTGATTATAGTATTTTTAGGGCAATTTCAGTGGAAATAACTGTTCCAGAGCTCTAAAACTTCGTGTTTTCTAGTGAGCTGTCAGTTATACCTCACTACTCATTCGTACAAGATTGTGAGAATTTAGTGTTCATTTTTCTCTTAAAGGGAACGTACCCAGCTAAGAGCAGTATTTAAGACACTGCTGAGTTGACTGGAGTCAAGTTATTGCTTTACTAGAAACATTAAGTGTATGTTTTCCAGTGCAATCTCTTTGATGTGATCTCTAGCCTACTAAGAGAGAAGTGGGAAGGTAAAAGCTGAGGGAAAAAATGGAACTCTAAGGAGATGAGCTCCTCTGTGCTCCACTTTCCAGTAATTCTTCTTCTTCTCCTTCACTCTCATATGTGCACTCCTCTGTCTCCAGCTCTGCATCCCCTGTGCTTATACCTACATGATGCTGCATGGTGGGAGAAAAAAAGAGCAATCAATAAAGGCAGAGTTGAATGAGTTTAGAAAGAAACTAATGGTGATTCTAACTGAGCTGTAGGTCTCTGACACAGCTTGCTCCTCTGTTCAGCCTTCTGTGCTTTCTTTAAAGCCCCAGTTGTCTTAAGATCCTTACTTCATCTTCCCCATGTGGGCTTCATTCCCCGCTTCCAGGTGCTAAGCCTGTCTTCCTAACTCCCTATAGGCCTTGTAAGTAGTAGACTACCGGTAGTACAGTGGAAGGTGGGCAAAATTGGAAAATAATAGAAGAAAAACGAGCTAACTCGTTTTGGTGTAGCTTGCATAAATTAAAACAAAGTAATATAAATCAGAAGGATGAGTGTTTCTGTGTTTCTTCTAAAAAGTTCAATAGTGGCCTAAGACAGAGATGATACCTGGGGAAAGGGAAGGTATCCATATTTATATGCACATCAGCATAAGATATAAGTTTAAATTTGAGGTTGTTACTATATTTCATCTAGAATAATTCAGAGAATTAAGCAGGACAAATTTCAGAAGCCAACATTTTAATGATTCCCCTGAAAATAATAGTGAATCATTGATCAAATTTGGAATAAAGATATTTATTTTTTTTAATAGCATCTAATTAAGTGTCAAATCATAGAATGGTTTGGGTTGGAAGGAACCTTAAAGATCATCTTGTTCCAACCCCTGTGCCACAAGCAGGGATACCCTTCACTAGACCAGGTTGGTCAGAGCCCCATCCAACCTGGACTTAAACACTTCCAGAGATGTGGCATCCACAGCTTCTCTAGGCAACCTGTTCCATGTCTCACCACCCCCACAATAAAGAATTTCTTTCTAATATCTAGTCTAAAACTACCCTATTTCTGTTTAAAGCCATTCCCCCTTGTCCTGTCACTTCATGCCCTTTAAAAAGTCCCTCTCCAGCTCTCTTGTAGGCTTCCTTCAGGTCTTGGAAGGCTGTGATAAGGTCTCCCAGGAGCCTTCCCTACTCCAGGCTCAGCAGCTGTAACTCTTTAAACCTTTCCTCATAGCAGAGATGCTCCATCCCTCTGATCATCTTCATGACTGTCCTCTGGACTCACTCCAACAGGTCCATGTCGTCCTGATATTGGGCCCTAGAGCTGGATGCAGTACTCCAGGTGGAGTCTCACGAGAGTGGAGTAGAGGGGCAGAATCCCCTCCATCAACCTGCTTTTAATGCAGCCCAGGATACATTTGGCTCTCTAGGCTGCAAGTGCACATGCCTGGCTCATATTGAGCTTCTCATCCACCAATAGCCCCAAGTTCTTTTCCTCAGGGCTGCTCTCAACCCATTCTCCTCTCAGCCTGTGTTTTTGCTTGGGATTGCCCTGAACCAGGTGCAGGACCTTGCACTTGGCCTTGTTGAACTTAATGAGTTTCACATGTCCCCACTTCTCAAGCCTGTCAGGGTCCCTCTGGATGGCATCCCTTCCCTCCAGTGTGTTGACCACACCACAGAGCTTGGTGCCGTTAGAGAACTTGCTGAGGGTGTACTTGATCCCACTGTCTGTATTGCCGACAAAGATGTTACACAGCACCACAGTATCGACCCCTGAGGAGTGCCACTTGTCACTGCTCTCCACTTGGACATTGAGCCATTGACCACAACTCTGAGTGTGACCATCCAGTCAATTTCTTACTCATCAAATTTTCTGTTTGTCACATCCACGTATCTTGAGTTTAGGGACAAGGATGTCACATGGGACAGTATCAAATGCTTTGCACAGGTCCAGGTAGATGTCAGTTGTTCTGCCCTTATCCATCAATGCCATGACCCCATTGTAGAAGGTCTCAGAATGTGTCACACATGATTTGCTCTTAGTGAAGCCACATTGGCTGTCACCAAGTCCCTCATTTTTCATATGCCTTAGCATAGTTTCCAGGAGGGAGTGCTCCATGGTTTTGCTAGGCACAGAGATGAGTGACTAACCTGTAGTTCAAAAGAGAATTTCCCTCTTCTCCCTCCTACTCCCTTAAGAACAAATCTTCCTTTAGGCTTAACTATGGAGATGTTACCGTCATCTCCCTACCATGCTGACATGCCCATGTCAACTTGTGATTTAAAACATTTATTCCCCGAGGCAGAAGTTGAAATATGAAATGATATCATACTGTGTTATGTTGGGTTTAGCTGGTTGCTGTATTTGCTGTATTTCTGTGAGGAAATACAGAACTCAATTCATCACAGTGCAATTCAGGATTGTATGTTGCATGCCAGGAAATGTAGTGGTGATGTGAGTACATGTTCTGTATCTGTGAAAAACAACAAACAAGAGCAGCTGAGTTCAGAAAACACAGCATCTCTGGGCTCCAGCTGAGAAATGGACCCATTGTTTTGGCTTGAGAGGATACAACTGCATATTCCTCAGCACTTTTAAGGAATGACTGATGTTGATTCAGCACTATTTATGTTCCTGTAACTTAATGATCATTTAGATAGACTGAGGAAAGAGTATGAAGGAATGCAAAGCACAATGAGGTGAAACAAAGTTGGTGGGAAGTCTGGAAAGAAGAACTCCAGCCTTATACTCTGCTGAACCAAGACAAAGGTGATGGAGATGATAGCTCTGCACACCTTCCACCTTAGAAAACGATGCAATGATGCAGGTCTGTAAGCTCACTGAGGACCATTTATCCTCTTTTCCCTGCAATTTTTTTTTAATTGGAATTTGACATTAGTATTGTGATCCTGCAGATCAGTGCATTGTTCTGTGAGGAAAAATAAGAAAGTCAGTTTGGAGCTGGAGCATTGCCTGCTGCAAGGAGTAGATTTAACTTGCAATGGACTTGTCAGGCTGGATATAGTTATCTTAGTCTGTGGGCTCTAGGCAGGTTGATGTTTAGCCAAGAGCCTCAGTAACTATTTCAGATATCCATCTAGCCCAAGCAAATCCTGCACTAATGAAGTTAATGCACAGACATGTGTACACTTTCAGTGATTAACTCCCTGCCAGAATAGAATATGAATGTTCATAAGACAAAATGGTCACTAGAGACACTGTCACAAAGGCTGATCCCATATGAAAAGACAGGCTTTGGTGTCAGCTAGGCAGTAGTGTGTGCCCTATATTTTTTTTATTTTTATACTGCTATCTGAATAATTTTACAGTTGAAGTATTTTTTTATTTTTCTGTATCTCCCACAAAAGCTATGAACACTGAGATTGTAATTTTTAGGTAAAAAATGCTTTTGAAGAATCTCATGACTGCATGGGATAAATGCATAAAAGAAGCATTTTTGAATGGCCATACATTTGACTAGTCAGGAAAATACTCATATGGTCTTGTATTGTTGGCAAGACAACACCAAGTTAGCAAGGCTGAATGTTACACTGGTTACCTATATGAGATTTTTATTCCTAATATAATTATCTTCCGTCTGAAAAATACACTGTTACTTATGAATGCAGAGGTTTTTTCTTGTAGTGTATTTTAAAGGAAAGATTACATAATAATATTGTCACATGTGAATCCTGTTGCAGTCAGTTTTCACACGCAGTGACAGTAACATCATGGCAATGAATATCTGGCTATGATAATGTATTAAGAATTTACTTAAAAACAGAGGAAAAGTTTAGTAGTCTTCACAGGATATTTTAGTGCAGGATTCTTTGAGTGGGAGAATTGTACCCCTTTGCAAACTTGCAAATATTGTTTTGTTTGTGGCAGAATTTCGCCATCAGATGCTGACTCCACAGCCAGTGAACAATCCAGCGGGAGAGAAACCGGAGAGGAAACTGCAAGACCATCAACTGCAAACGAGGGCAAACCACGCAGAGCAGTGAAGAAGGGTTTGTTACTTTTTTTTTTTCCTTGTATGCACTAGCAGAGCTTTACTCAGGTTGAAGAGTTACTGTGGTGCTGTACCTTTCCTAAATTCATCTTTGGTTGTTGATTTTTCTGGATTTTGTCGCAGAAAATCCTTTCCTTTTTGATTTAGTTTTTTTCCGATGAAACTGAAGAGCTACACATTCCTTTCATTCCAGCAAGCTTTTGAAACTAATGGCTTAGCAGGAATGGATCTTCCCTCTTTTTGTCCTGCACACACCCCCGGCAGAACTCTTTCCATTTAGGCCTAATTGTGGCTCGTGGTACCGGAATTGCAGTTACTTGGGCAGTAGAGGTCACAGCAGGACTTCATACTGTGTGAGTGTGTGTCTTAAACTGTAACTTTGAAAAAGTGAGATTAAAGAAAAAAGAGACCAGAGAGGTGAAAATTTTACGAATAGGTTCTGATTCAGACATCAAAATGCCTGCATGATTGTGTTTTCAAAAGATGAAAATCCGGTGCTAATATGTTAATAACAGTGGTATTTTTTTGTAAAGAACATCTTCCTTCCAGTTAAAATGCCATTTGTCTTGGAGGTACCCTAAAATATATTTCTTTTCTCATTGAAAAGTTGATAAAACAGTGAAAATGCACTTTCATTTTTTAACTAAAACATTCTTTTGAATTCTTTTCCGATTTAAAAGTGCATGGTTAACTGTGCCTACACAAACATGTAAGTGTTTTTTGTGAGAGCCTTTTGGTTTAGATGGCTTGTTCCTTGTTTGTGGTTTTAGCTGCCAGATCTTTGCCTTAAATCACAATAGTCTTCCTAGAGCAAATTCTGATACTGACTGTCTGGTAAAGGAGTTTGTGATATCCCCATCAGTTTTTAATACATGTGGCCTTGATGGCAACAGAAAATTAGGAGAAGACGAAAATATTGACCACATTGTGAGCAGTCTCTTTGGTATATTGAGTGTTTTTCCACACTCTCTGTGAAATACCAGCTGAGATGTAAAGATGACTTCTGAGGAATGCAGTGCCAGTGAAATTAAGGTCATAGCAGACCATAGACATTCAGTTTTTCTTTATGTTGCAGAAATGAGGACTATGTAAGATAGTTTGTTATATAAACAACTAGCTTTGGGGTGGCTAAACAGCAGCTTAAATGATGTGAGATTCTTTAACTTTCGTAATGTGGACTACTGGAAGAGCAAAGGTTGATGGATCAGGCTTTCCTATGTAATGAATGGGTAAGAAAACAAAGCACAGGATCTGCTGATGTGACTAAAAAGTTAAACTTTCTAATAATTCCCCAGGCAGCATATGCTGTATGTACTTTACAGAATTTACAAAGGAAGATACTATCTTGATGCTACGTGTTTTCAGTGCCTTAGGTTTGCTCTAAGGACCAGAAATCATGCCCAAGTGAAAATGTATAGGAAAACAATTATGCTATGACAGAACTCAGAATGGTTTGAGTTGCTCCAACCTATCTGACTTCAATTCTGTTGCTCTGATTTAGTGTTCTCCCATTTCTTCTTGCCTGGGAACTACATTTTCGTCTCTTTATTTTCTGTCTGGCTTAAAACTTTAAGGTTTAGCATTTCGATTCGGTGTAGAAATGTTAGGTGTTGCTGCATCTGAATTACCTGATAAAGGCAGCAAGGATACTGTGCAAAATGTGTCCTTTCTACTTATCGTGCGCTTACTGGATCAAATATGCTATTTTTGCAGCATTTGGTGCCTCTAGTTTGGTAATCATAGGGACTATTTTTAGCATTCAGAATTGCAGGCACTGTCTGGAGAGAGCTCTCTGTTAAATTGGGAGATTCAGCTCCCTTTTTGTGCAGCTGAGGCTTGGCAGTTTGATCCAAGTTCATGCATTTCCTTCAAAAGTAAATGCAATCATCTTACTGCTGTGGTTTTTTTCTAGTTGCCATTTCAGCTGAATTATTTGTCATAATTACTGTGTTGTCTCTTCTTTTTCCTTTATGTTGTCAGGAGCAAACAGAGTGGGTAAGTAACCAGAGCTGGTAGTTGACTACAAATATGAATAGAGGTGCTGGGGCAGCTGCTATTATATCTTAAGGATGGCAGGGTTTGTCTTCTGAGTCTAAAAAACAGAAATTGCTTTTGAGCTGTTGAACTATAAAAAAAAATCTCAGTGACACAAATTATAGTCATCTGGCACATTTTTCTAATTTCCTCCCATTTTTTTCAAATTATTGAGGAAAACATGACTGTGAAAGAAGCAAAACTAAGGCAGCTGTTGGTCCTGAAACTAGTTTTGTATAAGCAAGTTAGAGGTATTGTTAGAAGTTAATTTCTTTGCTGGAAGCCCAAGGCAAACACAAACTACCTGCAAAAAAGCATAAAATATTTTCTCCTGAACTAGTGTTTTCCTGACCAGGATTGAGACATAGCAAACACAGGGCAGGGGAAAGCTGACACTGTCTTTAACAATACATAACATATCTAATGATAAAATAAGGACTGTGTCCTCTGATAGCAGCGTCCATCTTACAGTGGTAGAGAAGGATGGATAGAAGGTTGGTTATGATGCTTTCCATTGTTGGGTTTAATGAGTCATCAGCTGCATCCTAGGGACATAACCTACTGGGATACAAAGAAATGGTATGAAATGTATCTGAAACTGCATACTCTGGCTGATGCAGATACCAGTGGATCAGAGGAAGAATCCCATTGACTTAATCTGATTTTGGATGAGGCCTTATGCCCTTTGGTTGCTGTGTCTCTTGTTTTTATTTCAAGAGGTTCCAGGAAGCAGTAAGCTTCCTCTATGTTTGACTGTATTGGTTTTTATATGAAATCATAGCTTCCTGCAGAGCAATTAATCTCCCTGACATTTCAGTTCAATTAGTAGTTTCAACTCAGGGAACAGTGATGAACATTGATCCTGACATGTGACCTATATGGACTACTTGCTTAAATGTGTTCTGCCCAGTATTGGGGTATTAATTCCTCTCCATTATTTTTTAGCCTCAGCTGACTAGTCTGAGATCAAATTTTCATTTATGTAGTGCCATCTGATAGCTTTATAAGGAAGATTTTCTAAGCATGGACAACACTGTAATATAAGAACTTTGAAATGAGTAATTATTCTCTCTGTCAAAACTTTTTGCTTATTTATGTGTTGAGTTGGAAACCATTTCTTGTTTTGCTATATGTATACAGCGCTGTGCAGTTCCTGACTTTATCTGCTTTACTGTACTTTGTATTTATAGACACATTCAGTGTATGCACACACAGGGGATTTAAAGGTCAGATGGAGCTTATGAGGGTTTTGTGTGTATGTGTATCTTTTTTGCAAAAGGGAGTTTCATACAGTGTTACTGTAGAGCCTTACCAAAATTTGTCAGTGGGACTTTTGGACAGTTTTACAAAATGAGTATAAACCTATTTCGGCAAAGAGGCCTCTGCCAAGCACTTGTTTGTGTGTGTAAAAGGGGAGGTTATGGATGAAATTATAGTGAAATAGAGTGAATGCTTAGTGTAATTGAATATGTTGGACCTTGCTAACCAAGTAATATGAAAATAACCTTAAAATTTTATGTTGGAGGTCAGTGAGCTTGAGAATGGCTGTTAGAGTAAAAAGGTTGGAAAAAAATTACTAATGTGTGGTGGGGAAAATGGGAAAGATGGATGCAGAAGGTCAGATTTCTATTGACTACACAATTGCTCTGAGGGATTCACACTAACTACTTAATATATCTTGTGCCCCTCTCTGTGAGAGGCAACGCTTGCACACTTCTGAGAAAGGCATGAAGATGGGGCTTTGAAGATGACAAATGGTAAAGATGATATAAATAGCTACAGAAGAGAGATGGATATATTTCATTTAGTCTCGGTGTCTTGCAAAACATTTGGGACACAGAGGTCTTGAAAGGAACTGTTTACCTTCTTTTTAATGACACATACAGAAAAGTCACATTTATAAATGTGCATGCCATTTATAAATGGGTACATTTGACAATCCATTGATCAAGTTTGAGAAGTATGAAGAATAAGAATTTTGCTCAACTTGTGGCTGGATTTCTTTCCAGCCCAAAAGTAATGTGCTGTGAATACAATAAAGTGTACCATTCCTTCCTTCTCCTGCTCCCTTTTTGTGCTAGAAGAGGGAAGCAAAGGAGTAAGTGTGATCTTCTATAGAAGATAGCATTCACTCCTCTTCTGAACCCTATCCTGCATTACCAGCACATGTTGCAAATGGATCAGAGCAGTGACTATTTTATTTTCCTGCTTTTGTCTGTTGTAGTTGGATCATGTTGAGCAACAACTGATTCTGTATCACAATCAAGTGAGATTTACCTCCTGATTTGAATCTTGAGAACCCTTATTGTCTGTGGGATTATGTCCCTCTGCACTGCTGTGTTCCTCCATAAGGAGAGTGACAAATCTTGATCTCACAGCTTGTATTTCATGGTGAAAAGCAGTTTGAAAATTTGTGGCTTTACCATGTGGACAAGACAAAAGGTTCCTTTGCACGCTTTCAACAGCTTTTGCAAGCCTCATCTGCCTAACAGTTTCTGGTTTAGGTCTAACTTGAAAAAAATAATCAAATCTGTGCTTAACTGCAAACCACTGGGGTGATCCTACAGATTTCAAGTCTTTTGAAAGAGATGACCTATTTCTATTGAAGTGATTAACTGTTAGCAGGACCTGGGCTGCAACTTCCATGCATATTAGTTTCTGTCGTTTGCTGACCGTATTTGAGTTGGTTTAACCTTTTCAACAAATTACAAGGCAATATTTGTGCAGCTTGCTTATTACTATCTGAACTATTTATCCTGTCACAGAGAAAAAGACTGCTTTGAAAGCTTTACTCAGTAAACTATCTGTAAAATTCTTTGTGGTTTGTGTGGACTTCTAAGGGTTTTTTTGTTTAGTTCCTATATCACTCCTATCACTTAAGAAATACATTTTGCATTGAGACATCTTTCATTGCTCTTTGAACCTCCATTTGCACAATTTGCATCTCCTTAAGTACTGATAAGAGGAACCATTAGCAGTATGTACTTGAACAGCTTTTTATGGAGTAAAGTAGATTGAGATTTTGGGGGTTTGCAAATGCCAAGAGCTTGATTTACAGAAATAAAGAATGACAGCTCACCTTCTGGAAATATAATGGAAAAATGTTTATCATTTGCAAACCACGGGGTAAACTTGTTGTACACTAAATGTGAATCAGCTGGAAGGCCTGCAGGGCAAATTAAACACAGATGGAAAACATGGCATAGTCTTGTAGCACAGCATCTGTAGAGCTTAACATGTGACTGAGATAACCCTGGCAGTACTGCTTTACTCTCTGTTGGTTCTGGTGATTTAGGACCCCCTCAGACCAGCAGTGGAAATGAGCAGCACTCCTCAGCCTCCATCTTTGAACATGTGGACAGGATGTCTCGCTCCTCAGATGCCAGCAGACGGGTCCCAAGCAAGATCCAGCTGATTGCCATGCAACCGATGGCAGCACCTCCGGTTCAGAACTCGGTGCTTTCTGATCGAGTGGCAGAGACCAACAAAATTAATAAAGAGGTAAAGTGCTTTGAATGTTTTTGGAGGACTGTATGCCCAGCCAAGAGGGAAGTGGAAAGTCCAGTTTCTTGTTATCAGGAGTTCCTCGTTAGTTCCTGAGAAGTTAAATCGTGACAAGTTACAGGAATAATCCTGTTTCCGTCCAGAGGAAGAATCTGACCTGTTTTTAAGAGGTATCTAAACCAAAAATTAAACACTGGGAGAGGAGCAAATTTGATGGTCAGGATACCTCGTGTTAGCATCCTTTTGTTATTCATCAGGACATGACTTAATGAGAGTTGTGTTAATTAACATGTGAGAATTGGAACACATGGCCCACCTTGGTTTTCATTTTACATTATTCACTTGAATTTTCAGCAACTCAGGATGTGGGTTATACAAAGAACTTATCTCAAAATATTTTGGGGTGCGAGTTTGCAGCACATTCATTGCCTTCAACTTCTGATGTGTTTATCTGACAGTAAACATACAGAACCTTCCTGCTTTCTCTGAGGCCTCACGTTACTGTAAGCAGAATATAAGCATGGCTGGGGCATGAGGAGAAAAGGTGATGCACTATAAAGGTGATACACTGCCTGACAATACCACATATCAGCATCTTGATTTTGTATTGGGTGAAAGATGACACCTTCTCATAATTCAGAGTGGAAGATTACTGCAACCTGTAACTTAACTTTAAGATTCTCTGTTTCTGAGTACCCTGTGGAAGAGAGGTAAACACATATATCTAGGATACATAGGCAAGAGGACCCACAGAACAGAAATCTCATTATATGGGCAGAAGACACATAATTCTAACTATAGTTGTAAATAGTAAGTCTGACTTGTGTCCATTATATGCTTTTTAGGGATTTTCATGAAAGAATACACAAAAATCAATTTTTATTTGCTTCTTAATTTGCTGATGCAGATGTATTCCAGGACTAGTCCAGCACAGGCAAGAGCAGTTGTTGCTACCTGATCTGGTGCTCAAGTGTTTTCTAGTGATAAGAATGATTTCAGTGAATGTTGGGCCAGGACTTACAAAATGTGGTGTTACAATAGCTTTTCCCAGACAATGAGATGCACTGCAGGAAATTTGGAAAAGGGTGGGAGAGAGGCATGATAACTCAGCGTGCAATAAGATGTAGAGCTGATAGTGACATGTTCATCCAGGGGCCTGGGCCCTTGTGTTGCTGCTACGTTCCTGCATAGCTTATGGCGGCCTCTCGTGCTCAGCAGAGGCACTGAGTTATGAGCTCAGTTAGCTCCTTAAGTTCTTGCTTCATAGATGATGAAGGTCATTAAAGGGAGTGGGTGACAGATTTCATCACTATTGATCAAATGTATCTCTGTTGGACAAGCAAAGCTAACTACAGTCTGGTTAGTCTTATTTTTTCAGAGCATTGTCACTTCTGGCAGACAGCAGGAGTTTTTTGTGTTCCTCCCGCCTTTTGTTAACAAACTGCCACCTCCTTCTAACTGCACCTGCTGTGCTGGCAATCGTGTTGTGTATAATAGTACATCTACCTGGGGAGACAATGGGGATACTGAAAAATACCTGAGAAAGAAAGTGTGTTTGTTAATTGTGTGACTTATTTTAGTCTTTCAGAGATTTGGAGGAGGGAGGGGGCGAGGAAGGGAGAGGTAGGCAGAGGGATGGGGAGGAGAGGGTCATGGAAGAGCAGCAAAATCCAGTTTGCAAAATATCCAAGTGAAAAATGCAATTCTTTTTCTCCCCCCCTTCCTCATTTAAGATACAGACAGCCCTGAGGCATAAATCTGAGATTGAGCATCACCGCAATAAGATTCGCCTTCGCGCCAAGCGTAAAGGGCACTATGAATTTCCAGTGGTGGACGACGTGGTGGTGGTTGACTCCAAAGAACAGCACAGAATATATCGCAAGGCACAGATGCAGATTGACAAGATCTTGGACCCTGGAGGCAGTGTGCCTACAGTCTTCATAGAGCCCAGGAAGAGGTATGGATTTCAGAGATGGAAAGAGCAATTTTCTTTTAGAGTCAGTGCCCAAAGTACATCAAAACTGTACTTCTTAACTTTCAGAGCTTAAAATCATTTTGATCACCAGTTGAATTTGAGTTATCTAGGTGAGAAGGATTGGATTGTTTCAAGCATTTTGATTTATTTCACTATATACCAGTATGTTTTGTTTTCACATTATTCTTTAACAAGTTCTCAGCAATGAATGCTTGATAAATAAGCCCAAATGTATGAAAACTGTCTTAAAACAATTTAGTATTTGCTCAGCCATTTGTTTGAATAATTCTTGTGTGGTGTAGAGGGATCAAAATTACAATATCAGCACTAAAAAAGATACATGGAAAATATAACCTGCAAGTAATAATATTTTTATAAAGGGAGGGGAAAATAAGCAAAATAAGTAAAACCTTGAACAACCTAAAAAGCATGAGGATTTTGAATGTTAAAGGCAAATTCACAAATCAATGAGGTTACCCAGAGGGAATACATAAAAGATTATGAAGGACATTTGTCAGCCTCACAGATCTGCCTTCCTGGCCTTGTATTTTCAGAGTAAGTTTTCCCTGACTTCTCTTTAGGGCTTATGAATACCAGCACTTTGTTTCTGGAGCACTAGTACCCTGCGACTGGTTCTGCACTGCTAGAATGTAGCTTTTCTCCAGCTGTGTGTGTTCCTCAGCTGGTTTGCCTGGTGGGGTTAAACCCAACGTGCCAAGCACAAAGCCTTCTTGGCAGTGTGGTCTGTTCTGCTACTGCAGATGTGTCAGACATTGCTCTGGGAGACCTGGAGAGGCACTGGCAGGGGGAACTGGAGCACAGGCAACTTTGACAGATGAATATAGAAGGGAGATGACACTAGAAAGAATTTGAGGGAGAAATGGGACGTTTTGGAGAGTTGCCAAGGAGAGTGTTGTTAGGAGAGCTCAAGGAAAGAGATTTGAGGCTACCTAATGGAACTGGCATGAAAAACTGGGAAAGGAAAGAGAAACAGGGCTGAGGCAAGGATGACTTGGAGGAAATGGACAGAGGAGTTCAAACTTAAGTGAGATGAGAATAAAAATTGCAAAAAGAAATGTGATTACCTTTGTCTCTCTCTCTGCTTTTTCTTTTCTTCCCCTTAAGTTCTCGTGCAAAACGTTCTCCCAAGCAGCGCCGGCGACATCAGATAAATGGGAGTCCGATTGATGCCGAAAAGGACAGGTTAATCACAACTGACAGTGATGGGACATACAAAAGGCCTCCAGGAGTCAATAATTCTGCATATATTGTATGTATGTCTGTGAATGGCAGGAATGTTCTGGTAATCATAATGACGGTTGTGACATTGGGAGGGTTTTGGCCTTCTGACTATGGTCTATATGGCCAGTTTCAGTCACGTGTAGTTAGCATGTAAATCAAAGTGAAATAAAGATTTAATTGACGGTCTGTCACTATTAAGCAGTAAAATTCTGCCAAGTATTCCTTGATATTAGAGGCCAAGAACCAAAGGCTTGTTTGCATTAATGCCACTGGGTTATACACATGAAAGTGTGCTTGGCATGTTCCATAATATCTTGAACATAGTTTCACTCTAGTCCAATTTGCTGAGTGTTATATATTCATATGTTACAGAAAATTTCATCCTTTGCTCTCACAGAGTGGAAGACTCAGTTCATTTTGTGAGAAATTTTCTCATCTTTAAAATGTGGGAATTAATTATTAATGAAAGAGAAACATGTCTTTGTACTACAGTAGCTTGAAACAATTCTAATGCAATGTCTTGAAAATTAATTTTTTTTCCTGTCTAAAAAAAGCAGACCCTGGAGAATACTTCTGTTCAATCATATCCATGTCACAAACTGTATTTAGGCATCTTTAACCACTTCTGAGCAGACTTCACTAAGCCTAATGCTAATATTGGAAACCCCTGGACAGTTTTCATCTTGAAAGATGGTTTAAAGATTTTAAGGATTTCACCATTAGCTGCATATGCAGTCAGGTGACTACAATGTCGATTTCTGCAGTTTCCTTCTGCTTTCAAACATGAGTGTGATGATTTTAATGTCATGCTGCAGCAGAATGAATTATCATCTGAAGCTGTTTAATTAAGACATGTCACACAGCAGGCTCAGCCCCTTTGGCATCTGTAGCGAGACAGTGCTCAGAATGCTAAGTTCTGAATAAAGTAGAGGTTTGTGCCTCTTGACAACTGATTTTGCAGTCTGCATGCAGTGGTAAGAATGAGCTTTGATAATAACTCTGCTGCTGCAAAGCTCTTTTAATTTCCTCTTGCTGATGAACAATAAGCCCATGTGGTAAGATCCCAGGTAGTAATTATGATGCATGCCTCAGGCATTGCTGCTATGAAGCACTTACGTGAATCCCATTCAGGTGATGCACCCAAGTTCAAGTTCCATGCAGGTAACCACTTAGATCCTTAACAGCTTCCTTTGTGTGTTTTTCTAGGAGGTAATAATTGTTTAATGTTATTGCTGATGTGGTCAGTTATAAGCTAAAGACTGAATTAATTTCTTGGAACTGCAAAAGCTGCAAAGTCAAAGATGTAGATGGAGCTGATTGTCTTTTTGTGGGTGGAGAAGTGCATGATTTCACTACCTGCTTGCAAACCACAAGATTTCTATGGCTTAGTAACTACTGCACAAAGCTCTGATGCCTTATCTGAGATCATTGTCTTTCAGATCACACTGAACGAAGTATTTGAGCAGCTGGTGTTATGTATGTGCATGCATATATGCATGCAGAAGTGAGGAGGGTAAGGAGCAGGTGTTGTCCAGCACCAGCACTTGTGCCATTTGTCCCGTTGTGGTTCTGGCAAAGGCAATGTTGCTCAGACTTAAGGCTCACAGGGGCTTGGAAGCTGGGTGGTTACATCTTCCCTGTACCTGCCCTTCACCTTCTTTCTGTTTCCTCCAGTCTGATCCAGACTTGCCTCCTGAACCTCAGACATCATCTTCAGCCGACCTGGGGAAGTTCCCTGGCTTGCCCTCCCACCCGGTGTCGCAGTATGTGCCCCCGCAGCCGTCCATTGAAGAGGCTCGGCAGACCATGCACTCGCTGCTGGATGATGCCTTTGCGCTGGTGGCTCCCAGCAGCCAAGCCGCCAATTCCACAGCTGTGGCACCGCCCGGGGTCACTGCAGGACAGCCGGTAAACAACACTCCTGCTCGAGCAGGGAGGGGAACTACATGCCCCCAGTGGGGATCAACTTATGGTCCAACTCAGGCAGTAAACAACCCATTTAATGTGAGTGATGCAAGGTAAAGGGCTTTTCTGGGCAGGTAGTTAGCACAGGTTGAGCCACGGTCACTGTTACTGTGCCCTTGCTGTCAGGACTTACCAGAAATGTGGGACAGTTCCTGGAACTGGGAGAATTCAGAAATGACCATCAGAGGATGTTGAATTTGCTTTTAAGCTATTTGGATTCTTTTCCCATCTCAACCACAAGAAAAGATAGGAGTTCTCCTTTAGGGTAACTTTTCTTTTCTTCTCAGTTAGGATCTTGCACAGATCAGTCTTGCCATGTCCAAGAGTAAAACTTTGTTTTAAATATATGTGGTAACTTGACAATGAAAAAAAGAAACATTTGACTTGGGTCATGTTTTTCATCAAGGTATCCAAATGCTTTCAAGAGGTGAGGGATAGGGAAGCATTATTTCTATGTATGACTTTTTGCATTTAATGGAGCACTGAAACACAGGGATAATCCTTTAGGTCATCTCTAGTTCTGTTGAGTCTGAGCCCTGTGGTCTCTGCTGTAGTCTTATGCTGGTTGAGGTCTAATGAGATTTCCAAATGCAAAGCTTGGTTTGCTGAAAGTGTTCAGCTAAGCAGACATTGGAGCAGCCCTAGATCTTCTGCACATGAGAGAAAGCGTTTCTGGAAGGTTTTTAAGTTAAGACTCGCATTAGACAGTAGCCTGCTGTAGCAGTGATTCCCAGATCTTCTTGTGCTTCTGTGTGTGTAAAACCGAACTCTTATGGCTGCCATCAAGTCACGCATACAGGCCTAGAGATCTCTGCCATTCATCTCTTAAAAGGCTGACAGTGAGCTTCCCAGGGTATGCATTTTGATTTTAATTTGGTTTGTTGTTTTTTTTTATTCTTCTGACAGAGATATATGGAATTTGGAATGACTCCGCCAACAGCACCAGGTCTCCTACCAAGGTAGCTTTTCACTGATAAAATTATAATTTATTATTTTCCTTGCAATTATTCCAGATTTCTTACTGTCACTGGCATATTATTATGCAAAGTACTGTATAAATGAGAAGTAACAGGAGTCCAGATCCAGTCTTTGTAATTTATTTATGTAGCATGAATGACATATGCATGTGGTATGGAATGTGTTTAAAAGAAATATGTTTCTAGCCCCTTGGCTATAGAGATATCCTTCCAAATATTCAGTAAACCACTGAGTTTCAGCTTTTGGAGAGCCTGAAACTGTTACTCAGATGCATGTAATTCTCCCAATGCTCTGACTTTCATCTTGTTTCTGTATCCTCAGGGCAACACTCACTTGCAAAAGCTTTCATATGACTAACAGATTCATTCTATTTTTAACCAAGTTGAGAACAAATGACAGAGCACAGTGACCCTCATAGAGAAAGCCTGCCTGGCAGGCCTATTATTATAAAATCAGGGAAAGAGCAATTTTTCCATCTTCTCCTGCCCTTGCTATGGGAGAATTGTGTAAAGAGAAGAAAATGGTTGTCCAGGTGACTGCTAATTTCCCACTTGGTGTCTGTGTTTTGTCTACATGTCAAGGTGAACCTTGAGTCATGGTACCCACTGTGTTCAGACTTGTCTCCAAGGCGCTGCAGCCAAGGTGGTGAAATGGTGGCCTCGTGCTGCTCTCTCATTACCTTCTTACGGCTCACCATATGAGATGAAATCCCACTGGTATCCCTGGCATTCATTCAAATTCACCTGAAGTATTCATTGCCCTGGAAACTTGTTGGTAAAATGGATATGAAGAACTTTATTTATTGTTCTGCAACCTGATTTTGAAACGACCAAGTAGAAAAGGAGGAGTTTCCAAGCACATTTTCTTACCTAGGTCTTGTCTGGAGGTGGCAGTTTCAGTGTGAGTGGAGCGTACATGAAGTGAAACACAGTATGACGTGGTGTATTTTTTGTAATTTAGGTTACCTTGAAGATTATGAGCTTTGAGAGTGCCAATACAAAGCATTACCAGTTGTTTGTTATTGAGGATTTGCTCTTTGTTGGCCTGTTACACATTCAGGGAAAATGTGATAAATTAACCATGAAAGTGCTGTAGCCCATATTAGTACACCTGAGCAGGATGGTGTCTTTGCAACATATTTTCTGTTCAAAAATTTATCACCTTTTGACACAGGCACTCTGAATTTATGTAAGTCACAAATTAATTGCATCATGATTAAAAGTTTAAATACTGCCTTTGCCAGTGCAGATTAAGTTAACAATCTGCAAGGTCATTGACCTTAACAGAAAGAGTTCCTTTAAGTTTTCATTACAATAGGAAGTTTCCTCAAGCTTGGTCGATAGAAAACAAGGAAAGAGTTGTCATGGTTGTGCAATGGAAGGTATTCTCAAATTCTGAAGATAATGATAAACAAATTGATAGAACCAGTTCACCAATTAGAGGAAGGAAAAATAACCTGAGGTCAGTATGATTAGGTGGCATGTATCAATGTCATAGTCCATTGGCTTAAATATGCAGTGCATGGAATAATAGTTGAGTGAGCGTACTGTTCTCTTCTCTATACTAATGCAGTCAGCATCTTTAATGGGGTGGAACCAACCTGGGGCAAAAAATTAAATGTAAAAGACCTAGGTCACATAACAGCTAGGCAAACATAAAGGCACAGTGAACAGTTTTTGCCAGAAAAAGGATATTGCATCATGCAACAGAGATAGAGCTACTTAGCCATAGTGGCTTAGTGGTGTAAAATTGATTTTTGGGGTGGGATCTCCCCACTTAATTAAATGACTGGAGATTAATTTTCTTCTTTTGAATGTGCAAAAGTCAAAAGCTGTATATAGGAAGGAGCACTAGAAAGCCTGTATGATATAGATGCAGAGCTGTATCCCAGTTTAATACTCCTCTGTTGATCTCTGACTTTAAAGAGAAGCTATATCTATCTATTATACACAAAGTTGAGAAGAGAGGGTAAAGGGTTATTAAGTGTGTACCTTTCAAGTACAAACACATCAGCAATAAAGGATATACTTCCTGTCCTCTGAAAAGTTAGCACAATAATAATACATTTGCAGTGATGTTGAAAAAATATTTTCTTTAGAAAACATCAAAAAGTTGTAGCAATTCATTAGCTTCAAAATTCCAGCTCAGCACTTCAGGCATAAAAAGCCAGATGATCACATCCTTTACTGATTGCAGTGATTAACATAACAGAAGTGATATTGTTAAACATTACCTACCCATTGAAGCATTTATTTTAACTGGTTTGTAGGTGTGGTTGGAAATGGTTTCCTTTGGATCTGCTGGGTGGACAGGTGGAATTGTATGTAAGGGAGCTGGGGAAATTCTAGCACTTCCACAGCAAGACTGTTGCAGCTTGAAGCTCTTATACCTCCTCCATTTAGTAATACTGTATGCCAAGTACCTGGTACTTCAATTTACAATTACTTGTTGGTGCTTTAATAGGCTCTTATTTGTCTTTGTTAGTCAATTTATTATTATGTCAACTTTCTTTTCTCTCTGGCTGTCATACAGAGGTGGGTAATTTTCCAAATAAAGCACAAATCAGTCACAGGATTTTCCCGTAAAACAAAGGAATGTAAAATTGAGGTCTTGAGGAATAGGATACATTGCAGTCCGTAACCATAGAAGGGCTTAGATGCCATTGTGGTAAAAGGCATATAAAAGTCATCCCCAGTCCTCACTTTGTGTGATTTCATGTGCCTGAGTTGGGATGTTTGTCTCACTTTGCTTCATTTGTACTCACCAGTGAGAAGCTCTTGCAGAAAGCGGTTTAAGGTAATCTTTTGCTTTGGATGCCTCTTGGGAAGTGTCTCTGATCATACCTGGAGGCTGAGAGAGTCGAGCCTAGTAACCTAAGCACCTGAAGTTTGGGCATCCACACTTCCGCTATATTGATAGGAATCGATAACCCCTGAAAAGTCAACTACCATCAGTCCTTTAAAATACAATCTCCCCATGGCAGGGTTAACATATGTTAATAGGAAGCATAAGAAAAGCAGCATTTCCATCTCCCTCTCTGTCCCTGTTCAGTGAATTAATTATAGGATTTCTTTTACAAGTGCACTTACCTTGGCACAATTAGTGAAGTTAGACTGATTACAGTTTCTGTTGTTAACTCTTTCAGTAAATATATAACAGTGACTACCAGCACCAACCTGATTTATAGGAAGCATTAACTTTAGTATACATTGCATCTCTTCATATGTGCTAATTACAGCTTTGAGTATTTTGATGAATCTTCAAGAGCAAAAAATTTGAAAACTTCCTGGAAAATTATCAGAATGCTTGATGAAGTATTAATTGTTTGTGAAATACACATGTAATGCACTTTGTATGGTTTTAGACCAAAACTGCGTGTCCAGAAAATCTAGAGTAGTCAGCTTTTTTGCTGAGGTAAGCAGCTACATCACTACTCTTATCCTATTTTTCTGTTTTTGAAGATCCTTTTTTCCCTAAGGGGAAAACAAGATCTCAAGATCTGTGGACTTTTTCCCCTGTATTGAGGAGACTGCAACATGTGAAAAACACTTGTGTAAACTTTTGTTATACTATTCCTGTGCAGTGCAGATTGTGGAGGAGGATTATGATCTTCAGGTGTAAATATTGTCTTGAACATTTAAGGTTATAATGTACAGTAAAAGGCATCGTAAAGAGCTGTTGTATGAGGTACGCCTACATTATTGTTTCTAGTTAGGGAATTCACTTATTTTAATCTTGACTCCATTTCCACAGGCAGAACTTTGGGCCAGGTTTTCTTCAACCTGCAGAGTTAATGCACCCAGAGCAGCCGCCTCCTGAGGTTCCGTATTCCTCCAGAGGGATGTACTCAGAGGAAATGCCGTCAGTGGCACGGCCACGGCCCGTTGGAAGCACTGCAGGTACACTGCACTTAAGTTGAATGTGCACTAAAATAACTGATCCCTTTCTGTATCTACCCTTTTGCCGAGGTCACCACTAGGACGTCATCCTCCTTCAGCTACTACACATGACATGTGGTCCTTGCCTTCATTGCCCCCCAAAAAAATCATCACAAAATGAGGTTAACTTTACATCCACAGGACCTTGCTGAAAAAGGCAGTGCTTTGCCACCTTTTAAATATCTTACAGGCACCGGTTATCACAAAGCATATTTTCACAAAACCTCATTCTCTAAGAATGGAAAATTACTTGTTTTAGGGAGTACAGTGTGTGCTAACTTTCCACTGCCAGCTAATTCTTTTTTGCTAACCAAGCCAATTGATGCATCCCAAATCAGCATGCTAAATAGCAAATTTTTTTTAATACTTTCCTACGGTTTCTCATTTCTTTTCCTAGAATTGTATGCATAAAAGCAGGATCTCTTAGTTTGTGATTATACTGTCTATTGCTGCTGTCCCATAGGAAATCACCTTCCCTGATTTGGTTCTGAGATAATTTCCATAGCACTCATCAATGCTATCATGAATAAGATGCTAACATCATATGGCAATTAAGCAGCAAACACTGATTCTAAGAATAAAAGATTGTATTGTTATGCAAATGTCACAGTTAATTTTCTCCCAGATAAATGTTTTCTTCCTGGGGAATTGAAAAAGACTGGAAATACAATCATATACTCATGTCAGAAGCCTAGTTTTGATAGTTCCTCTCCCTGTAAATGTTAAAAGAATGAGAATGGTAGGAATATAGTAACTATTACAGTTTAATTATGGTTATTTTATTCACTGATTCACACTATTATCTAAATGTTCATATCTATTCTGCTTTAAAGCTTGGAGGTAATTCATATATTTAGTTTCTGTTCTTCAGCATAATTATGTGTGAATATCAAACTTGTCAAATATTGGGGGTTTTTAAGAGGAAAATATGAAAGTGATCTAACTGTCCATCACTTAAATCACACTGTTGTTTTTGTCTTTTCCTCCCTTTTTGTACATACACACAGTTTTATGTATCTCTGGGTTAAATGTGTGTCATTTCTAAGGAATAATAAAGTATTATTTTAATAATTATAATAAAAAAAATTATATTCCTCTGTGGGAAAATTCAGGAAGAAGGAAAGCTGGCATGTTGTTACATGTCTCTTGCAATTAATGGTGGCGGCTATCCTTTGCATGTGTTTGAAAGCAGCAGGAGGGGAGGGAAGGGAAGGAGAAGGAGAAAGGAGGAGGTTAGCTTTCAGACTGAAAGGAGATACAGCGTGTTCTGACCTTCCCATTAGTTAATGACAGCATAGTTTAATATTTAACCACAAAGCAAAACTCAAAGAACCACACTCTTACGTAGACATGTATTTTTTTCTTCTGAGGGATGGAACAGAAGGCAGAAAGTTAGGGTCTTGCTAGTGTGATGCAAGTAAGGTGTGCCACAGGAACAAATGTCTTCTCTTTGCTGCTAAGTAATTTACATGAAAGCATTGCCAGAGCTTTTAGTAAACGCTATTTGGAAAGGGCTGGGATGTCTGAGATGCATGTATCTCAACCTAATCTTTCAGTGCAGTGAAATGAAATGCATCACACTCAAATGAACTGCACAAAATGCACATAACTTTTCCTTCTTTGTTCTACACTGACAACCTTCTTTCTGCTGATTTTTATTAATTGCACAGAAACAGAGCTTCATTTTCTTCTTGTCTCCTGCTTCCAACAAAGTTTTATGTTGTCATTTGTCTGCCCTGCAAACTTGACTGTGTATAAAGATGAAAAAAACAATATTTGCTTTTAAGGTTCTCAGATACAGCACCTCACTCAGGTGGGAATTGCTAGCAGGATCGGAGGTCAACAAGTGGAGATCCCCTCAGGCAGAGCAGGGCATGGCCAGCCGGGGGGGCCAGGGTGGCCCCAGTACCGTGGAGAGGATGAATGTGCTAGGCGAGATGCAGTGAGTACTGTGTTACACATTTGCATAGTTTCCAAAGTAGTGATATGTTTGGGTATTTTTTCCTGCATTACTGTTTGGAACTTTTTACCCCTGGAATACTTTCAGTTGCTTCTCTGACATTCTTTGCTTTGCTCTTTGAACCCTTGTTAGTTATTCCAACTTCTGCTTGCTGTTCTTTCATCTTTGCTTCTCTCTAACTGCTTTCTCTCATTTTACCCTAACCTTTTTTTTTTCTCACTTGAGGCCTTCACCCATTAATTGCAGTTCATCCAGTTCTGCTTCTGAGCTCCAGCAGAGGTGGATACTGCTTTCCATTTCTTCTTTGAAATATGCCTCTGTATTTTGAGATCATTGTAAGTAGAAAACATTGAATTAAATTGTCCCAGACTACCATCCTACTTTGTATGGGTATATTTCTTTTGTCTTCTGTATTGGTGCACAACAGCAGGAGTCAGGGCAAAAGAATAAGCTGCATAGTTGCATGTAACATTAGAGGTGTTTCTGAACAAGTTATTTTCCTAACCTCAGTCAGCAGGATGTGGTAAATTAATATGTATTCATTTACCAGTGTTGCCTAGGCAGCCATGGTGATTCCATGTTCTTGGCAGTGGTGCTTCTAGAGGTTGACATTTCTGATTCAACCAGATATGTGAGGCTGAAGATAGTATATGGCCTTTCCAGGAGAGAGACAGTTGCCTGCTTCCAGTCCTTCTTTGGTGTACTTGCATCCTGAAGCAGACTGACCTGTGATAGCTCTATGGTAGTACTCTAGAGAGTGACAGCTTTATGCTTCTTTTGCTTCTTTGTTTAAACAATCTTTTTCTGATTTTTTCCTCAAGAGAGGAAGGCAGGTTCTCCTCCTTTTGCATGCTTAGAGTGGTGTGTGTTCACACTACTTGAATTTGCTATGCAGTACTGCATGGTCTTGAAACAGCTTTACAGAAAGGAAGTGCAGCAGGATGGCCTTATTTTGAGATTTTGTTGGAATTGAGCTGCCTCCACTCCATATGAACTTGAGGAGCAGCATAAAGATTTTGAGAACTGGGTGCACTAGAAAGAAACTCTGTTGGTACTATTCAAAAACTTTATCTGTCAAAGCTGAAAGGTGTATTTTTCTAATTTAATGTGCTCTCTGTGCTTGAAACTGTAGTATTTGAATGCAAGATCATCACAATTTCAGTTTACATAGAAAAGAGCACTTGCACGAGAGATCTTAGTGTCTCCTGTTCCATTTTCAGAGACATCTCTGGGTTACCATTGATTGACCCTTCTTAACCCTTGTCTCTCTTTTCTGAAAGTAACTTTTCTAAATCTGTGGGCCTGTCCCTTCTGCCCCTCAAGTGCACATTCAGCTATTACTTTCTTAATGTTTTATTACATGAATTGCTGACTTATTACTGAAAGTTCAGGTATGGACCCATTATATGAGATCTTATACAAAGAGTTACCTGCACAGCTTTCAAAAATTCACAGCCCAGTACAATGTGATTTGGCTGCAGTTTGCACCTTCAGTCACAGTTTCAGGTGTGTTCAGGTCATTTCAGTCCAGGTTGACTTTCTTTTAGTTCATCTCAGTTTATAGATTTGCCTCGGCTTTGACAGAACTTTTTGCTCACTGGTTGCTGCAGTTCGTATGTTACTGCAATGTGAATTTTTTTTCAATTATTTAAAAAAAAAAAGGCAAAAGGAGGAGATCACAGACTAAAACTTATCTGACTATGATGTCATTCAGTTGTAGGAGAGCTCACCTATTTCCCACACTTTCCTTTTCCTATGAGCAGTATTTTCTTTTTTTTGCGAAGGATTCTTCCCATTAAAAAAAAGAAGCCTTAGTCTTGTAGCTTTCTGTATTTAAATAATTACCTTCAGAGTTTGGATGTTTTCACTAGGACAGAGCTCTAAATTTATCTTTCCTCCTTTTGGAAATGAGGCTTTACTTAAAAACAGTTATGTTCCTTATGGTGCACTATTCAACTGATCCTTTGCAAACAGTCTTAGTGTTCCCTCATTCTGAGCAAGTTTCTAAAGTTAAACTCTGCATTTAGGAAGATTAGAATCTAGATCATTCTTCTCACACGCAAACCGGAGAAGGATCTGCATTTGTACCTCCTAACCCAAAGCCAGTGTGCAGGGTACCATCAATTCACCTTAATTCTCCATCTAGATGACCTGGGCAACCAGGAGAATTACAGGATTTCCTTAGCTGACACAAAATACAATACTGAGCGAGTGCTCATTTGAGCGTCAGAACAAACAAAGCCTGGTTTCTTACAGGTGGGTGGAATGTCTTGCATATCTCTACCTCCCTACCACCACCTGGCATCATCTCCTACCCATCTACAGTCCCTTAGAGGTCTCCATTGTTCTCCCAAGTCTTTTCCAGGTTTGCAGTGTTTCCCCAAAGCTACTCTTATCCTTTCACTCTATTTTTCTACTCCAGCTGCCCACTGTAGTGTGTCTAAACAATCTGACCATTCTTAAAGCTGTCTGTCATGTACCCCAGGTGGCCCCTGTGAGATATGTGCTGGCTGACAGATCTACCTGAGCACAGCCTAACTTGACCTTTCTGCCACTCAGAAGCAGATTCAGTGATAGCACAGATCAGGTTATGTCTAATTAGCTACCTGATTTTGTGAATTTTATATATCTGTTCATATATATATATATACACATATGTCTGTGTATATATTTGTACATCCAGTTCAGTTGAAATTGGCCAGAGTACAACAGGTATTAAGTGGAGATTAATAAATTTACAATGTGATCTCATAAATCTTCATTTTTAAAAAGGAAGATTCAGGAAAGATGGCTTTGTCAATTTTTTGTATTGCTGTTAATTATGCAAAAGTTTCTAGATAAAAATCTAAAATTTATGAATACTATATAAAACCATATATTTTTACATATATAATATACCAGTGTGTATTTCTGTTGGTAAAGAAATTTAAAAGTAGAAAAAACCAGCAAACTGAAAAAACATGTCCGTGGTTTTGGTCTCCTTATTTTGCTGTTGTAGTTTAGTAGACATTAGGTTTCTAAACCAATGTGGTATTGAAAGTTGTCAGGCTTGTTTAATTCTGATGTTATATGGGAAATCACAGAAACACATACTTTTCTTTTTCTTAGATATTTAAGAAAACCTTGATAACCTTATAATGTAAAAGACAGCCACTGAGGTCATCAGATGTTCTTTCTAACTCCCATTATAATTCCCCTGTAACCATTCTTATGGTAGTAATGCAGTGCAGTGTGAGGTAGGAGCTGAATCATGTAATGCATTTGAATGTGAAGTAACCTGAACATAATTTAGGATGCTATTAAGACTCATGTATCAAGGAATGTTTGCTTTTAATATTTTCTTATGTCATCTCTTCTCTGTAAACCCACAGAGTACTTGTCAGGTTTGCCAACTCTAGGCTGCACATACGAATTAGTTTCAGGTTTCACTGCCAAATGAATAATTCTGAACAATCAAGAGACCCATTCATTTCTTTCTGATACTGAAATCACCTCTCTTTTATAAGATATAAGACAGGATGTTACTTGGAAAACCTTTACCTGTCATTCTTCTATTAAAGCCTCTTTTTCTCCTAATCTGTCTCCCCAAATTAACTGTGTAAATGATGAGTGCTGTACGTGAGCTGTGCAAGAGAGTCAAAAATCTATTATTAGTTCTACTTTATAAAAAATGGCTTAAATTTTATTCTGTGATATTATTAGAGATGTTAAGGAACTTACTCCTGCCCATTTTTGTGTTCCCTGCACACTGCTGCCACACTCGCTCTAGGTCCCCCGTATCCTTCCCAGGCTCTGCTTTGTAATCTCTTCATTCCCCTCCCCCTCACTCCCAAATCCTCTTCTAGCTGACCTTGCTGTCCTTTCTTCCCCCATCAGGTTGCTCTCTCTGCTACTACTTAAGGCTTATCTACAGAGAAAGGTAGTGCTCACTGAATTGTGATGACTGTGATCTGAATTTGCTGCAGGTGGCTGCTCCCCATCCCCAGACCCTCTGAAAGGGGATCACACTGCTTTGCTCCCAATTGTGTGTTCAAGTCCTTTGTGTCCAGTGTTTTCTTCTGGCTGTCTCTCAGGCTTCAGCAGTATGAGGCAAGGGGAAACACTTGCTTCTGAGGTGTCAGCTGGAATTTAGATTTTCAAAATGTACATTGTTTGTGTCCGTACTGGGAGTTGGTGCAGTCACCCAGTGTACTGTAAATTCATGCTTTGTTTTAGTGTAAGCAGATTTTCTTCCAGATAGAGGAGCCATAAACTCAGGCTTCTGTTTTGTTTCTCTCTTGTTTTTTTAAAAAATACGCGTTACTGAACAAACGCAGAATTAACCCCTTTCTACCCTGAAACAGTGATTGTCCCTAAACTGGATATATGTGTTTCTCACATATGTAAAACAGATGTTGAGTATGAAAAATCTAATCTTTCAAGTCTGAGTAATTTTCTCCTTCTGCTTCTTCTGTTGACTGTGTTTTCCTGGGCACTGGTCAGTCACAGGGTCCTCAAAAGTGTAGAGTCTGAACAGGCAAGCCAGGCAGAGAAAGGGAAGGTCAAACTAGTAGCATCTGTGCTTATAAATAGTATGGCGATACGACAGCCAGGAAGACAGTGATTTGCCTGTTGTCTTTTAGGAAGTTGGTAGAGATGGAAGGAAAGAGAAGCCAATTTTGTTGACTTCCAGTTCTGTGGGTTTTCTCCCCACCTCCTTCCACTTCAGTTTCTAAACATACCAGAGATTGGAAAGGTGGTCAAGGCTTTTTAATGGATACTGAAAGAGATTTTGAAAATCACTGGACTTGAGGCAGTCCAACAATTTTGTGTACACTTGTTGTTTTGTGCTCCGTAAGAGGAATCACTCATTCATGTAGCAGAAGAACAGTTGCAGCAGATAGAAGCATCTCCATGTTGCTTTCCCCTCTGTTCTTTGCCTTTTTGCTTTCTTGTCTTTTCTGGTATCGATAACCATGTTTATGCAGAAAGTACAATAATGCTTTCTACCTTTTTCCAGACGCATATGCATGGACACCAAGAATATTCCTCCTCACCAGTATTCCAGATGCCGAGGACTTCAGCCAGACAGCCCTCAGCACCTCCTGCTCAGCTTCCACACAACAGCCTTCAGGGCCAGGGCCTTTGCTACACCACCAGTTCCACTGAGGACCTCCAGCCAGGTCACTCGTCAGCCTCTCTTATCAAAGCAATTAGAGAGGAACTTCTGCGACTTTCTCAGAAACAGACCACAGTGCAGAACTTCCATAGCTGATTTAGCATTCCATTGCAAATCTGCCAGGTATCTGCTTCCTATGGAAGCAAACACTTATTGGAAATCAGCAATGTTGTTCTCTCAAAGGAAGGAACTTTCACAGCTCTGTTGACATCACTCTGGAAAAATTGAAGAAGGCAGCAAAATGAGGATAGGAAGGAGAGAGAGATGGGGGACAAACAGGGAAAATCATCAGTGTCATCACAAGTAATATTAATTAATCTACTAATATTACGATGCTCCTTCTCTCTCCTTACCCTCATTCAGCCTAACATATAAATAAAACCTTAGGTCAAGAACTCAATACTCCAGCAACAAAACAAAAAAAAGACAGGAACAAACTCCAAGTATGATGGACTCCTTTTTCTAAGGAAGTAGGTGATGTTTTGAATAAACTGAGATGACATTTTGCAAGAGATTACAAGTATTCTTATCTCTCCAGTGCTTATGGGGAACTGGTTTGCGTTGCTGTTCTGCAGGATTACAAACTGTATCAGCTCAAGGGTCTTGAAGGTCCAATCCAACATAAGAATCACTTTGGTTGTCAGGAACAATGGGACTGCTTAGAATAAAAGTCTTTTTTTGAGTTACTTGTATCAAACTGGAACAATAATTGTTATAGCTCTTTGGTTCCGAATGGAGCTACCCTCTGCACTCTTCCTTGTTTTCCTTCTGGTGCTGAAGCTTCAAGTGTTCCTTCATCTTCAATGTTTGCAAAGTGAAACATTGGCCTTGTATAACTAAGAAAATATCTGTAGACTCATTCAGGCTGGAAAAAGAAAACAAAGCATCCAAACAGAAAGGGCTTGGTATCTGTTTAAAAATTATTGAAAACTGGAAGAGGAATACTCAACCACAGTTGAATTTGGGGAAACGTGTGTGTATATCTTTAAAAAATATATTTACATGCTAAATGCTCTGGCAAGACCAGTGATAAAATATTGCCACTCTGTAGTTTGCTTTGTGGACAGAAACCAATCCAGCCTGACTGGTACAGGGTCACCAGCATTACATTATAAATTGATGTCCTAAATCATTGCTGATGTTTGGATCTGAATAATTTTAGTGGAAGTCAGTGACAGTTTAGAGCATTAACATAGGCTTAGATTTGCAGTTTTGAGACAGTTTCTATATTTATACTTGTTTCCACTGTCCCTTTGGACAAAGGGTGAGCATTATCCCCATGGTAAAAACGGTACGTGCCATGGAACTGTTTGTCGCTGTTTTTTCAGAGTTTTAATTTAATATTAGCTACAAATTTACTAATATTGGCCATTGCATAACTGTAACTGACATAATACATACGGAAATTTTACTTAAGTCACGATTCGTTGGAGTGTGTTCATTTTCAGATCAAACTGAACTAAAGTTAACAACCTGGCACAGAGATAGAGTTACCCTCTGTCGGTGTTTGTGAGGATGTTTGGGAGCTGTACCCTAGAAGAATGAAAAGCAAAACTGTTATGTGCTACAGTGCAGGTATTTCAAATAATATCAGGTTATAGTCATAAAAGGTCTGAGGAACAGAGGTCTGCCAGAGAGAACACTGGGCAGTTGCTATGGGTAGGGGCTGCATTTGCCTCACTCACTGGGGTAGAAATGGCACTGGTAAAATACAGGTGTGTGACACTGGTGTGGTATGGTGGTCTTGGGCTGCCAAATCTGTTCCTGGTTCCAGTGCACAGTTCAATAACTGTGACAGGACTAACTCAGACTGGAATGAGAACAGGTAGGAGGACACTGTGGAAGAAACCGACTACATACCTTATTCACGAAGCTGGTACACCAAACTCATTGCTGAAGCCAAAACCTCAGTTGCTCACTGATGTGAAAAAAAAATGTGGTATGTTTTCCTCTTTACTAGGAAGAACAGTTATTTTTCTGTTTACTTATGATCGTCAAAATGCTGTATGAAATTGTTTTGAGGGGCTTAGTGCAGTGAAGCAGCCTAAATTAGTTTCCAGTTCCCTGGCCAATATGTAAAGCCCTCATAGGCACTGGTTGAGGTTTGAATGGGATCAGAACACCAGCGTGGTTGTGAACAGCAGTACCAACAGGTTATTATGATTTGAATTTTTAAAGCTTTTTTGTGTGATAATCAACTCTAGGGTAAAAATAAACATTTGTTTTCTGCCAAGTTTGTAAACATGGATGTTGCCAATAATTCTGCAAAATGTCAGGTTTTGAAGAATGAAGAGTGTATCGGGCAATGTTCATTTGGTCTTTCTGACAGTGCTGAAGACTTTTCCTAAGTGTTCCCATTAAAATCATCTGTGTCCAAGCCCACTTTCTTCTCCAGCTTAATTCTGCAGTGAGCTGAGACACCAGTGCTTATAATATTAACATATTACCATGGCTTCATTTCAAGAAAATGTGGGCTTCTAAAAAATAAATTAATTTTCTGGTTTCAGCTATTTAAGAAGGACTGTGAAATAAGAGTTTTGAAATTTAGAGGTACTTAAGCCACTTCTTATTCATTTTTTGCTAGTAGTGCTGATGCTATTGTGAAATTTCATCTTTTTATATATGGATGAAGATCCTTTCTCTTTTCAGTCTCAAATCTTATGAAAAGCACAGAACACAGGACAAATATATACCGGTAAATAAAAGAGGCTTTCTGATACAAAAATCTCTCTTTAAAACCTTGGGCAGGACAGTAAAATATAAGAAAGCTGTGTTTGGAAGTTATGTTCTCAAAGTGGCTGGACAGCTGATCCAGTGGTATGGCATAGTTTGTATCTTCATATAGTAAGAAAAGTAGCACCAGTTCCAAGAATGGTCTTAACAAGGGAGACCCACACTTTATTTTCTGTAGCTACAGGAAAAGCTGGGGTTTTTTTCATGTGCTAAGAAAAAAGGATTCTGTGGAATGCATGTGCCAAAATGTGTGTTTCTGCTTGGATATTCAGGGGGAAAAAATCTGTAAGCTTCTATATCCCCATGGTTTTGAGCTCTTTTGCCAGTTCTTTTTATTACCCTGTTAAAAGGGAGGAAAATAAAACCCAAACAAACCTTTTTTTCCTGAAACTTAAAGTATCCTGAATTTAAGTATCTGTTAATGAATTTACCAGTTTCTGAAAACACTGATGGAATGAGAAGTTGGTACAGGCACAGAAAGCTGTTACCAACAGTTGCATCCATTTCCATGACTAAACCATCTGGTTCATGGAATCCTCAGGCTCTTCCCTTTCTTCACAGTTTTCCTTGACATTTGTGTTTTGTCTGTGTTTAGTTTGGCACATAGAAGAACTTGGCAAGATGAGAGCTACATAATTTAGCTTGGTTGGTTTCCTTTCCATGGCCAAGATGTTGACCCCTAGCCTGCTTCTTGATTGTTTTTGGACCTAAGTGAAATGTTACGGTTATTTTTCGTACACTGAATTTGAAAGGTGGGGCACACTTCAGTACTATAAAATATTCCCTACCAGGATGTAACACATGGTCCTGTCAGTGACTGTGGGCATGTGACTGAGGAAAGAAAACCTTGCTTTTTGGAGGAGTGAATTGCATAGGTACTGGACTCATAATGTTAAATATGCACACTTTGGAGCAGCAAGTGGAATTTGACTGACCCTTTGCAATGTACTGTCCTTGCAGTGGTTTGGAACAGGCTTCTTATATAGTGGTTTGGGAGCAGCAGCATCACACAAGGTCTGCCTGTCACCTCTGCACCCAAAGAACTGTTGGGTACCGCAATATCATGCACCTTTATGGACACACATAAATACAAAGATTGATCATCCAAAAGTGCATGTTCTCAGCAAATGCTGAAGCCAGTGCCTTTAAATTAGACCATGGACAGCAGGGTTACAGCATTATCTTAGAAAGAGGTTGTGTACGGGGATGATAACTTCCCAAGAACCAAAACAGCTGATGCTGTTGTGTTTTAACTCATGGCTTGAAAACACATTTGATGGATTACACAAGGAAGCTGGTGTGTATTCAGGCTCAAGCGAAGTCACCAATTGTGTGATGTGGATGGCAGAAGCAGCTGAACTGATTTTTTTTAAGTTTTACCCTCACTACATACCTCCCTTTTCCAACTTCAATAGTTTTTAGCTCAAGGAAAAAATGAGTGTTTTCCTTTCCATGCCTTATCTAGCAGTTCTTTCTTAAAAGGTGCTAGTGCTTGAAAATACCCTATTTTGGCCAAGAGCTTTGAAGTGGCAGGACGACAAACATATGTGACTTTGAGGTGGGAGCATGTTGTGGGCCATATTTTTGCAGACACAAAGAAAAAAATGGATTTTTTTAAATAGTAACACCTGTTTGGCATACTCTGAATATGGACAGAGCTGGAAATGAATTAAAAGATTAAAAGAAAAAGAGTGACATGCGATTGTCAGAAGGCAAAGGAAACAATGAGGTCTCCAGGACCGCCTGTAAAGTGCACTAAAAAGAGAGAGAAAAAGTCTTGGAGAGTCCACCTCCCCCACTCAAGCTGAGTCCATAACACAGCCCCTCTTTGCAGTCCTTCAGCACTCGCAGTTCTGGTTTGTATAAAAGTGAGGAACATCTCTCATCAGTGAGACTCCCACAAGCAGTTCACCAAGGCTGTAGAGTTTCTCCAGGACTGTTTAGATGTGCATAGAGAAAAGCAGCAACTTTGAATTGCTTGAATGTGGAAATACAAGTCCACTTCCCTTTTGTGGACGGCATCTTTTTCTCTTCCTGTCAGATTTTTATTTAAAAATCGAGGAGATACAATGGGGATGTATTCTGCTGTCATCAGTCTGCTGTCATTCACGTATTCCACTATTTGTAGGGCCTAAATACTGAGGAAGCAGAAAGTGGGAATGCAAGTTTTGGAATGCTTGTGACGATTCACTCTAGTTTTGAAGTATTTTGGTGTGAGTGCACTTGAGTGCAGTGTGTCTCTTATAGCGAGTGTCTCTCGAAATGGAGTTTATGTCAGAGGGATGACTGTAAAATTTTACTTCTCCATCTCTGATACTTGAGGGCAGAACACACTCAGCTTGTGACAGCTCGTACCAATAGGATTGGTAGTTCAGATCCAAATGTTGGCCTGCATGTTGCCCCTGGCTGCATCTGCATGACTTGCACTGAAAACCATTTAGTCACAATTTAGTGTTCTTTGGAACGAGAATCTATCCTACAGATTCTTTAGTGCAGTTTGGGATGCAGTTGACAAGATGTGTCTAGCTTTGATGTACAAGTGCCTGGGTGAATTTACTCACCCAGAGTAAGAAACTTGAGAAGCAAAAATCCTGTGGAGTTGCACTGCCTTTTTAAAGAGACTTTTCCAGAGTAGAGCTGCAGTCCCGTGAATTCCACAGAAGACTGATAAATTAAAAAAAGTTACATTAGTACTAGAAAAAATACACATTTCTTTGCACTTCATAGTTTGTAGAAATGGAATGTTTTGTCTTGATTTTTTTTTTTATTTTTTCTTGATACCTTTTATAATATCAAGTACGTATTTTTTCTTCGTAGTGGCCAGTCCTGTTTAGTTTTGAGTAGTTCTTACTCCATAACTGGAAGTTTGTGTTTAGGCTGTTACATCTTGCCTTAATTGGAATAAAATGTTGGCGCATTGGAACAAATGCTCTGAAGAATCTTTTGAAACAAATGCTAAACCTCCATGGATCCCTGACATGGTTTTCAGGTTCACTTGCAGAAATCCTTTTATTGCCATGTGTAGAGCAGGTGAAATGAAATGAGAACTAAGAGAGTAGAAAAGAGACTGAAAGATGAAAATTATTGTTTGGCATTTCCAGATACATTCTAATGTACACACTTCTTAAGAGCTCTGTAGTGTTCCCATAAAAACTTCTCAAATATTTCCGTCCCAAGGCTTCTTGGAAGTTGCTTTCCTCATCCAGGGTATTGGAAGGTTTTAGTGCTGTGCATGATTTAAAAGCAGTAGCTGCATATTGTTTGTGTTTTAGGAAAAACTACTTTTTATATTCAAGGAGAATTAATGTGGTGTTATATCTGGCAGTGCACTGTGCTCTTCTGGTCCCAAAACACACATCTAAAAGGAACTTGAGTAAAGAAATAAAAATTTTAAAAATACTGCAATAATAAAAAATCAGAAAGCTTTTATCCTTGGTTGTTGGACTTGAGGAAACAGGAGAAAAAGAATTATGGATTAGTCACTGTTATTAGTAATTCAGCATAGTCACTAAATATGAAATTGTTCAGATTCAGTGCAATACAAGTACAAACTTGTGAACTGATTACTGGATTTGTTGGTCCATGCAATGATGGATAAAATGGTTTCAGGTAAGTTCATTTATATTTTGCATGGAACACTTCTGTCAAGCTTTTCCATGGATGAGTTTAATCCTTATGTTAGTTTCTGGTTTTGGGCTTGATGGTGGCAGCTTTAAGCAAGACAACTTTGAAAATTCAAGGTTGAAGGTGAGGAATCTCCTGCTCAGAGGATTTGTGGATGTGCAGCCACATATTTGTGTTATTGCTGTACTTCACTGCAGTGTGGAAGTAAATTTGGTGGGACACTGGAAACAACATTCTTGCTTTTGCAGAGTAGAACTGCAAAGAAGTTTCAAGAAGTTGTTTGTCCCTTCAAGCAGATGGCATCACTGATACAGCATTGCCTACAATAATGTTACTTCTACCAGGGAACAGAGAGCGCTGTTTCCTGCAGCTTGAGGAGCACTCAACACCAGTGCCGATGAGAATTCTTTGGTCCTCTTCATTTAAGGATGAGCTAACATCTCTTACCTAACATTATCATGTGTCTATACGGAATGTTAGTATTGCTCAGCTAAAGCACAGTGATTTCTTCATGTATTTGAGCCCAGAGAGTTGCTACGTTAGAACTTGAATATTGTTGGACCGATGGGACTTAAAAACGCGATATGTTGAAATGGCACAAAGTGGGAACAGTCTAACAGAGATGGCTTTGCAGGTGTCTCCCTTCTCTTCCGCCATTTAGGCAAAGCAAACAGAACTGTGGAAGACCTCAATAAGTACTTTAACTTTTGCTCTGAAAGTCACTCTGAAAATTGGCTGCATGTTTAATCATGTGATCTGGAAACTACAAGCTAGAAAAGATAGTTCTGGCTTTCCCCATGACTCATGAACTGCAGCTCTGTATGTTGGTACCACTTGTTTTGTGTTTATGATTGATTAGATAAATCAGAGGCTGAAAAAGCCACTGATAATGTAAGAATAAAAAGAACTTTATGAAGAGAAGTAATGGTAAAAGAGGCAAAGCTTACAGAATATCAGTTGGGAGTCAATTTGATTTCCAGTTCCCCACTGGAAAGGGAAGAAAAGGAAAGGACAAGGCAGGTCTTCTGGGTTGTTGCAACCAATATTGGGCACAGCTGTGAGCAGGGCACGATGAGCAGAAACCTAGTATATTGAATCAATAGTGAATAATAACGGTAAAGCTGAAATGAGTAAATAGTTTAGAATATACAGCCACCAAAGAGCAACAGGAAGTTTAACCAGGACTTTGATCTTCTATGTTTTTCTTGAAACATATAGTTACTTATATGAAATAGTTGAAGGGTGACACACTGTGTTTAAGTTCATGCATGAACTCGGTAGTGAATATGTGAAGTTTATGGAAAATGAAATCAGTAGGAGAGAGGAGGGTGGGGAGAAACAGGAGTGATTGATTTTCACAAGGGATAAGTTGAAAAAGTCATAGAAAGGTATTATTGCATGAAACTATCTACAGTCCTCAGAGGATTTATTTCAAAATGCTGGGGGGAGAGCTGCTGTAAGAGAGCTCAGTTCTGTATTGGGAGGGTGCTTTATTTCACCTGTGAGCTGAGCAGGGGACAGGAAGGGAGCAGTAGGACAAGAGAGCACGGTCTTAAGCTCCTCCAGGGGAGGTTTAGGTTGGATATTAGGAAGAAATTTTTTGGACAGCGAGTAATCAGGCATTGGAATGGGCTGCCCAGGGAGGTGGTGGATTCACTGTCCCTGAAGGGTTTTCAGATGAGACTGGATGTGGCACTTAGTGCCATGGTCTAGTAACCACAGCGGTGTTGGATCAAGGGTTGGACTTGATGATCGCAGAGGTCTTTTCCAACCCGGTCGATTCTATGAGTCTATGACTGCTACGTACAGCAAGGGTTGTATCTTCTTCCCCCAGTACTTGCTGCTGGGAGACAGAGCTCGACTAGAGGGACCTTTGAGAAGCCTGGAGAAGAGAAGGTTCCAGGGAATAGCCTACAGAGGCCTGCAGAAAAGCTGGAGAGGGACTTTTTACAAAGTAGTGATAGAACAAGGGGTGTTGGCTTTAAACTGAAAAGACATTCTTTGTTGTGAGGGTGGTGAGGCACCAGAACAGGTTGCCCAGAGAAGTTGAGGATGTCCCATCCCTGGAAGTGTTCAAGTCCAGTCTGGATGAGGCTTTGAACAACCTGGTCTAGTGGAACATGTCCCTGTCCGTGACAGGGGCAATAGAAACTAGATGGCCTTTAAGGTCCCTTCCAACCTAACCCATTCTATGGTCCTATGATCTCACCTTGCTGTTGCAACAGCCCACAAAAGGTCTGTATGGCCTGTGACATCTTCATCTAATTTAGGTTATAAATGGCCCCAGGCTCTTTTGGTTCGTTCAAGTGGCAAACCAATTGTGGTGGGAACCTTTGGAGAGAGAAATGCAAGGATTCAGGACTGACACAATGTGAATGTGTAATTTGTCCCCAGACAAACATTTTAGCTGTTCCCAAAATGTGTCTGGCAGGGACATGACTTTAACACACAGTGGTAGAGGGAACAAACATAGACTTTTACAATTAGTTCTGTTCTTTGGCTCTTAGAGTGAAGGTCACCATGACAACCAGGATATGGGAGCAGAGCTTTGTTTGCTGGTCACTGGGACTGGACATTTTTCCCCTGCTTTCGTTTTGGAGGGAAAAGTTAATTCTGAGGGAGTTTTATGTCAGCGAGACATTGGAGCCTGTAAAGCTTTATGATAGGTGAGCAAAATCTTTTAACTGAATGTGTCTCTAGATTTCATGCTGTCAAATTGGACAGAAAAAGTCACAAGTCTCTTAGAGCTGTATTTCTTTTTTCAAACAGTTTGCAGATGTAGGAGACAGTACTGCATTGTTTACCCTGTGTTTTATTTCCAGAAGGTTATTACAAAATAGGAGTTGTTGAGCAATTTCACAGCATATGCTGGTACCGTTGACACCACAAAATAAGCAGAATCTGGAGTGTAAGGATGAGAGAGGGTGGTTGCTTCCCAAGAATGCCTGTATTCCATTCCTTGGCCATGATTAACTACAATAAATTTCTGAAATCCTAGTTTTTGTAATGGCTTTATCAAAATTCTTACATACTCCCAGTACACAGCACCTTTTCTTATGAATTTAACCTTTGCCTTTTGTCTGTGTGCTTCATGTGAGTAGGGAGCTCTGATGCTTGCCAGTTTTCATTCCTCTGGTGATTTTGCAAAGTGTAATCATTGTAAAGTGCAATTGCTTAATATGTAGCTCATTCACTAAAACCCCAAGGATAAAGGCAGTGAGTAATGTGAGTCATTACCAGAGCAATGGTATCTGAAAAGATGAAGACTCATGCATCAAGTACCAATCCATTTAGTCTTGAATTAAGAATTTTAAAAACCA
This sequence comes from Neopelma chrysocephalum, assembly GCF_003984885.1. Classification (NCBI taxonomy): domain Eukaryota; kingdom Metazoa; phylum Chordata; class Aves; order Passeriformes; family Pipridae; genus Neopelma; species Neopelma chrysocephalum. Next base: position 24,135,597 of record NW_020897714.1, read on the forward strand.
CTAGTCGGATGTGATTGATATTATTTCCAGGCAAATTAAAGTAGTTACCCTGGAATGCTTTGCTGATGCTAATGTTTTTCTCCTTTGTTATTAGAAGTGCTGATCAGTTACATGTCCCTACTGCTCTGTTTGTCTGTCCAAGATGTTTTCAGACCAGCAGCTCTCTCAGGTGCCTTTTACACCTCTTTTGCCTTTCCAGACACTACATACCTTCATGCCTGAAATTCAGAAACTTTGTCCAGAAAATATGAAGAACTCTGCTGACTTGCTCAGCAGTGTTGAGGTTCAAACTTGTGTATTTTGGTCACACTTATTTTTTTTCAGCCATTCAGGTTTCAACAATTTTCTTCCTTTTCTTTGTACTAAGTTGTAAGAGTTGGAATAGATTTTTTCCTACATTTCATTCCAGTGATGAACTTTTAGGTCCAAAGATGAACTTTTAGGTCCAAAGACATGGAATTTGACTGGACAGACAATGACTATAAATGACTGGAGTGTTAACATTTCCATCATCAATCTGAGAGGGTAATTTGCAGCTTAATAGGCAACGTGAGCTGCCATCTTACTTTTTACGTGCTTTGAGATGTGCAAGTGCCTGCATAATGTTGTATATAGCAGTCTGATGGGGCACTTAGGTTTAGCACTGGTGAAATGATTTATGCATGCTGACAAATCAGGAGTTATGTTTTGTTTCCAAGATTTCCTGTGGGAACAAAAAGGCTTCCTGAATTACAATACAAAAAAATCCAAACAACAAAACTGGGCACGTGCTGGATGTATAACTCCCTTGAAGTCAGCAGGGCTTGGGTAGCATTACACTAGTTGGGATCTACGACTAGAGGTCAACTATTCCTGTCAGTGATATTATTAAGGTCATAAAATAATACATGGTAAATTAGTATATCAGTCTGCAACACTGCTCACAGACCACACTTATAAGGTGTTGTACTATACAGTCATCTGTAATTTGTGCTTCACAACCAGACCACAGCCTTCTACTGTGACTTGATTGCTCTTTAAATAGGAGTTACAACTCACAAGGTGTGCTATGATGTGTCCCTTGTTGAAATTATTGCAGAAAGTGTAACAGTAGACTACAGGTAATCTTTAGACTTTAGAAATCAGGTATGTATAATCCATTTCTGCATACTAATTTCTGGTTTTATGTCAATTTCTCAAGTCTTTTGGATGCTACTTTTTTATTCTGTGCTTCCTGTAACTATTGACAAGCCCCTGAAACACGGACAATACCATTAGGGCTTTTCTCCTCCTTTTGCACAGTGTGTTGCTTTGCTTATGTACCCGTGATTGCCCATGGTGCCTAGGATCAGTACAGCACATAGAGTGTACCTTGGAGAGTCTCCTTAAAATAATATTTTATTTTTTATACTATATTGCATAGGAACAGGTAAGATATTTACATTGGTAACCTTTGAGGTTTTGGGGCACTGTCACTTTGTTTAGGGATCTCAAACACGCTGGGAGTAGTAGTATCTTCATGAGATTCATTACAGGACTAAATTTTTCTAAGGGACCCAATCAAGTGACTTGAAAAGAAGCAGCTACAGATCAAACCTGACAATGTCAGTTGTCAAAGTAGGGGATGCAGTAAGAAACAAAACTGTCAAATTAGATCAGAGGTTTACAGGTCTAGAAAAAGTACACATTTCACAGCAGAAAAAATCTGTAAGATACTTCATTTGTATGCATGATTCTGTGAGGACTTGGGTTTCACCCTTGAACATAGGCACACAAAATCCTTTGGGGCACTACATTATATGAAAAAATACAGATTTTTTCCTTTCCTCCCCAGTTAGGTTGAGCTGGGAATCCTCAACAGAAGCTGCAAGAAGCAAAACCCGAGGTTTAAGTCTACTACAGTCCTTGAAGGTAGCTGCCCACAAGCAGACTGTTTTGGAGAGCGTGAAAAATAAACAAGCTGTGCTTCCAAAGGCAGGCTTCAGGAAGCCCCCCAGAATTGCCCGGTTGTTACGAAGCTCATTTGTGGGTGTTGCACTTGGCTGTAAGACATGTAAAGTTTGCATCACTCAGACATACAAAAGCTAAGAAGCACATCCTCTCAAAAGTGAAAACCAGTGCCAAATCCAGCAGGCAATTCTGTGTTCCCAACCAGGAGAACAGTGTCCTCAAGTCTGTAGAACTGTAGGAAGAGGCCTGCAGAAGGCAGACACTAAGGCAATACATGGAGATTTTTTCACAGTATCTTTCACATTGCTTTCAAGCCAATGAACATTTGCCACTATTAACACTAATATAATAGGAAAGAAATTATGTATGTAGAAGATTTGTTACACAAGTGATTGAAGTGGTTTTTAACTGTGAACTCACTGCTCTTTATACCTGAGTGTTGATGTTGACTGAGAGTCCTTTTTTCTGTAAGTTTGTAAATACATGAGAGGTTTTTTTGTTGTTTGGTTGTTGGGGTTGTTTTCGTTGAAAGAGCTGGCTGGTCCAACACAAAGATTTGTCCTGTGAAAATTATTTTTGTTTTAATTGTTGTATATTGGAATACTGAGAATTAAGCCCTTCCCTTTTAAAACTGACTTTCCTGATACTAGCATCTCTGTTCAGTGTTTCACTTTGAAAGGCTTTTTGTCTTAAGTGATACTAATGATAGGAAAGGGTGTCCTTTCCGTGTCAGACTTGTCACCATTCCTTTTGATGGTGGATAGTTGATAAGGGACAACTGCCCATCACTCTGAAGTGGCACAGAGTTGTCCTGATCAAAGTATCTACTTGTGCCAGAATCAATGTGAAGAGTCTTAAACTGATACCTATCTTTTCTCACTGGAGAAGTTACATATTGATGAGCTGGTGGGAGAATATAATGATTTTTAGTAGATAAAAATCTCCAGTGGTGCTTTCTTTGCTTTAAAAGTAACTTTTTATGTTTCATTTCAGTTGGTCTCTAGCAAGTTGGCTAATCCTGTGTGGGTCTAGATAGGTTTAACACAGATTTATTATTTTAATAATGGATAGAAATCAGACTGGTGCAACTGCCCCAAATCAGAGTTTGACTGCCATGAGGCAAACACTCCTGCTTGAATATGTCTTGTTAGAATCCTGTTTCTAACAATTTGGGTTAATTCCTTGCCAATATAAGCTTGATCCACATAAACCAGTCAGTGAGAATCTTTCAATCAATAAGTGTTTATTATCATCTTATATGAATAGGAGCAGTTTTGTGCATGAATTGCATATGCTGGTTTAAACCTGCTTGCCATAGTTCAGCTTGGCTTAGTTACTCAGACAGGTGCATGCTGAATAAATACAAGTAACATTCAATTCCTGCAACACAGTTCACATATAAATGGCACTGGAAAAACTAGTTTTACTTTCAAACCGGCCCAAACGATCCCTAAGTTTCCATAAGAGAGTTTTCCCATGCATCAGTTAATAGACTTCTAAATATTGCAGGTTAGTGAGGGAGAAGGACTTGGTAAAGTCAATGAATTACATCCTTCTTCTGATGTAACCTGGCCTGTAGCCCAGTAATGGATCCGGTTATGTTGATCCTTCAGAAAATACCTTTATTTGCCCACTTTCTGTTTCAAACCAAAGATCATGCACTGGGTTGTCTTAAGACAACAGGCTATAGACTGGGAACTGGTCCTTCACCTCTCCTTGCTGCTGTCGCTCTCACAGCAAGCATGAGGCAGCTCAGGGAAAAGATTTTTTTTTTTTTTTTTTGCACTGTGGGACATATGTGGTGGCTTGCAAGGACTTGCCTAGTCCACACCTTGGCTGGCAGCTCCAACCTGCCAGGGAGAATGAAGCCTCAGCAGCTGCCCTGCTTAGATCTGGCCTTTTTTGGCTGAAGGTATGTTTCCTTTCTTTTTCAGTTTCTTAGGAAGTGTTTGAAATGCTTTGTCCATCTGTCTGCACCTCACTACTCCCAGGTGCTGCTGCCTGCTGGCTTCAGTCCCTGCTTCAGGCCACCAAGTATTTGGGTTCGTCAGGCCGGAGTTTCATGATCTTGTCCATACAGAGCAGGATGAGAGTCAGAAACCAGAGGCTCCAGCCAACAGCCGCTGCAATCCACCCGTAATCGTCCATGCCTGACGGGCAGCACACGGCCGCCTGCGCGCAGAAGTTCACGTCTGGTGGAGAACAAATGAGGTGAGCTGATGGGAGGCCAAGTACACAACAGGTCTCCTTTACTAGAAGGCAGATGAGACAGTGACTTCGCTGTCTGCCCTGTGGCCTGTCACTCTGCCTTAGCATCTTTCCCCTAAGCCTGGCTCTTAACCTGGTGGGCGGCAGTGCTCAGTTCCATGTGCATGTCTTCAGTCAGTCATCCTTGTCTGGCCAAACACCCCAGCAGCTCCTCGTACTGCTGCGCCCACCATTATGGAAATCTTTTAATTAGTGTCTCCTCTTGTCAGTTTTAGGAATGGCATATGAAAGAAGTAGCTAGTTAAAATAAAAAACAAACCTGGGGTAGAGAAACCCTCATGTGGGAGAGTAAGAGGATTCCTAATAGAGACAGCTTCAGCAGGACCTCCAATAGTTCAGGTACCCAATACCTCTGTCAGCAACAGGGGCAGTGGCAGCTCTCTGCTGGGCTCTTAACTGTGACTTAAGTGTAACAGCTGCAAAACACGCCGCTATCAGGAGATCCCTGTTTTACATGTTTAAAAATGAAATAACTTTTAACAATTCCATGGGTTTTTTCTTGCATCTTTTGCATCTTGTTTTCTGTTTTAATCAGTCCAATTTCCTAAAGGCACTTAAAGAGTATGTCATTAGCTGTTTCATTTATACTTTTATTTAAAGGCATCTGCTATACTTTTTCCATTCCAAGGGCACTGTGAAGATACCAGCTCTGTGTCTATATCCTGCGTGGTAATGTGGAAATATCAAAGGGAGCCTGAAGGACCATGGTATTTCAACCCCTTGGGCTCGGACAGAAGCTGTGTGAAACCCCAGCACCCAGGAATTTACATATATTGTGTGTTAATGTTCATGAAGCTTGCTAACTGCAAAAAGGGAATGCCTCCTGAGCTTGGTGAAGGGCATCCAGCCTCTTGCACATTTCCAGGGAAAAGGCAGGTGCAGGTGCTGCTCAGCTGCTCTCATTCATGTATGTCAGGGAGGACCATGGTCCTGTGCGTTGGCTTTCAGTGCACACAGTACAACTGTCCTGCACTGCAGAGAGCAGCAATTCCCATCACAGAGGTATGTCCTGTGTGTGCCCAGAGAAGGGAGAGGGATGCCTGCCCTATATGCCTATGTTATGCTTTCAAGTAACGTACCTGTGTTGGTACATGTACTATAATAGAGGAAGTGCAAGACTGGGGGGGATGTTTGATGTTTGAGTTGGAGAATGACTCTGGAAGTATTGGTGGGATCTCAGGTTGCTTGGAGCTGGCTCTTTGGGAAAGACCTGAGAGGACAGGGAAAGAGGCACTCTTGGGAATCCATATAGTGCCTACAGGCAGGTGATCTGGCAGGGAACTTTGAATTAGCTATCAATTAATCTCTTCAAACCTATGCGTCTTTCTCAGTGTACCTAAGATACTATACCATGCTAATGGAGGAGCCTTAGAAGTGCATCCTAGAGGTTCACCCACAACGGTAGATCTTGAAAACAGATAAATCCCTTTCCAGGACAGCCTCTCAGTCACCTGTGTAGACTCATCACCTGACTTTAACGTGGTAGTAATGATTTATGAAGACTTACTAAGACATGGTGGTTCATACTCAGTTGTGGACGTGGAGCTTCCTGAAACATTGGAGATGGCTTCAGCTGCTGCCAGAAGGAGAAAAGGCAAGCTGGATTAGAAAAGCAATATTGGACATCTAACACGAAAATCTGAAAACTCTGGCCTTGCAGAGGTCCGTAGGATGAAACCAACTTGGAGAAAGGAAGTTCCTGCCCCTAAACACTGCTGCATTAGGGTATGCTTTCTTATCCCACCACTTTCAACACAGGCTCCAGAGACCTGCTCTAGCAGCAGCCATAAGGAGGAGGTGGATCACTGTCCTTCTGCCTGAGTGGGACCCTGGTGTGAGCTGTTCACTCGGAGCTCAAATTAACCACTGTCCTTTCCCAAGCCACAGGGGCAGAACAAGCAAGGACTGAAATGAGAGAGACCATTCAGTGGCATGGGAAGATCCATGCCCAACAGGCTGTACATCTGCCTCCTTTTGTCCTTAGAAAAATCCCAGTAACTCCAGGGTGTGCAGGAGTCAGGCAGAGCTGAGGGCTGAGCCCATCCAGGGAGGGCCTAAGCAGGTCCACCATGGCCCCAGAGGGAAGCTTTGCCTTTGCTACAGTTCAGAGCATCTGACACTGCTCTGGCTGGACTCCAGTTTGGACCAGCATGGTAACCAGCTCAGGTTGGAAAATACAACATACAGAAATAAGAAACGGACGGAGAGGGACAGGAGATTTGATGAAGGTTTTGCCTCTTTATCCTGCTTCCTACTCATAGTCAGAACACACATACACTCTGGCACAACTCTTTGGCTGGTTTCCAGCCCTCCAAATCTGTCCATGTCATCAGCCAATGCTTCCTTAGCCTTTCTAATACCCGCCTTGCCCCTCCGCTTCAGTGTGCTCCCTGTAGCACTGTGGGATCAGATGCAAGGACAGCTGCAGGATGCCTGAGTGGGGGAAAAGCATGAGTTGCTGTGGTCCCTGTGCATCAACACCTGTCTGTCCCCTGCTGCAGAAGGAAGGGAATCTAAGAAATACCTCTTCCTGTGCTCCCATGAACAGTATACTTCAAGTGCAGCCGGGTGGAGCATCCCCTGCACAGATAGATGAAAAATGGCCCAGGGAGGCTACAGGGTGAGGATGTGCTGGTTGTCCACAGACCAGGCAGAAGCTATGAGATAACTATTTCCAGTCAAACCATCACTCAGAGCTGATAATTTGGAGTCTGATAGCAAAAATCAGTTTCAGCCTGATTTCACTGAAGACTGCAAAATAATAGCTCAGGTTTAATTTCAGCTCAGGAAAACAAAACAGAACAATACCTTTGAGCAAACCTTTGCTTTGAGTTTAGTATTTTTCAAGTAACAGCAAATAAACTGAGGTTGTCTTGTGGGAGATATCCCTCTTGGGTCACCTTCCATTGCTCAGCTTTGCATTTTGAGTTGATTCGCCATCAGCAATACCAGAGCTTTCCTCATGGCCTCTGCCAGGCTCAGAGTGGGTCTCTGGGCAGCCTGCTCCAGGGAAGGGTCTGAATACTCCCCATTCCTCTGTCTGACTCTGTTAGGACGCTTGCTGAATGACCTTGGCCAAGCCCATAATTTGTTTTCTCAGTTAATAAGTACCTTACGGGAGCACTGGGAAGAATCATTAAAACCTGTATATGATCTGGGGAAGGAAGTGCTGCAGCATGCTGAGCATTGGTTCATGTTTATAGACTTTGCAGCCCAAAGAATAGGCTCTCAAAGCTAACCCATCTTTAAACAGCTGGCAGGTCTCATCTGGTGCTGATATACAAATTCAGGTAGGACCCTGGTGGGAAAGGGGCAGCACACAGGTCTCATTTGCATTTTGGTTTTAGGCAACTTTTATAATTAAGGTGGGACCAAAACCAGATTTTCTGCAAAAAACACCCAATAAAAGCTAAACCACACTACATCGAGCCCCTTGGGTGTTACTGCAAATGATCCTTTCCTCAGCAAGCACAGGAAGACCAAATAACTATGGTTCCCTATCTCCTTGCCATTCAGTGGAGCAGCCTGCAGCTCAGTCACATTGACAGTGGATCTGTAAATAGCTGCCAAAAGAGCATCTCTACAGAATGATGACCAATCATGTCCAGTAATTCTCATTAGCATTAATCAATTCCAGCTCTTTACACTCCGTAGGTGAGACAAGGGAGCCCACCTCATTTTGAAAGAACAAATTACTGCCAGTGGGCAATATATGTGGGGGGAAAGGGCAGGGTATAAAAACTGAAGCATAAAAGAGAAATACCTGCTGAGCAGGAATCCCAGAGCACAGCGGTGAAGAGGAGCACAGTGGAGGCTGCCCAGGGCTCAAAGTGCTTCATGCCGGGGGTTCAGCTCCCACCCCAGTGTCCACACGGAACAGGTCGCTGTCTTTGGCAGCTCTGGTGCAGCAAATCCTTGATAAGCTCAGAGAGCTGGTGTGCAGAGCAGAGGGTGGAGCAAGGGAGCTTCCTGCTGCCAGGACACCTTGAACTTTCCTGCCAAAACTGGGTGAGGAAAGAGAAGGGCTCTGACTGAAACAGCTTCAGTGGGAGGTGGATACCAGGAGTTGGCCCCTGAAGGTTAAGCTTAAAGTTTTCTCCCTAGGATATGCTGCAGCTGGAGGGAGGAAAGGCCTCCAGAGCCAGCCCTTCCCAGCAGAATCCCAGGCAGCTTCTGAATCTTCTTTTCGTCCTGTGAAGATGGTATAGTAGAGCTGGAAAGGAGCAGAGGATTGGGGTAGAGAATTTGTCTCCCTATTTGGCTTTGATTTCACATGTTTTCTTGCTTAACTTTCCCAGTGATGCTTTTTTGGAAGGGCTGTATGGAATCCTAAAAAACAGCAGCCTTAGGTCATGCTGCTACAGCAGCTGTTGAGTTAACACAGGATACACAGGGTGTGGGCACATTCCCACCAAGAAATGGGTTGAAACCAGTGGCTTTGTGTAGGCTACTGACAGCTATTGCAGAGTACCAGTGGCTTCGGTTGGGATCAGTTCCAGTTTGGGGCCTCAGCACAGGAAGAAGCTGCGGCTGTTCTCGTCCTGTGAGCACAGCAGTGTCACTGCCTCCATTGCCATCTGCAATGTGGTTCTGGAAAAGCTGTTCTTTCTTCTCTGGTGGTTGTGCCACCTCCTCCTTGATGTGGGCAAAGCCAGAAGCTGTGCCTTCCCACCAGCAGAGCTCTATCTGCAGACCAAGAGGGCTGCTGGCAAAATGATACCAGCTGGAGAGTGAGAATTGTTCTGCAATCGTGGTTGAAAAGCCACATTGTTGAAGTGCTGGTGTTGTTTTCCTGGTCAGATGAGCAGCACACATTGCTGCTCTTCCCTAGGCTGTTGGCTGTGCTTGTTCCTATCTTTGATGTGATGATGCACTTGTTAGAGAAAATTTCAGGCATTTAATCAGGCAGGAAGGCACTGGGAGAGGTGGACTCCTCTGGGAGCAGGTTGCTGGTGCTCTTCTGCAGTGGTCACTCATGGTTTTGGGTTTAGAATGAAGCTGTCTGGGGCCTGTTCTGGATATGCAGCCAGTCTTAGAGGAGGCACAGGGGAAGGCACCTTGGGCAGCAATCCTTGTAGGATAGAATTTAATAATTTTCTCTTTTTTTCCTTTCACACTGCTAAAACCCACAGGGAGGGACATGACAGGCTTACCACAGGAATGGCATACAACAGAGGACAGCTGTGCAAAGCCATGAGGTGGATTTGGTCTCCCTTCATTTAAGAAAAACTTTGGCAGCAAAGCCCTTCTTAGTCCTGCCCAGCATTTCTGTGGGGTGAACCCACTTGTCCTCTCTCACCACTAAAAACATTCTGTTCCCACCCAGCTGAAAATATTTCCATGATGCAGCAGGACACGGCAGCTGGAGGTTCCCTCCAGAGAGAGGGCACACTGAGCTGCAGATGAAGGCAGGTCAGCTGAAACGGGCATGTTTACCCACTTTGTCTTCCTGTTTTCATATCAACATGCTGCCAGGGCTGGCAGAGTAAGGGCTGTGCAGGCTGGTCTGTGACAGCCACCTCCTGCTGCTGCCGGGATGCACGGCCCTGTCCTTCAGCTGACACGGGGTGGCACAAGGTGTGTCATGCTTGGCTGGCAGGCAGGCTGGGTGTATGACCCCAGTCCCGAGTCACAGCAGGACACTCCAACTGCTCAGAGCTGCTCCAAGTTCACCTATAGGATAATCTTCATCTCTACCTCGTTTCAGTGTCTAGGTCCTCTTGTAGTGGTTGCTTTTGATTTACCTGAGGGTATTTATCTGAGCTACCTGTTGCATCAAAACTAAACCTCAACTCTTTACCAGGAAAAGGCCCTCTCCTTTCTTCCAGTTTCACCTTTCCCTTCTGAATTTCTCAACCACAATTCCCCCTGAAAGTTGGCCTGGCAGTTAATTTTGCAAAAGTAATGAGTACAAAAGTGTTCTGTGCAGCACAAAATGCTTGAGGGGAAATGAAAAGACAAAACTGCTCTACTATTGCATGAATGATTCAATTTGTAATGAAATGTCTTTTGAATTTTAACTATTAACTAAATGCTCCTTGTCAGCTTGCAGGTAAATGTGCCCATTTCTAAGGGATGCTGAAAATGCATTTGCACAATTAACATAATGTATTTCTTTTACTTTCCAAAATGTGTTCCCTCTGTGGTTCAGAAAGGGCCTGCTCCAAACTCTCCTGAAGTGGTGAGCAGGCTGGACCTGGCTTCAGCGATTTTTGGATTGGATTGGATTAGAAATGAAGGCTTTGCTTGATAAGTTCAGACACAATGGGAGCTCTGTAAAATCATTTCCTGACACAAATTTGGATTTGTTTCATTTCTTCTTTGTAACACATTCATATTTCAGTGCTGTGACTGCCTGAAGAGTGATAAGATGCTCCAAAGCCTTCCCCTCGTTTCTATACTTGTCTCCCTTCATGAGAGTGCCCAGACACACAAGGCACAACTGCAGCCCCTGCAGAGACAGGGCTTCCTTTCCTCAGGATACCATTTTCATGCAGTTCTCAAGGCAAGACTCTATTTACTCTAAAATCAGATATACTCCCCCAGCTCTCCCCTTGGAATCTCTTCCACAGTGCACAGGGCTGCAGGTCAGCTTTTCCTGATGGTTACAAATGAGGCAATACCTACCATTCAATATATTTTGTGCCACAGAGAGTTTCACATTTAAGATACTCTGATGACCGAAGTATTGCCCTTGACACGTCATCACCAGGTGTGGCTCTCGGACAGGTGTTACCTTTATCACACACGTACACTCTGTCTCTTTCTTTCTATATATTCTATTTACATAGGCAACATGTTTGTATTTTTCATTCCAAATGAAATCTGATTGCTGCTGCAATTGTGTTCCATCCCTGCAGTGACCAGCACAATGGCAATTGAGCCATAGCATGGTATTTACCTCAGGGCAAAACACACAATCCACGAGAGCAGAGCAGGTACATCACCTCTGGGTGTATCAGTGAGAGAGGACAAATCTTTTTTTTTCTGAATGTCACTTGAAATTGGGATAACTACACCCCTACTCTTGTTTCAGTGTATCTGAGGTGGTACTATGCTTAGCTGTTACAACAAAAAGGATTTTTGGTAAAAGAGAGCTCAAAAATTAATATCCCATGTAACCACACAAACCCTCTGCATGGTAGAGCTAAGCATGGAGTAGTTATAGCTCTGACCCCAGAGCTACCTACAGCTGCCTGACTCTTCCCAGTGCTGCTGAAGGTGATGACAGCCCAGCTGAAGGGGTTGTGTGTTAGGGACCCTCCTGAGTTGTGTGTGGTGGGACACTGAAGCTGCTGATTAGTTGCTTTGTGCAGCCATTGAGGTCGTGATGCTAGACACCAAGGTGGTCTGTGCTCTTGGTGGGACCATAAGAGCAGATCTTTCTCCAACAAGTTCTTTGTAGGTAACAAAATCTCACGGTTCGACTCTAGAAAAGGCATTTGTTGGGGGGACAGATCTGCCTGTTAGCAATCCCCTGTCTTTGTATTGTGGGGTGAGCTCCCTCCTAGGTGGCCTTTATAAAGCTCAAAAAAGCTTAAGAGTCTTTATAAAGGCCTTAAAATTACTTTTAAAAGCTCAAAATCGTAAGCCTGATGTCAATAATGTGTCCATCAGGAAGGGGGTTGATTTTTTGGTGTCTTCATTGATGTGAAAAATAGCTGACTGAGATAAACAGAGGATTTTTAAAACTTGGCAAATATAGAAAAATATCAAAACCACAAAGGTTTTGCTCTTTAAAGGAAAGAAGGGAAGAGGGGATGTGCTTTCTGCCACAAAAAGGAATACAACTCTAGCATTTTGGACAAGAACCCCAACTCTGCCCTTTGTGTTTTCCAGTCCAGGCTGGGGTTGCTATTAGACAAATGTTGAAGCCTGTGACCCCACTGTGACCCCCTGCTGTTCCTCTGGAGACCCCAGTGAGGGGGCCCAAGATCAGCCAGGCAGTGCAGGGCTGCCAGAGAAGGGCTGCCTTCAGCTTTCCCGGGCAGAGCTGCCAGCACCAACAATGGGCCCACTGATGGGGCTTCTGCAAGTGGTGCCTCATCATTGGCCCTCATCATCCGATCTGCATTAATGAGATTATTAGAATATAATGTTCTTACTCCCACATGCCAGAGGCATGAAATGGGATATGCTTTCTGCTTCTCTCCTTTCTGCTTCTCACGTGGGAAGGGTGCAGAGGAGGGCAGGAGAAATTACTTTAACCCTGCTTTCCATGTTTTCTTGCTCCTTTGCCAACAGGACAGAGCGGCCAGCATAGTGCATCTTGCTTTGGCTGTGAAGTGTGTGCTGGGACCTGCTTCTGCTCCCCCAGCCCCGACAGCTTGTAGGGGAGTAGCTGAGTGTAACTCTGGGGCTGAGTAAAAGTGGGTAAGAGCAGTAAAGGTGCAAAATGGAAGCAAATCCTGATAGCATCAAATGAATCCAGGGGGAAGAATGTGTTCAGAGGTGAAGGGAGTAGCCTGAGAAGCTGTTTCATTTTGTTGTGTCAAGATACACCAGTTGAGAACTGAGTGATGACTCCTGTTATTTAGTGTTACTACATGGGCAGGAAGACAAAGTCCTTTCTTTGCCACAGGAGTTTCTCCACAGCCCTGCATGGCAGTTGTGTGGTCGACAGCAATGACTTCACATCTGCCTTACCAAGAAAATTTCCAATTTCCCAGCAGAAAGTGCTGACTTTCATCAGCTTTTACTGCCTTGCTTTGGTAGAATTGATAGAGAAAGCAGAACTGACTGGGCAGTGGCTGGTATAGGAGGAGCACAGCGCAGCCACAGTGGGTGGGAACCCAGGGGGCCCCACAATCAGTTCAGCTAGGTGGTCTGCTGAGTAAGGTGCAATTTTTAGGCCCACCTTATAATTTTTAATACCTCCTTTTTGGGTCAAACAGCTTGAGGCAGCTGGATTTGAACAAGCAGCGGGACCCCTCTCACACTGGCTGATTTTGCTAAGTGGGACCACTCTTTGTTGCTTTTGAATAGAAAACCCCTGTGCTGGGAAACCCTCTGCTGTTGCTCTCTTTTCAGCAGTGTTCCCTTGGGCAAACTATACCCTTGGGCTTGTCAGGTCCGGGTTACTGGATACCTCAGAAAGAACAGGTCTGAGAAAGCATTTCTTTAAGGGCTACTTTACGATTTGCATATAGCCGTGTATTTTCATTAGCTCTTCTTTTGAGATGAATTTTTTCTTCTGGGTGCTAGATTTAATAGTAACCCAGCCAGCCTTACTCATCAGGGTGAAACTCTGCCTCCTCTGCCTCAGTGGGAGATAAGACATTGGTTTAAGAAGGGGCCAAATTTCTCTCTGGAGCATTTGGTTTAACAGCTGAAGTGGCAAAAAGTCTATAAAGCCACTTCTCCCCCCAGCATTTGTTATTTCAAGGGGTGAGAATCGAGTTCCCAGCATTGCCCCAGGTTAGAGCAGCTCTGCTGACAGAGCCCCTGCCCTCCCAGTCCTTTCTTTCCTGTATCGCTCTGCCCGTCCCCCCGCGGCAGGAAAATCATTAATTTCCCATTGTTCCCCTGCCCTTTCCCAGACTGCCTTCAGCGAGGAAAAACCCTCGAGAAACAGCGCAGAAGTTTTCCACCTGCTTGACGACTGATCCTCCATCCAGAGCTTGCAATTGAGCTCTTACGGGTTTTATGGCGCTCTGCACGCAGCAGGTTTCGAAGGTTCTCGCCCGTTTTGGGGCGGCCGGGGCGGTGTGAGCCTGCATTGCCCCATCTGTTATTGGTCTCAACAAGCCACAAAACGCCTCGCACTTGTCACAGACCTGACACAGAGGTTGTGACCGAGCCAGACAGCGCTGGGTCCAGTCCACCTGGGGGTTGTTTAGGGCTAGAAAGGGTTTCCCTTCTCTGGTCCAGACCAGTTTTGACCTTAAAAGACGAGGTTTGCCGTGCCCTGTGCGACACGGGACAGGTGGCCAGGGCGCTCCGCTCGCCGCCCTCCTCGCCCGGCGCCGTGCCCGCAGCGATGCCAGAGCACAGCCCCGCTGTCATCGCCTGACGGACACCCGGCAAACCCAGGGGACAGCTCCCCCCTGCCCTGGGCAGAGGGGCTGACAGAAAGGAGCGTGGTGGCTGAAAGGTAAACCCCAGAGGCACTTTCCCCACAGCAGCTTACAGCACCGGGATCTACACTGCCCGAAATCTACACTGATCTACACTGTTCCTTTTAATGCGTTTTAATGCAGTGCAGGACTGCTGGGAAATAGCGACCGGGGGAAGTGTGAGTGATTCCTCAATTAACTGTTCTTCTACCAAAGCGAAAACTTAGGGGTGGGTGCTAGCGGGGGGGAGGTGGTGTTGGTAGAGGCATGGCTGGCAGCAAGTGCTTTTGGGCGAGCCTCCTGCATTTGTAGGAGTGCATAAGGGGCGAACACTCTGCCTTCCTTGCAGCGGGGCTGGGAAGGGTTTCCAGGCTGGAAAGAGGTTTTTCTTCCCCCCCCCCCCTCCAAATCAAGATGAAAGTGAGCTTTTGGGGTTTTCACTGATTGATTACCAAGGAAAAATAGAACCCTGGGTTTTGATGGTTGGAAGCATTTTAACGAAGATGTTTCTAAATAACTCATTTGAGTTTTGTTCTTTTAATTGTAAAGGTGTAACATTTTTCTGTGGAAGCTAACCACAGCTTTAGAAATACAAACTGCTTTAAATTATTGTTTCTTCACACTTTTCAGTCTCGAGAAATTAAGATATTTTGATGATCTTTTAAACTTTTTGAAAATGAGATTTACTTAATTGCATGAGTAGTGGGAGACTATTGTAGCTTTTGTCTCTTTTCCCTGTGAAAAATACAGTTTGCTGAAAAATGTCCAAACAAGTTAAAATTTATATCCTTACTCAACTTATTGGAGCTGGCACATGATGTTTTCTTGTAACAAGCTACTAGTTGTCATATATTGTATTTTCAACATCTTAAATCTTTGAGTGAATGGGTACCAAAAGTAAGACAAGGAAAACTCCCAGGACAATTGAGTAAATGCAGACTTGCGACTATGGTGCTGCTGTTAAAAAAGCCTTTAATATCTTGCAAAATGTTTCTTTCAGATTTAAGATAAATCTGTCATATATTATAAAGAAAATTCATAGAATCCACAGTTTTTAAAAAATGCTGAAAGAAAAGGTTTATGAAGAGAGAAGGCATTAAAGACAATTGAATTGCCATCTCTGTCAACAAATAGAAGTGAGGTTGTAAAGGGATTTTGTTTTGCTATTTATAAAATGTAAGCTTGCTACAAAATTAAATGCATGCAAGAAGTGTATCTACTCGCATGTTTTTCTCTGAGAAAGGATAATTACCTTGTTTGTGCATGCTAATCAGTTAATTTTGTGTGAGAACAACCAAAGGCAGTTTGTATGTTCAGGTTACTCTGAGTAAATAATAAGAAGCATAGAGATGAGAGGAACTTTTGTTAATACATGTTATTTCATGTATCTCATTTTGAAAACAATCCTTTATGGGGAGAAAATTATTTTGAAATCTCAAAGGTTGTTTTAATTTAAATACAATAGTCTACTCTTCTCACGCCCATATAACATGCTCCAGATGTGTTTGCAATGTTGCGTTCACACTACCAGTGAAAGTGATAAAAACCAGTCAGGCCTCTTTCACTTGTCTAATTGCAAGGCAAAATTAATGATTTTTTTTTTTTTGTCTGTGTGTTTAAGGCAAAGAGAAATTGAATCCTTTACAAGCTCAGCATCCAAAACCCAACTAAAGCGCCTGAGTGCAGTGGTCTGAAGGGTCTTAGGTCCAGCAGAGAATAGGGGAGGGTGTTTTCTCACCATCTGTCACAGGGGACTGGTGATTCCCCTCTTTCCCCATGGTACACACATACCTTAGCACCTATCACTGCTCTGGTGGGATGAAGCCTCATGTGGGTTCAAGGAGGCTCTTAGGAGGTGAAGAAACCCTTTAGGAGGACATGATGGGCAGCACTGGGTTATCTGCAGCACTTTCACTCAGTGATTTCCAATGTTCCTGCAGTGTCTGGCACCTCCCTGGGCAAGGAGCACTGTGGTGCTGCCACAAAGACTCCTAGAGACATCCAGGTCAGAGGAGAGCAGGCAAAATGGCCTCGGTCTTCCGGAGTGAGGAGATGAGCCTGATGCAGCTCTTCCTTCAGGTGGAGGCTGCCTACTGCTGCGTGGCTGAGCTTGGGGAGCTGGGTCTGGTCCAGTTCAGAGATGTGAGTAGTGCCTGGCTGGCATGTTGAGATGTGCCCTGTGGTGTGCTTGTCCTTCCCTCAAAGCACTTGGGAAAGGTGCATCTGGAGGGTGGCCAAAAAGTCCATGGTGAAAATGGGACTTCCCCAAGGCTGATCTGAAAAACAACTGTGATGCCGAGAACCCCTCCATCCCTGAGTCCCCCCCATCCAGTGCTCTGCATGTCCTCCACACAACTGTAGAACAATTCCTTCCATCACCAGAAAACAGGGGCTCTCTCAGTGAGAGTCCCTCTGTGACTCCTGCTGTCACAGCAAGGTTGTGGGGCAATGAACCTAGTGTAAGGCCATCATGTCCCTGGCCATAAGGAAGCCCATGGTGTTACCCTGCCACTGGGAGCCTCTCAGATGCAGCGGTGTTTGCCATCTGCACCAAAGGCATTCATTCTCTGCTGATGTTAAAAATGAGCACAGCAGTGTGCAGCCTTCAGCCCCAGGCTTGTTTTCCCTCCTGTTTTTAGCTGAATGTGAATGTCAACAGCTTCCAGAGAAAGTTTGTGAATGAAGTGAGAAGGTGCGAATCCTTGGAGAGGATCCTGCGTAAGTAAATGCTTGTCAAACGCAGTCAGCTTCCTGCCAGCTGGTGGTGTGGGATTTATTTCTTTAAGTGCTCTCACACTGGGGAGCAGAATTAGTGGCAAAATGGTGATGTTTTCATCTGAGCCCCTGGAAATGTTTTCCATGCGTCAGCTAATTACCACTTCACCCCATATGGGCAATAAATTATTGCCCCTGTTTTGAAAATGGTTAACTGAACTGAAAAGAGGTTAATTAGCTTTTATAAAATCACAAGATAAATCTGGGGCTGGGCAGGAGGCTAATCCAAATAACCTCACTCTTACACCAGTGCACCAGCTGTTGGCACATACACTTCTTGTGGCCCAGGGGATGAGTCTTTAAAACCCCAGCAGGAGAGCTCATGTTGCCTGTTGTCCTGTGGACATGTGTCCTGGGAGCTCTGCACTCTCCTCACCACAACGCTGGTGCCCACTGTAGCCACAGTGACAGCACTTGCCATTGTAGGAGCAAAGGAGAGAAACCTGAGCTTTCTGTGGGGCTCACTGCCCCAAATAAAGGGGGCTATGCTACTTGTGGCAGGGCTGGGGGCTGTCCAGGTGGGAGTGGCCACCATGACTTCAGAAGAAACAGCCTCTTCACTGCAAAAGGAGGTTGCTGGGTGTAATTTCTTGATGTCTGTTTATATGCACTGCGATGATGGCCCTTGTATATCATTGCATCTTGTCACACCTCCATGGGGCACCTCGGTCCTGGCTGAGCAACAAGCTGGTGACGAGGACAATGCAGCAGGGATGGCTCTGTATTGAGATTTATGTGTCCTTTCCTTGTAGGTTTTCTGGAAAATGAGATGGAAGACGATGTTGAGATAGTCAAGCGAGAAAAGTACCCAGAGACCCCCCTGCCTCGGGAGATGATTGATATGGAGGTACAGAATTTGGAGTGCACCAAGGAGAGAAGAGGCGGTGCACCAGGATGTCTGTGTGATGTGCTCAACAGAGCTCTGCCTTGCAAGGAAGGATCTGGTATCTGAGGCTGGCACAGCTTTCCCTGCCTGAGGAGGTGCTCCCCGAGCTGCTCTCTCAGCTGTTAGGTTAAGGCTGGTCCTACTCGCATGTTCCTAAAGGACCCCACTCTTTTCACCATTTCCTGTGAAACACCCCTCAGGTCCCACATATTAATGGAAAAGTATCACTCTCATAGAATGCCCCCATCATCCTGTAGGAGAGAATAAGAATGGTTTGGGTATTTTACCAGGAGAGCTGATGTTAGAACCAGCTTCACTGCCTAAAAAACCCAGTATTGTCTGTCCTGGTGGGAGCATGGTTGTGATATAGTAATGCTGGGGCCTGACACAAATATCTGTGCCTTGCTTTTGGATGTGCGAGGGATGCTTTATTATAGCCCAGCTGGAATTTCAGTTTACTGACAGGGTAATTTAAAAACGCTGCACAGGTGGGTGACTAGGAAGACAAATCATGCTTACCAAGGGCTTCAGCTTCACAAGCAAGCTGGTTTCCTAGTTTGTTTTGGGCCCACATCCTCACCTAACTTTTGGCCTGTAGACTGACATCCAGCCAGCCTGGGGTCTGAGATGTCCTGTGAGGAACCTCAGAGACACTGAGACAGGCTGAGGTACTTACCCAACACACCCACTTACCTGCCTGTGCTTGGGTCAGATGCATCAGAACTCTAATGTCAGAAGAGGACAACACACCCAGTAGGGAATGTTGGCAAAGGAAACCTGATGCATTAGCCTTGGTGAATATCTTCCTGCAAAAAGGGTTTATCAAAGTGCTCATTGAATATTTCTGCAGTCTCCCCTGGAAAAAAATATCTAGTTTGCTATTTGGTATCAGCTTGATAAAGGGCCATTGGTATGCTTCAGAGTTTTTCTGGATATGCTTGGACCCTAAACAGACAGTGCTGGAGAAACTTGAAGCTGAGCTTCTGGAAGCCAACCAGAACCAGCAAACACTGAAGCAGAACTTCCTTGAACTGACAGAGCTCAAACATCTGCTGAAGAAAACCCAGGACTTCTTTGAGGTGAGAAGCCTCTTTGTTCTTCCAGCAGAGATGTGGAAGGTTCTTAAAAGTACTGACACTTTCATTTGATGTATGTTGCTGTTATTAATTTTCAATCAAAAGCCAGTAAGATACATTTGCAAAAGCACCTCAGTCACTTTGGAGCCTGCATTGTTCTGTAAGTCAATGGGGCTTAAGAACTTGGCTCCCAGATCTCTTTGAAAATGGCATTTATGCTTTTCAGTTGCTAAGATATGATTTACTTTTATTGTTTTTCCTTTGGTCTAAACCTCTGTGGAAAGATACCTTTAGGGGAAAAAATGTCAGGAGAAAAATGTGAATATAGTTTTCAAACTGGCAATGCTGAATACTGCTTTTTAAAACTAATGTTTTCCAGGCAGAAACCAATCTGCCGGATGATTTCTTCAGTGAGGACACATCTGGACTGCTGGAGCTGAGAAGCAATCCTGCTGCTGCAGCTGCCAAGCTGGGGTGTGTATTGGTGATGGCCCACAGCTTGGCCAGACTTCCCACCTGTGCTGCATTGCTGTGACATTGGCACAGTTTCCTTCAGCTTCTTAGCAGAGGTTGCTCACCAGCCTCTTCAGTATAGCTGTTGCATGAAGTCGAAAGTGTGCCCTCAGAAATTATCATTGAAACTTTGGTCAGGTTATGGGTCAGTGGGACAAATGGACCAATTCCAGTGACCAGTATTGACTGAAAATTGTTCTCTTACAGCATCTCACCTGTGACTTTTGGGCTCAAACATCTGGATACCCCAGGCATGGGTGTCTAACCACAGCAAAAAGCAATGGGATTGCACTGGGCTTTGCCAGCAATAGGAAGTTGCTCTAAGAGTGAGAGTTAGGGGAGTTGAAACACCACTGTGTGTATTGCTGATGGCAGTTTGGTGGACAGCATAGACTCAAACAGCTTTCTTTTGCACATCAGACAGGTGTGATGAAAGTCACTGCTGTTCTTCCAGGCTGGTGTTTTTATCTACTTATGCTGGTAGTTCTGAAATCCTGTTCAACTCCATCATGAGCAGAGATTATGTCTGCAGGGCATTGGCCTTGGTGGGTGTATACCAACATGTCATGCTGCACTTCAGAGGTGCAGTCTAATGCTTTCCAGGAAATGGAAAACAGAAGAGAGTAAAGATAAAGCACCACTTCAAAATTTCTCTCCTGCCTCTGTCATTCAGGCACTCTCTGTTCATGTGACTTTGAGCATCTACCCATTCCTCCATTTCTGGCCTGAGTTGTCTCTTCTCCTTCACCAGTTGATCTAGGAAAGTCTTTTTTTTGAGGAAAGAACAATAGGATAAAATCAGTAGGTTGACATAAAAGCCAGGCTTGAGGAATGAAGTTTTTCCTAAAAGTGCCTGCAGCAGCAGCAGAACCTGGACTAGAAAACACGAGATTGTGAAATCGTGTGCATTACCAAGGTCCTAAAAGGCCTAGGATGGGCTTGTAATTTATTTATCTTGTAACTCTGCTCAGATTCACAGCAGGGGTAATAAGGAGGGAAAGGATGATACCCTTTGAGCGTTTACTGTGGAGAGCCTGCAGGGGAAATATCTACCTGAGGTACACTGAAATGGATACTCCCATGGAGGACCCTGTGACAGTAGGTACCAACCTGGTTTTGCTTTACTCTGCCCTGCGTCCATGGCTGTGACCTGCAGAAACCAAACTCGTGCCCTGGCCATGCTGCAACACTGGCTGCCTCACCGGAGCTGGGTGTCTGAAGGCAGCCTATAGAAGAAAAGTGGGAAAGTTTGAGGATGGGAGAAGTTTCTTTGACATTGCTTTCCCCTTTTGCTGCTATCGAGGTGGTTTCTTTTTCCTGCCTGGTTAAGATGCATGTGGGGCCTAGCAGGGTGGCTGGATTGTGGGGACCACTGTGGAGATGGACTGTGGCTGTCCTCACCTGGGGCTGGGGGAAAAGAACAACCCAGTGGAGAGGCTGCCAAAAAAAATCCCATCAACTTTTCTGCACAGGACTCTGGGTGCATTAAATTCTGCTTTAATTTGTTGCAGAGAGAAGAGGTGAAGAAGAATGTGTTCATTATCTTTTATCAAGGAGAGCAGCTTAAACAAAAAATCAAGAAGATTTGTGACGGGTAAGGCAGGCTTGTGGGCAAGCCACAATGACTCCCATGGAGTTGTTTACCTGGCAGCCCAGGCTGGCTGAATTTGGAACTAGAGATTAGATCTCCAACTGTCAGCTCTGACACCAGAACCTCCCTTCTCCTTCTCAGCTCTTCTGCTCCTAATCATGAAAGATATCCATCACCTTGGCACTTGGAAATCAAGATCCTAAATTTTACAAAATGACTTACAGCTCTTGGGAGCTTCAGTTGCTAGGTTTTTAATTTGGAACATCTAAAAGGGGGCTGTTGTTTAAGGAATACTCAGCACCCTTTCCCTGAAAATCAGGGGCCCTAACTTGGGGACTGGAAACATGGTAATCCCCAACTTGCTCTCAAGCCTTCCTGCATTTCTTCATAAAAAGATGATGCTGTAGTTTATTCAACCCTTTCCCAAGGCCTTTGAGCAATATCTGTGTAATCAGAGAAGGAGCCCAGGAGAGAAATGAAAGCTTCATGCAACTTGACTTGTTTCCACCCTGTTAAGCATCTTGAAAAGATAATTCAGGTTGAATATTTTGTTACTCTTTCATAACACTGATGACCGATGGGCTTTGTTGGAGTGTAAATCAGATTTGAGGAGAGGATCTGTCTGCTGTCACCAAACCTATTTCAGGTATGGCCCCTTGGCCAAGAAGGGACAGCCTGCAGGCTGTAGAAGGTCACAGGGAGGGGGGGTGAGCAATTGCTCTTCCCTGACAGCTGCACTCAGGGCAGGTCTTTCCTTACATCCTGCCTTTAATCAGAATAAAAACAAGTAGATCTTTCATGCAGCTGGGATAACTGACTGCAGTCCTGTGAAGTGACAGAACCCTGGGGACTATTAGCAATTCCTGCATTAGAAATTGGGCCCTCCAAGATATTTTCTACAGGCAGTGGATGGCAATCTCTCATCCTGTGAGAATTCAGCCCTCCTGAGGTGGGCATCTGTCTATAAAGCAATCATGGACAGCTGAGGGAAGACTCCCAGCTCTCAGTCACTGATTTCTGATCCTGAACCTCAGATATGGAGGGAGTTCTGCCACAGCCTCTGTGCAGGATCAGTCTGCTCCTGCCAGTGGTCTTTGAGCTTTCAGTGAGTCTCATTCTCTTTATGGATTACAATTTCCTGCATATCATAGGATCATAGAATGGTTTGGGTTGAAAGGGACCTTAAAGATCATCTAGTTCCAACTCCCCTCAAATGGGCAGGGACACTTTTCAGTAGACCATGTCGCTCAAAGCCTCATCCAGCCTAGCCTTGAACACTTCCAGGGATGGAGCATCCAAAACTTCTCTGGGCAACATGTGCCAGTGCCTCACTAACCTCATAGTAAAGAATTTCTTCCTAATATCCAGCCTAAACCTACCCTATTTCAGTTTAAAGCCACTCCCCCTTGTCCTATCACTACAAGCCCTTGTAAAAAGTCCCTCTGCATCTTTCCTGCGGGCCTCCTTATGTACTGGAAGGCTGTTATAAAGTCTCCCCACAGCCTTCTCTTCTCTCCGCTGAACAACCCCACAGAGTGCTGCAGGTGCTTCATTTTGGATTATTATTTTTTTCCCCTGCAGCATTTTAAATTCCCTGCAGCCAAAAGCCCAAGACTTTTTTCTGGGGTGAGAGTAAAAGAACAAGCAATGCAGTGCCTGTCAGCATTTTCATTATTGATTGACTCCAAAATCATCCAGACCATAGGCACAACCTTCTGCAGTGGAGTGCAGGTGGGAGCAAGGGGCCAGGCAGTGCTGGAAATGTGAGCAGATCCCTGCAGGGGGGTCGTGACACAATCATTTTTTGGGAACTAGTGTGGATGTGGCAGTAGGCTCATAGAAAGGAACTTAGTCTGGTTTCTCTTGGGCTTTTGTAACTGAAGGAAAACATACCTACTAAAGACAAATTCACAGGATGCCCTTTGCAGTCCTACTGCACTGGGTTTGTTGCCAGCTAATTAGGCTACACTTGAAATCATCCTTTATGTTCCTTCTTCAAGTTTTTTGATTGCTAATATACACACACATAAGGATGTTTTGCTGAGTGGCAGGTTTCTAAATGTATTAATCCTTTTGTGCTCTGTGGGCCATCAGCTGTCCCTGGTACTCAGGCCAAGACATTTTGATCTTGGCCATCTTCAAGGCAGGGTTAACTATACCTAATTCAAATGGCAGTGTCATTCCAGCCCCAGCAGGACATTTCTGCTTAGCACTAGGTCATCATTCATGACAAGTAAATACCCTGCAAAAATCGTGGGACTGGTCTTAGCCAGTCTCCTGCAAGGCAGGCTTAGATTTGTTTGCAGAGCTGTGTGCCTCAGGTTACGCTTGTAGTCCCTGCTTGACTCTAATTGGTAACATTAGTCTGCCAATTTCATGAGTATTAAGTCCGTGCACAAATTTATTAGTGAAAGATGTAGAGGGAGCAGGGAGGAGGAAAATGTAAGAATTTTTCTTTTCCTCCTTTTCTTGCGGCTGCCTCGGTGCTAATGTGAATACTAAACTGGGTTTATCGATGTAAGGATTCCCTGCTGAATTCTCCTGGAGCTTTCAGAGATGTGTGTGCCATTAGGGCAAAGCTGATACTCAGTATGCAAAATGGCTGTTAAAAGATCAAAGCAGCACTGCTGCAATAAAGTTATTGGGAACGGGGGAACTGTACAGCATGGAGGAATAAGCTTTCAAGTTTGATTAAAAATCCTTATTAAAGATGAACTAAGAGCTGGGAAGAATAAGAAGATGGAAATAATTAGGTGGGGTGAATAACCTTTGAAAACGAATATCAGGTGTTGAGTGAGGAGAAATTCAATTCTGGAAAGGGAAGCTTAGCTGAAGAGCACGTGCTGTCATTACATACAGCTCTGGGCTGATCTCTAGGAAACTGCAGCATGTTTTGTTCAATTTGCAACTGTCCTCACTTGTATGTGTGCTGGAACTGATTTTGGAGAGCAGGTGGTGAAATATCCTGTGCTCAGACAAAGCCAGAATATGATGCTTATCTGTACACAGAGCCTGAACATTTTTGTCTCTTAAGCAGGGATAGACCCCTATGACCCTATTACATCGCCTTTTAATTCAGCTCACGTGCAGAAAGGCAGCCCTTCAGCAACCCTAACTCAGCATACCTCCATGACAGGGTGGTGGAAACACATTGCCTTAGGTGGGTAGAAGATCCCCACTCAGTAAAGAGGAGGGATCTCTTCCTGCAGATCTGTTGGGCAATATTAAAGTGGCAGGAGTGGCACAAGCACTAGATATCACTGAACAAATTGAATAGGAAAAAAAGGAGGGATCTCTGCTGTTTTAGTTACTGCAGCAACTCAGCTCAGTTCAGGCTTGCAGGTGCAGTCTTGCAGCAGTGCACCTTGTGATCTGCAAGGTCCTAGGGGGAGCTCCTTGTGCCTGCTGTCGTGCAGGAATTGTCCTCTGGGACTTGTTTTGCAGGCAGGAGAGGTAGCTGTACACTTTTCAGAGAGACATGCAACCAATTTCTAATTGGCTGTACCAGGATCAATACAGTGGCTGTACTGCAGTGTGCTGTACTAGTGCAAGCACCTCTACACCAGGATGACTTGCAGCTGTACTACAGAAGGTCATGTTGCATACCATAGATGAAGCAGAGTACAATACCTGCATGGAAGTAAGACTTTCACTCACGTTTTAGAATCCCACATTAGTCCTTGTTATACCACACTAAACAAACCCGCTGAATGTCCCAAATAGAACCTTGGGGGGAAGCTTATAAAAGCATTTATACTAACCTGGCATATCTAAGCTGACAGATACCACTCTCAGGTGTTTAAAAACCTTTACCCGCATCCTTTCCTTGTTCCCAAGCTGTCTAGCCAAACAGGTGGACCAGAAGCCAAGAGCCAGCCATCCTCCTTCAGTTTTATCTTGGAAATAGTATTTTGTTTGTTTATGCTTGTTTCCTTGTTTGTTTGTTTTACAAGGGTTAATTACTTAAGCAGCCTGCCGGCACAAAGGGCGCTTGCTTGCAGTGCGGCAGTAGCTCAGCTGGTGCCTTCTCCCAGTGCCTGCGAGAGGGTAGTGCAGAGACAGGGACATGGTATTTTTCCAGCCTCAGTGCAAGAGGGACATCTGTTGGCTACCGTGTTAGCAGGGCTGCCTTTGCCAGGGTGGGCTTTTGTTGGGATTCTTTGCAGTTGAAGCAGCTTGTGGGCATAAGGGAAGTGCCTACATGTTACTACTGACCACTGTATGATATCAGCTACTGTGTGTCACCTGAGACAGGGAGGTTTATTTCAGCTAGAACAGGTGAAGGGATTTTTGTTCTTATGAAGGGATAAGTGTACCCTTTTTGACTTCTCTGTGAGACCAGACACATCTGCATAGTATGTAAGAAGAGTATACTACTCGATGAGGAATGAAGTCCAGTTTCCCTGCCTTTGAGCTGAGAAGAGTACAGAGGAAGAAAATTCAGTCAAATAAATGGTGTTTCTCACTTCTCTTTTACTGAGGCTAGATTTCGTGCCACAGTCTATCCCTGTCCAGAGTCTGCCACCGAGCGCCGAGAAATGCTTGATGGAGTCAACACAAGGATCGAGGATTTAAACACAGTAAGTGGCAGCAGCTTCACTGAGGATTGAACCCTGCAAGTGGGACCTGCCCAGATACTTGTCCTGTCTGAAACCCTTTGGCCACAGCCAGACCCCAGGCTTGTTTTGGGAGCTGGCTGTGCAGAGCTGGCCAGGGGCTGGGAATGAAGCCACCAGCCCAGAAGTGGTGCCCCCGCCAGTTGCAAAGGCCGGTGCTTGCGCTCTGCTCTGCCCATTTACAACCTCCAGGAGCTGTTGGGGGAAAGCATCCCACATGAGTGGCTTAAAAACTACTTGCTGCTGTTCTCCATGCAAAGGCCAGAGATTTAGACCTTATGGTATGGGGCTAAAGAGTGGAATATAAGATCATCAGCAGGCTACAGGTATTGTAACCAAATTGCCCATTGTTCAAGATTAGTCTAGCTCTTTAGAGCATGGTTTGCCCTCAGCAGCTTGCAAAGTTGTTCAGTCACAACTGTAGTACAAGTCTTAGAGGGGACTCTAAAGATTTCTTTTATATTTAAATTAAGTTTTCTTTACTGACAAAATCTTGGGGTGCTTATCACACTAGCAGTGGAAACCCAAGACTGCTGTTATAGAAGTACAAGTCTCCAACATTTACTATGGGGCTGAAAACTACAAGTTCAGTTGCTATGGGTGCTCAGGAGCTTATATATTTGTACACTGTATCAGGACTTTGCACCTTTTGGAGGGACTCCTGCCTGTGTATTGTGACACATGACAGTCAGTGGGTCCTGAGGCAGGAAGGAATGGGAACCCTGTTTGCCTGAGGTGGTCCATCTGGCAGTTGGCATCCTGCTGTCACCCACTCTGTGGATGCTTGTGACTGCCAAGCCTGCACACAAGTCTGCTTCCAAACTGGACTGCTTTCACTCCCGAGCATCATGGGCAGCCAAACTTCTTTAGCACCTGCAGACCACACAGATTATCTTCCTAACACATTATCTCCTTCGTTCACTTATGCAGCAGCGCTGTGGTGGCCACACGAGGCATGGAGGTTCCAGGGCCATTGTGGCTCTAGCTCAGGGGTGTGATACGCCCCAAGTTCATGGCACAGAGCTGCCTATGGGAGATGTCAGGTTGGGATTGTGTAGTGAGATGTGGCAAGTCTATAAGCAACTGGGTAAGGAGCCAATTCCACAGCTCAGTAACTCCCAGTGATCTCCTCTACGCTTGTAGTGACTTAGGACCATCCAGGGAGAGTCCTTAGTGAGCAGCATTGTGCACCTACTCATTCATACAAATCATTCCCTTTCTGCAACCCTCTTCCACCTACCTTCTCCAATTAACTACTGAAAAGATCATGCCCCCCATGCTTCCCTATCTCGAGTGCTGCCTATGCTATGCTTACAGGTGATAACACAAACTGAGTCCCATCGCCAACGACTGCTGTATGAGGCAGCAGCCAACTTGTGGTCCTGGGGGATCAAAGTGAAGAAAATCAAGGCTATCTACCACATCCTGAATTGCTGTAACATCGACGTCACCCAGCAGTGTGTCATTGCAGAGATCTGGTTCCCAGTGGCTGATGCTGACCGGATAAAAAGAGCTCTCCATCAAGGAATGGTAAGAGACCAACATTTTGGGTCCTAGAAGCTCTCACCCAAACTGCATTGTTTATATGTTGAGCATATGTTCAGACTTGTCTGTGACCATAATGCGGGGCTACCTTCTCTGTTTTAAGTTGAGGTTGTTGTATGATCGCTTGGACTCAGGGAGTTTAAAGTCAGCATTAAATCTCAGCAGGTGACTGGTCCATGAGCCAGCAGTACTGGCGTCTTTCCCTGAACAAATCAATAGCACAGAAAATAGAAAAATGTGAATATTAGAGAAAGGGCTGAGATATAAAACTCCTGAGCCCAGCTTTCTTGTTGCTGCCTGTGCACGTTTGGACGCAGATTGTGGTGTTGTGGGGCTGATTTTTCTCTCCTAGCCACTCTGACTGTGTCTGCCCTTGTCACTGGGTTTGCAGGAGCGCAGTGGCTCTACGATTGCCCCTATCCTTACTGCCATACACACCAGGATGGCACCACCCACCTTCAACAGGACCAACAAGTTCACAGCTGGATTTCAGAACATTGTGGATGCGTATGGTGTGGGCAACTACAGGGAGATGAACCCAGGTGAGAAACATTCAACTACCTGCACCTGGCTTGCATGAGCCAAAGTTAAGTCTTTGAGCTCTGTCACCATCCTAAAATGTGTACTCTTTGCTGATTAAGAAATCTGAACCATATTGGAACTCTTTGGTGCATAGGCATGTATTTTCTCAAGCAAAGAATTTGGCTGTTGGTCTTCTTCCCATTCTTGTGATGGGAATAATGAACTATACAAATATGAGATGGGGAAAAAATGGTGAGGTAGCAGCTCTGAGGGAAAGAATGAAGCTCATAAGACAAATGTAAGTTAAGCTCATTGTGTTGAGGCAAAAAAGGCCAAAAGGACCTGACAAAAGAGTGAAACCATTGATAGAGAATCTCAGAGACACCACTGCAAATTAAGAGACGCTTAGAAATTGGGACCCACGGAAAAGGGTCAGAGTAACTCAGGTGTCTGAGGCTGAACAGATTGAGAACTTCAAGTACGTTATGGCGTTGCAAAACTGAATGCAGTTCTCTACATGGTGCTTATTATGGTGAGACAAGAAACAAAGGATAAAACTGCAAGGAAGATACAGGTCATACAAATGGACAATCTTTCTGATGGTAAAGCTAGTTCTGCACTAGATCTGACTGCCTGGTGAGTAGGGGAGGGATCAGGGAGGCCTTTAAGGGCAGCAGCTGTAAGGGAATGGCCTGATGGGGTAGACAGCTTCCCTGCTGAGGCCTTTTTTTTTTTTTAGAAGGAGCTGAGCTTTTCATCCTTTGCTTTCTGCAGCTCCATACACTATCATTACTTTTCCCTTCTTGTTTGCGGTGATGTTTGGGGATTGTGGCCATGGTGCTGTCATGCTGGGCTTTGCACTCTGGATGGTCGTTAATGAGAAGAGCCTTCTGGCCCAGAAGAGCACTAATGAGGTGAGTACCAGGGAGCTGATGCACCCTTTAAGCATAGAAAAAGACTCATCAGCCCCATTTGATAAAGGGGACATCCAGCCTCCCAAAGGCTGAGAGGAGATTCTTTGAAGATACTCATGAGGTAGAAATTTGGCAAGTAATTGTGACTACTGAGACACATAGACCTGGATGGGCCTAAGGGACTCAAAGTCTCCTATGAATAATTGTATGTACATAGATTAGTACAATCACGTCTCCTGTTGGCCAAGGGTGGACCTGTGGGTACTCTGGTCACTGTCACTGCCTTCTCCTCCTGCAGATCTGGAATACCTTTTTCAGCGGGCGCTACCTGATCCTGCTCATGGGCATATTCTCCATGTACACTGGATTCATCTATAACGACTGCTTCTCCAAATCATTCAACTTCTTTGGTTCTTCCTGGCATATCATCCCCATGTTTAAAAATAACACTTGGAAGTAAGTGGCTAAATGTAGGAAAGAAGTGAAACCACAGCAAATGGAGCACATAGGCTTGGAAAGAAAGACTGCTTGTGTGGGGAAGGGAAGAAATCCCTGCTGTGGATGCAGTCATGAATGAATCAGAGGTTTTGTCTGACACACACAGATGAACTTGCTATTGAAATGGAAATGTAGAGTCCCTGGGAACACGCCTGTTTGTTCAGGCACTGATGTGCATAAAAATCTGCAGGTGTCCAGGACTGATGCATAGAGAATTATCAGTGTGATGGAGACTGTCGTGTAAGGCCCATTTACACACACACGTGCACACAAGTGCAGGATAACAGGTCATAGAGAGGTTGGAGTTGGATACAGATATCATGTGGTAGTCCTCAGCACACCTCACATAAATATACTGTAGGCTTAGATGGAGAGATTAAGCTGCAAAGGTCATTTCCCTTTTCTCTTGTAGTAAGGACGTGCTTCTAGACAATACGGTGCTGCAGTTGGATCCAGCAGTCCCAGGAGTCTACTCTGGAAATCCATATCCATTTGGAATAGATCCGGTAATTAAATTAAATTGCTCTAAGATAATTTGTATTTCAATCCTGTTTCTACATATCAGGTACATCAGTAGCTCCCTGCACTCTCTCCTGAAGCTGCGCTTTTCAATTCTTGATCTCTGCCTGTTCTTTACAGAGCTGTCGTGGTTTAACCCCAGCCAGCAGCCAAGCCCCACACGGCCTCTCGCCCACTGCCCCACCGGTGAGACTGGGGAGAGAATCAGAAGGGTAAAAGCCTGGAAACTCGTGGGTTGAGATAAAGACAGTTTCATAGGGAAAGCAAAAGCCACACAAAGCAAAACAAGGAATGAATTTACTGCTTCCCATGGGAAGGCACATGTTCCGCCATCCCCAGAAAAGCAGGGCCCCATCACACGTAACAATTACTTGGAAAGACAAATGCCATCACTGTAAATGTCCCTCCCCCTCCTCCTTCTTCCCCTCAGCTTTATATACTGAGCCTGATGTCACATGGTATGGAATATCTCTTTGGTCAATTTGGGTGACCTGTCCCGGCTGTGTCTCCTCCCAGCCTCCCAAGCACCCCCAACTTCCACGCCAGCATAGCAGTAAAAAGAGCAGAAAAGGCCTTGGCTCTGTGTAAGCACTGCTCAACAATAACAAAAACATCTATATTATCCAGCCTGTGTTCATCACAAATCCGAAACACGGCCCCATACTAGTCACAGTGAAGAAAACTAACTCTACCCCAGACAAACCCAGCACATTCCAACCCTTATTCCATACCATTTACATCATGCTCAGGTCCTACACTATTCAATACAACTTCATTAACCACCACCCTCTTCCCATTCATCAGTCCTTCTGATGCTTTTCTTTAGTAATTAAGGATATATATTAAGGATATATATTGCTGATGGTTTTGCACAGGCAGCAGCAAAATGGTAAGAAGGAAGGATCTTCGATTTTGCTGGAGGGTGGTCTTGTGCTGCAGTCTCCGCTCCATCAACAGTCTGATGGACTCAGTTTCCTTACTTGGGTGTTTAACCCCTTCCAGACATACTTCACCAGTTTGAAGACAAAGTCCCAATTTTAATGCAGTCTATTTATTGTATGAAATGTAAAGTAAAGGCCAGTATTAGTTAACTTATCCACATTTTCTCTGTGTCCTACTTGCATTTTTCTTGCCATTCTGTCTTGATCATGTGTTGAAATGTAGTTGTTAACATCATGCTTTCCTCTTTCAAACTTCATATTAGCCAATTAACCTCTGTTCCCTACCGAATGCGCTCTCATTTCAGTTGGTCACACAAAGAAACACTGGCTTCCCCTGCTTTTCAGAGACATTGACCTTGTAGTAAGTTGTTTATAAACTCAGCTCTAAAGCTGTGCCCAGGATGTAGGCAGTCCAGTTCAGGAAGCCATGTCAGAAACAGCTGAGTTTTCTGTATGTTGCCCTGACACATCCCTGATTTAGGTTTACCTAGACTACCGCTTCCAACTTGGCTTCTGCCAGCTCAAGAGACTGGGACCCCTGGCTGGGAGGGAGGAATGGCTAAACAAATTCTGGCAGGGAAGGGGTAGACTGTAAGCATCAGCCCCCATGTGGGGGGGGGGATAATTTTCTCTGTTGAAATTATCCGTGTCATCTGCCCAGAAGGACAGATGGCTCTTTGCATTTTGCAAATCCTGATGGGATGACTGAGGTGTATCCTGGGAAAAAAAGAGTCACCCTGAGATGAAGAAGCTAGGCAGTCTTCTGTAGCTATAGTGGGGGAAAAGCATGCTGGACAAAGGCACATAAGCTAATGTTTCACCTTCCAAATAATCCCGTCTTCCTCCTTTCTATTCAGGTACTACACTTAGGGTCTGAAAAGTAGTATCTGCTTACTCTCTCTGAGGACAGAAGACTAGGGGTTCTAGGAAGTTGTAGAGGAAAGAAGAAGCGACCTTGAAGCTTTGTAGCATGAAAAAGACAGGACTGAGAAGAGACATATGGTTACTGTCCTAACATAACTGAAAAGTTACTGCAGAGAGGCAGGTGATATACTGATCTCCACGGCCAAAGAGCTGGAAAGAGTTTTGGGGGTTTTTTTCGAACAAAAAGTTCGAAAATGCTCTGCTCTCAGTACTTCTCTGGTGAAGGTGGAACAAATTTCCATAGCAGCAGGAGGGATTTTCTCATGCCTTTCCATCTTTCCTCAAGAAGATGACTCAGCCTAAAGACAAGGAATGACACAGAAAAAGTTCTGCTACCAGCCTTTGCATTGGTTTCTGGAGGGCTGAAGCAAAGTCACAGAATCATATAACATTCCTGTTGTTTCCTCTATTAAACAAGGCTAATACTTATACTTTTTAGATGAGAAGCTTGGCAGAGTGAAAAGTATTATAAGGAACAATTAGAATTCCATTGCTTGTTATCTTCTTACTACAACTGAGAGTAGTAAATTGATGGTGTCAAAGCAACAACTTCCACAAGTCTGTTACTGATCAAACACCTGAAAATCTTGTTCTTCTCTCTCTTTCTTTGCTCCTTTCCCCAAAGATCTGGAATGTTGCATCAAACAAGCTGACTTTCCTGAACTCTTACAAAATGAAGATGTCGGTTGTCATAGGGATTGTGCACATGATTTTTGGGGTGATACTCAGTCTCTTCAACCACATGTAAGTTTGTTTCACCAAGCCTGTTGCTGCAGCACACAGGTCCTCATCACTAAACTAGTGTCCTTCATTCAAAGAAAGCCTCATGTCTTTGACTGATGACTTGAACTGCCCCATACACTGACTGACTTACACTGTGGTTGGTATACAGTGCCAAGTCTGAAGCACAGCCATTACATTGCAAATATTTTCTTGGATAAACTCTCTTTTTAACTTTCTTATATTCTTGATTCTGCAGAAATACTGAAGTACATTATATTAAAAATACATAGCAGAAATTCTGAAATACACTAAATTAAAAATACATAGCGCCTCCCACTATGGACAATTTTTCTCTCGGAAGACAAGCTCTCTTGGTCTAAACCAAAGCACACTGAAATCTTGCCGAGTATGTGTGTGTGTGAGTTTCTCCTGGCTTAGTGGGCCTTTGGTCAGGATCTGTGGGTCTGCGTGTCTACATCTCCGCCTCTATATTTTGCAACAAAAAATAAGACATGGTGGTAGAGTGGAGGGGCTGACACTATTGTCTTCAGAGACTCTCCAAAGCTGAAATGAGGTGGTGACCTTCAAGGACAGAAGTGTTTGCAGATGACAAAGAGGACTGCCCCTACATAACTGATACTACACCTGGTTCTGACCTTCCTCAGAGTATAATGCTAACTTTGTAAACTAGCCATTTTTTGAAAATTGGCTTCTATTTCAATGTAGTAATGTTTTGAGGTGCTGAGATACTGGTAAGTCAAGTATAAAAATCTGAAGGTAATCAGTACAACAAAGATCTTGTATTTAAACAATAGCTTTCATTGATATAGCCTGTAATTACAGACTTCTTTCTTGGCCAGTGACAGTTGTATATTCATTAGGTTGTTTTCCAAAGACTAAGTAGTGTACAGTACTGCCATACGTGGGTGCAAACTTGTATTAATACCTAGTGTATTAATTGTAGTTATCTTTCCTTATTTTTTCCAGCTACTTCAGGAAATATATAAACATTATCCTTCAATTCATTCCAGAGATGATTTTTATTATCTCTCTTTTTGGCTACCTGGTCTTCATGATTATTTTCAAATGGTGTCATTTTGATGTCCACTCATCCCAGAGTGCACCAAGCATCCTCATCCACTTCATCAACATGTTTCTGTTCAATTATGGTGACACTTCAAATGCTCCACTGTATCAGCATCAGGTATGGATCAAGCAGCTTGATTCTACTGTAGCTGGTTTTGTATTTGCAGTGGATGTTGTGGAGAGTGGGCATAAGGATATGGGGAACAGGCTCAGAAACTCAATCACAAGTGCCTGTCACAGAAGCGAAGTTTATTCTTCTGGTATTTGTGTTGGCCTTGTAGACAGGTAGGACAGAGAAGCTATCAATCAGTGATGCAGAGAGAACCTCATTCTTAGTGTTATCCTTACAAGAACAATGGTGCAATTGAAGATATTTTTGGTGAAAAAAGGAAAGAAGGGTGATTACAGGTGCAGAGCTGGGTGTTGCAGATGTGCTGTCCTGAAGTCTGGTCATGACGCTAGAGACATCTCCCTCCCTTCATAATTTTTTATTTCTTCTTTGGAAAAGTCAGATATTTCACAATTTCATGTAAAAAAATAGAAGCACCTAGAGGATTTTATGGCAGCTTCTTGTCAGAAATATCTCCTCTAGGGAGTTCACTTAAAAAAAAAAGGCAAAAGTACCATTAAAAAAAAAGGCAAAAGTACCATCAAAAAAATCTCCTCTAAGAGAAAACTTCCTTTAAAGTCATCTCTATTTATTTCGTCAAAACATGGAACTATTTTTTTCTTGATTGATTTTATATCAGCAACATCAATGAAGAATATGCAAATAAATGCAGCATCCAGCCATATGTATGCACCTACTTCTATACAGTTGCACACTGTGGCACTTCAGCATGAGCTCAGTTTTAGGGCTGCTGGTGAGTCAGACTTAGTACAGAGTGCCAATCAGTTCCAAGTAACTGTGTTAAGGCTTCAGAGGGAGTTTGGGAAAACACAGTTTTCCCAGCCTTCAAAAAGGCTTTGGGTTGTTACAAAGCGAAATGTTACCCAAAGACTTCCCAAGATGGCAATTTTTTTTCTCAGATTCCTATCTTCTTGTCCCACCAATAACAGTCTGTGCCATCCACCTGGGTAGTCTGAATGCAATATTGTATGAGACAAATCATGAGTTGATTTGAGATCTGAGCCAGCTTTAAGAAAATGCAGAAGTTGTAGTTAAGGGTTTTCTTTGTTTGTTTTGTTGTCATTTTTTTTTCTGAAATACAAGCAGTTATGTTAGGACAGCAATAGGGGTGCCATATTGCACTGAAAGAACACCTTATATTGTGGGGACAATGTGGTACCAAGCCTAAGCTATGGGAATTCAATTCCCTTCTGGAATTGCAAATCTAGAGCAAATCCAGGGCAAGACTTAAATGACTTGGCTCTTACTGCAGCATTGCCACACTGATCAAAGCAAGGCAGACTGATTGGCTCCCACAATAGTTAGGACATTCCCTTGGGACACTGGACAGCCAGGTTCAAGTCAGTAACATTGGGTTTTGGTAAATTAACCCTTTCCAGCATGAAAGCCTTTCACCTCCAAATCTCCAACCATTTCTATCTGGAAGTGTGTTCTGGAGCCTTAGGCAGTATACATTTATTTTCATGTCCTTACAAGCAGAAGATACACAACCAAGCAGGGAGTGTATCTGTTGTATTAAAAAAAAATACCATTTTACAGAATCAGGTTTCTAACCATAAATATAGTTTGCTAAAGGAAGTAAAGTAACTTCTTGCTCTTGTTGTTGTTTTGTCTTTTAGCAAGAAGTGCAGAGTTTCTTGGTCATATTTGCTCTGATTGCTGTTCCCTGGATGCTCCTAATTAAACCTTTCATCCTCCGAGCCAACCACCAGAAAGCACAGCGCATGGTAAGGGATGTGGATCAGTCAAGGGTGATTCAGTACACCAGAGGCAAGGATGAGGAGATAGACCCCAAAACTCGTTTGCAGCGATCTAATTCTGCTCTTCTCTGATCTCAGACTCTCGCTGATGAGTTCAAAGTGTGCTTTATGCCACATACACCAAGGGCATGTGTATGGACAAGTTTGAGCCATCTAAACTAGAACCACAGAATGGTTAAGTTTGGAAGGGATCACTGGAGGTCATCTAGTCCATCCTCCCTGCTCAAACAGGGTCCCCTAGAGCTTGTTACTCAGGATTGTGTTCAGTCAAATATCTCCAGAGAAGGAAACATATCCCTGGAAGCAGGAGCTTTGGTCACAAGGCCATGCCCTACTTGTTAAGCTGACATCAAGCTCTTTCACATGTCGTATCCAAAATCAGAGAAGGTTTAGAAAGACTGAAGTTCTGGTAAAGCCAAGACAGGGCAAAGACCTCAGTTGTCAGTGCACAATCACCACTATCCACCAGTTAGCTGCTCTGTAGAAATGGAGCATTTCTGACAGTCCTGGTATTGGAGAGAAAACACTGCTTAAAGAAGAAGCTTGATTTAAAAGCTGTTGCCCACTTTCTAGCAGTGCTTTCTTCCCTAAGTGATTGCCTTCATATTAACAGAGCCCTCCTTCCCATGGGCTCTGTGGTTTGCCCAGCTCTGCAGCACATAACTGTAGCAGCTGCAGTTTCCCAGTTGTTCATTAGTTCTCTCCTTTATTACACTAATAGGACTTTACTTGTCTGTCAAGATTTACTTCTCTTTGTAGTTAGAGTTAGTGCCTGGAGTACCTTTTATAGGGCACAGATGTTTCCATTTGAAGAAAGAGATGCTGGCTGTGCTGCTTGACCTTTTCCAACGCAGTCACTTCTGACCTATAACTGAAGGCCAGGTCCCTGGGAGACCTTTGCAGCCCTGCCTCTGCACTGTAATTTCTTATTTTGTCATTCTTCTGGGATTTGGATGGAAGCTTGACACGGCTGACTTCATCTCCTGCTTTTATGCTAGCAACATCTGACAGGTTTTCCCTACCTCCTATTGTGCTCCTGTATTTCCATTCCTAATTTTCATATGTTAGCTGTCTGATCACATCTTACATTGTCCCAGATTTATACGTTTGCAACAAAGTCTGTTTCTGCGCCGGCATTCAGGTAAAGCAAAGATAAAGTGGGTGTGACAGTGATTACTGCTGCAATAGGAAACATGTTGTCATGAGACCCTTCCCATGAAACCTCCTGGAAGCTATAAAGAGTGACAGAACCTGAGCGAAGCCATGAGGTCCATATTTGGTTATGCTGTATAAGAGGACTGTTACATGATGTAGGGCTATTCTCATGCTGTGCTGTTGTTTCTGCAGTGAGACTCAGATCAGGCCTCTAGAAAATCTCCATAAAGCATAATTACAGGGAGAAAATGGGTTGCCATGAGGTTTTTGTCAATTTAAAGTGAAACAAGAGCTTTGAATTGTATTTCTGTTTGTATCCCAGTAAATGTGTGACCTTCATCGAGTCACATGATCCTTTCCAGCTTCGTTGCTCTTTCACTTGATGCTAATTCCTGTGATTTGCACCCATCTGATTGAGATCATCAGCTTTAATGTGCCTCAGTTTTCTCAACTGCCAAAAGGGATGGACTTTACTATGGTGGGGTCAAGGGATACATTGTGAGACTAGAAACTAGCTATAGAATAGTTGGAAGCACTGGAAAATGCTCTAGGATGGAAAATATTTAGGTATTATTAGCCATTCCATGGGAATATTCAGTTTCTGTAGTCCAGGATGACTGACTATTTTTTAATTGTCTTCATGTTGATGATATAATCCTTCATGTGTTACCCATCATGAGGTTATTGAGGGAGTTCTGTGCCATGGACTTCTTCATTTTGGTATCAGCCTGTAGCATGACACAAAAGATTTATTACATTTTGTTTCTGAAAGATCCGTTCTCAAGCCATCTTGGGAAACCCTGGAGGTGAAAATGAGATAGATGTCCAAGAGACCAATCACTCCAAGAAAGCTTCCCAGGGAGACCACAGTGGTGGCCATGAAGGACATGAGGGTGATGATGAAGAGGTAAGAAAATTTGGACAGAAAATTATCGAGACAGACACAATAGTAGAAGACACAAAGTCAAGCAGAAGACTTTTTCAGAGTTGCCAGCCCTTCTTCTTAACAAGATGTCAACACACATTGTTGTAGCACTTTGTGTTTCCAAACAGAAAGAGGTTTGAATTTTCATTGAATTAATTCCCCTACATTTTTCCTTCAGTTTTGCCTGGTGGTGGCAGGTATTCTTACAAACCTCAAACTTTTACAAACCTCAAGCTTTTGTTTCCTCAGGGTTGTTTTATTTCCACATTGCACCCAGAGAAGGTCAACCCTTTCCCAAGAGTCAGAGAGTTTTCCTTCCTTTATTTTGCAAAGGAGAATTTAAAAGTTGGAAGCTAGAATTGTTGACTAAGGAGAAAAGTCTTCCTTTGGCAGATACTGTCAAGAGCTTCTGCAGTAGGCAACAGCCCAGGAAAAAGTAACAGAAGTGTTTGTGGCAGTTGGGAGTATCAACAATATTGAGTGTGGATATTGCTGGCTGTTCCCAGTCACAGAGAATCTTCACAGATTTGCTTATTCATTATTATAAGACACAATTATCCAGTGATATCTCACAAAATGTGTATGCCCATAGGCAGATAGTCTGAAAGCCACTATTTTACCTAAGGACTTATGTCTCTATTAGAAATCACATTGTTAGCAATTCGACTGACATTTAAATATTTGAAATTATAAGAGTGGAATATGAGCTGTTTCCCGAGCATTTGGTTTTCACTGGAATTGTATTTCTCCAGGGAGAATGTATGGGAAGATCATACAGAATGGACACTTTTCAGATCAGTC
This sequence comes from Neopelma chrysocephalum, assembly GCF_003984885.1. Taxonomy (NCBI): domain Eukaryota; kingdom Metazoa; phylum Chordata; class Aves; order Passeriformes; family Pipridae; genus Neopelma; species Neopelma chrysocephalum. The sequence goes on from NW_020897714.1 coordinate 24,173,749, forward strand.
CTTTTACCCGGGAAATATCTTTGCATTGCTCGGGACACAGCAAGGAAAAGGAAGGAGTATGAAGAGCCTTTGGTGGAGTGTTGCTCTGTTAGCCAGGAAGTCCTGAACTAGGAACTAATAAGATGTGTTTGGTTTTATGTTGTTTCAGTTCAATTTTGGAGACATATTTGTCCACCAAGCTATCCACACCATTGAATACTGCCTTGGCTGCATCTCCAACACAGCATCCTACCTGCGGCTCTGGGCGCTGAGCTTGGCCCATGCACGTGAGTGATTGTCTACTTGTTAGTTTCCTGACCAGCAACTCCATGCTGATCACTGCTTCTGCTGGTGTTTGAGTATTCCTGCAGATTTCTTCACGAAATCCAAGTTCTCCTTGTGGCCATTTGTGTCTCAGGATATTTTGCTTCAGGTTAGATCAATCCAAGCATTTCATGGTGGCCATCTCAGTTTTCAGTGGTGATCCCTGGCAGCTATGTGTGAGTCAGCTCCTGACTGCATTTACTGGCTGGGGCCCCTTTCCCACGCTGCTCTGTAGCCACCCCTCTGGAATAGTCCTCACGGTGTGTGGCACAGTGGGTGGTGCAGTCCAAATGGGTAGTCCAGTCCATGGAGGTAAAGGCAGTATGGGAGCCATAGCTTCTTTTCCAAGAAGCACTTGCTGTAGCCTCAGGGTATGCAGACAAATGTCAAAATTACTTGAAACAGTTATTTTGATTTTGTTCAGCAAACTAGAAAGAAAAGATCTGGTTCAAGAGCTTCTGGAATTTGTCATTTTCACTGGGATTTTTCGCAACGACATTCAGTGGAACCTTACATTCCATGAAAAATGTACAGCATTTCAATGTCTTTTGCCTTGATTTATGATAAAAACAAATGCTCAAATACTAGAAACTGCCTCAGGCTGGAACTTCAGGTTTTCAACGTCTCTAATTTTTCTGAAATGTTTTTTATTAATATTGCTGTACTGCCTCTGGCTAGGAGTTGCACCTGCCCTAAAGAATTGAGCACACAAAAAAATGAAAACAAAAAGGGGAGGGCTTGTGATGTGGTGTGCCATGGGTTGACAGGGGTGAGCTGTACTGCTTGGCACAGAAATGAGCTTAGTAGGAGTTGAGTGGAAGCTAATACACGTTAGCTTTACATGGAGGAGAGATATCTAAATAAAATAAAATAAACCAACTAAAAAGCTTACCTAAGGGTAGTCCTATGTATTCTGCCTGGAGAACCACCATATTCCTTTACAGCATTACAAAATTACATCAACAAGATTTCTTTTTTCCTGAGAGCAGCAATTGGAAGGGATCCCTGGGAGGCTGAACTGGTGGCTGGAGCATCCAGATGTAGAAGACCTGGGCTAAATCCTTGCTTTGCCTGTATCACAAGAGAAAAATTGCTCAGTTCTGATTCTATCCTGTGTGACTGGGGTAGTTAAGTTCGGAATATGTTACTGAGCTGAGAGTACATGTCAGATATTCCAGTGCTGTGAATGTTGATATAAACCTGTGCAGAAAAAAAAAATCTTTAAGAGCATGGCAAGAAACCTGAACACAAATACATCCTGCCTTGGGTGGGACCAGCCAATTTTCTTCTTTTTTTTCCCCCCACCACAGAATCTCCATGACACCCTAGGAGAAGTGGTTTGGAGAACAAATGGGAATTACATGACTCCTGTGAGTCTTAGCTAGGTTCAATTAGTGCAGCTTGTATCCTAATCTGCACGTGTATTGACTATGTCAATTGATCATGTTCACTGGGATTTAGCAGCAGGCAGTCCTAGAAAGCTGCACATACTGCCTACCTTCCATGTTAAGGAAGTGTAAATTAAACTGATGAGTGTATCATGACAGGCTAACAGAAGCCTTGGTAGTGTGCTTCCATGGACTTGTGATGCAAAGTTAAGCCAAAACAGCACCATCAGCTTCTAACACAGTGAAGAGGAGCACTGGAAAACAAGCTGCATCCACTTTCCTTCCCTGGTCATCATGGAGAGGCGAGGTGGCCATATATGATCACTGTCATGTATATGTTACTATCATGTGCATTTTATCCTAGGCCAATTCATCTGACTGGGAAAAATGGGTGAGCTGGCAGACTGCATGTCTGTCCACAGCTGTTGCTCAGCACTGTTTTCCCTTTTGTTTCTACAGAGCTGTCAGAGGTACTTTGGACCATGGTGATGCACAACGGGCTCAGCGGCAGTGGCTGGACAGGCCTCATTGTCATCTTCATTATCTTTGCAGCATTTGCAGTGCTGACAGTGGCCATCCTGCTGGTCATGGAGGGGCTCTCTGCCTTCCTGCATGCCTTGCGTCTGCACTGGTAGGTGGTGTGGTCTTCTGGAGGTTTCTTGGAGCAGTCTTTGGAAGGGATCAGGCTGTGGATACAGGTGACGCCGTCAGCCAGTGTTAGACATGCTGTACTAGTACCTGTGCTTTAGAACATCAGTTGCTTTTGGCAAGTGAAGCAAGGGAGACTCCTCCAAAGGGAGGTCAGAGCTCCCTGCTCTGAGCTGCTCCCTGGAGCAACCTGCTTGTCCTCCTGTGCCTGTGGTGGCTGTGAGCATGTGAGGCCAGTGGCAACCTGCAGTTCTGTCCTGGTAAATGTGCAGAGCCAGCAAGGCCACTTTGACCTGCATGACAAGGCTCAAAGGCTCTACAGCCCCACCACTGGCTGTGTATCCCACCCAAGGTTACCATCAAATAAAATTACTGTCAAAGGTTATTGTCAAACTATACAGCTAGGACTGCCTAGGGCAGGAAGAGTTCAGCTGGGGGCACAAAACCTGATGAAAACCTGGGTCAGCGCTTGTACCATCAGCTCAAGTTGAGCTCCAGGCTGGTTTGGCTTTGTGGCAAAGCAGTTTCAAGTTAGCTTATATCTGCCTTAATTGGATGTCAGTGCAGGCAAAGACAGCAGTGCAGATGCACTGTCAGGCTAGTATGTAAGCAAGACCAAGGTGGCAAAACACCCTTTACCACCCCCATAACTCATCTTCCTGCCTGAGCAGCCAAACTGTGGTTTTTTTCATCATGTAATGTCCCACCATAAACCACAAACACTGACAAGGAAAACCATGGTGCAGGTGCTTGTCATTGTGCAGGGCATGGGAGATGTCTGTCTCCCACCACAGTGTTAAATCAGCAGGTAGTTATCCCAGCTCTCAGAACTGCTGGAAGCAGGTTACCAGGCAGGCAAGGTTCTGCTGACTGGCCTCACAACAAGCGTTTCCAGGCTGGCTGATGGAAAGTCTAAGCTGATGCATGCCAGGTTGCTCCCTGGGCTGCCCGTGTCTCACTGCTGGCTCCAGAAAGAGCCTATGTCCTGTCTCAGAGGCCGCTATCTATCGTGGCCTCCCTCTTCCCATGGGTGCCATGTATAAGCCTCTTGGCTGCCGGTAGATCCTGCCCGTGAGCAGCACTGATGCCTTCCTCTGCTCCTCCCCAGGGTGGAGTTTCAGAACAAGTTCTACGTGGGAGCCGGGTACAAATTTTCTCCATTCTCCTTCAAGCACATCATCAATGGCACTGCAGAAGAGTGAAGCCAGTGCATCACTGCTTCACTCCTCAGACCAGGCTCTGTTTCCTTGTGGTCGCTCACCCACAGCGTAGAGTATATGGGATGAAAGAGAATGGGATGTGGCCCTTGAAAGAAGAGCAGCTGCAGATGAAAATGTAATAGCTACATTCCAATATACTGCTGTATCAGCTGAGAGCTGAACTGTATCAGCTGAACTGTATCAGACCCTCAGCTGAGTGTCTCCACTGATGTCCTTTGCCAAGTACCTGGTCCTCAGCATTTGATGAGGTCAGCTGCCTACTGCTTGGTTGAAAAGAGGAGATGCAGCTTTTGAATTAAACCAGTTATTAAACAATCAACTCACACGTGTTTTGCTCCATTTACTGCCTTGTCTTTGTGGTATATTTCTTTCAGAGGAAAATATGTTTTGGCTGTTGTTTTAAGCTGTGGTTGATCATGTGACATGATTAAGTCCCTTACAAGATTGTAGCCCGTCATTTAGCACACAATGCAAACCAGCTCAAAGACAGATTGTATTGCAGGCTTGCAATTTTCTACATGCTTTATTAGGATATCCTTCTTTTTATTTTATTTTCTCCAGGGCTTGACAGCACTGGATTATAGATGTTTGCACACATCATCACTTAACAAAAGTGTTAGTTTTGAGCTGTGTAAACAAAAGACTGCACGCATTTCAACATTTTCAGCCATTTTATTTATCTCTGTTGGCTTGTTTCTCACTGGAGACTTAGGTGACTCCTCCTGTGCTGTATTTTTCAAGATAGGTTGTTAAAGCAGATTGTGTAGAAATGCTAATGCCTAATGAACAGAAAGAAGAGTGGAATCAAAGCAGTTGACGTGAATTTGAAGTATCGAGGTACTGTGATCTTCCTAAATATTTATGAATTACTAATCTTTCAAACTGAATAGTGTTAATCAGGCTATGTTTTTTTTAGCCATGAAGTATGCAAAGAAAGCAGAGCACGCCAATGGATTTGGAGTGGACAGGGCTCCCTTTCATGGGGTGTGACCAAACAAGCCCTTATTTTCAAACCTCACACCCTTGATATCCAGCTCCACCAAAAAAAACAACCTGGGAGTGTTCCCAGCAGGACACACAGTGCAATAGTCATCACAGGTAATATTTCTGCAGTATTCAGGCTTGAGAGTCACCTTCAGCTACAGCGACAGGGGAGAAAATACAGCCCCAGGCAAAGCAGTTGTTCTAATTTTCTCTTGTGGTCTCAAGAAGCCGCACTGATGTTGGGCATTGGTTGCCAACAGAGCCACGAGCCTTTTTCAACAACAGCTTGGGTTAGGAGCAGCAGCTGGAGCTGAGAAGAGGTGGGCATGAGAGTGTATCCATGACTCTTGCATGTGTCTTGCATGTGTCACCAGTTCTTTGGGCGTGGGTAACCTACAATACAGACAAAAACCACATGGATATCACTGCAGATGGTGTCACAGTTGCTCAGTGTATGCTCATCATCTTTGTTTCTTCCTTCCAGCCTGTTTTGTTTATTCTTATTCAGGAGAAAAGCAGTCTTGCAGCAAGAAAGGCCAAAGTAGTTTGATGCATTACCAAACACAGAGAAAATCATTTGCTTTATGAAACAGCGGGTGAATTTTCTGCACAAACGCACATTTTATCTTTATTACACCTTTCCACGTGATTGCAAGGTAACTGAGAAGGTGATTACCAGAAACAGAATACCCGTTCCTTTTAGAGCTTCTTGGTGCTTTGCTTTTTGTCTGAAGTTTACATTTTCAGCAAGAAAAGCAAGTTATCCTGTGATTACTGCAGGTGATGAGATGGTCTGTTGTTTACTGTACTGAACAGCCATTCAAAAACTGGGCTTAATTCCGTATTCAGCTCTCTTTTTCTGTGCACAACTGAAAAACACAGCAGAGCCTGTGTCTCACTTGAGCATTTGTGATAGAGGGATGGCACTTCCCCACTCCACAAGTGGACCAAGCCCACTTATAATCAGGGAGCATTCAGATGAAATATTGCTGAGAGGCACAGTTGCACTGATACACTTTGAGGAGAGCCCTGGCTTTCATCTGGGGTTTTTGAAGAATTCTTTAAAAACCCAGAAATGTTCCAGAGAGTGCCTTGTTTTTCAAAGGTTTTCCTGCAGAAGATAAGGGGGATTTTGAAGCAGAGCAGAGCAGTGGCTGCTTGTTTCCCTGTACAGCTGCTAAGCTGAATGGGACCATGTTTTCTGGCTGTTTCTGTGACTGTGGCTGTCGCATGTGGTCAGGTCCAGCAGAGACCACTGTTAGAGACTAGTAGGCCTTCTTGGTACAACAGCCCAATGACTTTATCTAAACTTTGCCCATTGCTGGAGGTGTGACCTTACCCAAGCCAGGGCCTCAGCATGTCCCACTGCGGCAGACTCGGGGTTGGTGCCTAGGGTGGAATGGGTGCTTCTGGACCCAAAGCTCATCCTGTGGCTAAGGAGTTGTTTGTTTCTGAGAATTGGTGAGATGAGTTACATCATTTTGTAGGAAACGAACATTAAAAAGGCCTCAGTGAATGACCATGTAGGAAGGGAAAGGGATAGCAAAGTAAAGCAAACAGTTTTCAGTCACCCGCACTCATTCTTTCCTGAGTTTTTTACTCCTTCTCATGAGAGCTATTGCTGTGTGTGCCTAGGCCCTCCTGCCAGGACAACTTTGTGATGTGGAAGATGAAGAAAGTATCGAGAATTTTGGGTATTGAGTTTTTGTCCAGTCCCTTAGGTCCTCTGGGCTGGTGATGATGAACTGGCTTTTGGACTGAGCTTTTATAAACTCCAGGAGTCAGTTTCTTGGAGTCTGGCCTCTGGCTCCTGCAGCAAACAGCACTTTCCTCAGTGTTTACGCAGATGATGGCCCTCCATCATGTCCTTGGCCAGCATGGAGACCTTTCTTTTTGCTCTCAGTCTTTTATTTCTTCTGGACCTTTCATGCATGTAGACATTTCCATTTGTGCTTTATTCTGACCAGCCTTTGCCTTTCCATGACAAATAATTAAAATACCATAAGGTCGCTGAAAAAAAATTATAGGCACAGTATCCCTCTGTGCAATCCAAAACACCTGGGCCTGAAAGCACATCTTCATGGCTTAGAATTTCACTGGTATTTTGGTTGTTTTTTCCTTTCTGTGCTGGGAAGCTGGAATGCTGAAACATCTGTGCCCTCCTGTGATTGCACGCACACTGTCTCAGATTTTGCAATGAAAACAAAATGGTATGGATCTGGCAGCCTGCATCATGCATGCCATTCAGCAGATGCCAATAACAGTTGAATATTAGATATTATTAAGAAGAAGAGATAAAATAAGCCTGTGAAATAGCATATGTTGGCTGGTAGCAAATGTCTTCCAGGTGCTTGGAAGCATAAGATTTAGCATGGGAGTTACATACTGTGATAAAACTATTGCAGCATTGCTGCCAGCTCAGTGTACATATTTCAAAACAGAAGGATTTTGGGAACCCTCATGAGAGACAAAGAAAAAAACCTCCCAGCATCTTTGCTGGCTTATACCAATGTCAACATTGAGTAGTAAAGGTAGACACATACATTCCTAGTCAAGAGCCCATAGCTGTCATAGCATTGAGATTTGCTGCACAACAAGGTTGGGATCACTGTGGCTGTTCAAACCATGAATGCTCCCTGCATTTTTCTATTTGGTCAGGAAATTTAGAAGGATGAAGCAGATGAACTGACCTTATTTTTCTCATGGTGCTGGCGTCAGAGTTGGATTCATCTGGCCTAAGGAGGGCTGGTGGCTGCAGCGCCCAGCCACTGCTCATGGCTTTGCAGGGGATGGTAAAGGTGCCTTATATGGGCACTGATGCTGCAGGAGCTGCCTCTGAAACCCATCAGCTTGAATCTAGCTGGTGTTGCAGTAGGGGTCTCCTCAGCATCCTCCCTCCGTCTACTTTGGATCATTCTTACAAAAAGGGATGGGCAAGTACCAACACCTGTGGTGGGCAGCACCTGTGGAGGACCTGTAGATGCTATGGGAAAAGCACAGATCAGCACTTGGGCACTCTGCCTGCAGCACCTATTTCTGGGGGTGGAGGCAGGTGGAGAGGGACGTGCCCGTGCCCAGCAAGGAGGAAACCTGACTCCTGGGAGCTGGATCCCAAACCCACAGCACCACCAACACTGTAAAAAGTAAATACCAGAAGAGATACAGTCCTAAAGGAGGAAAGGTCTGCTCCTCCGTGCCTGAGACACCGCAGAGGTAAGAAAACCTCACCGAGTAAATAAATAAATATTTAATCAAATCTTGCTTAATAGTGGGGGGTATCTGATCATTCACCTCTGAGGGAAATTCTCACAAGAGGGAGGTCTCTGACTTTACTGACAAAGTTCCCAGCTGGTGTCACATGCAGAAGTGCATGTTGTGTGGCCTTCGTGCCTCACAGCCCTCTGGTGTGGGCTCATGTCATCATTCCGACGGGTCCCAGCAGCAGTTTCACTGCGCTCGTGGTTGCTCCCTTCAGATGGAGGATTGTTATTTTCCCTGCCAGCAGCAGCTTTGTCACTGCTGTTCTCCTGGCTCATGTAACTGGCATTTAGGAATTGGGAATTACAAATAGTGGGAAATTTGTGACTCCCTGAAGATGCATGATAGACACTAGCTGTTCCATTAAGGCAAACAGGGCTGCAAAGGTTTGGCATGAAATCCTAGGTTTGGTAGGAACTGTTAGGAGGTTTACTGTGCCTGCAAAGATTTCTAGTGTTATTTGAGATGCTAGAGAATGTATCCCATCTGCCTGCTATTTGAGTAGTGTGGTTCTCCCATTAGGTGCTATCCAACATCCCGATACCTCTGAGGGTGTCTGTCTCCTGTCAGGTATTGGAGGTGGCACTGCAGCCTTCTGCTTGAGCATCTGACCCTCACTGGTGGTTCTGTACAGCAGCACCAAGGACTGGGGTTCCCTCCCCTTGTCTGGAAGAGTTGTGGCACTTCCCAGAAGGAAGGCATATGGCCCAGAGTAGGTAAGTGCCGACGAAATGTTCCAACATCCCTCAGCAAAAATTAGCAGAGCATCCCAGCATCAGGATGGGTGGACAAAGGCCCAGGGCTTGATCCTTTTTCTGCCAACACCCTTGGCATGCCTGCCACAGGCTTTTGGGAGAGTAGCTGTTTACCAGAGGTGTGATGTGGCAGCTTAGAATGTGTTTGCAGGTCCCTAGTTATAAAGTAACAGAAAAGGAGAAAAACTGGTGCCCAGATTTTGTTATTGCAAAACCTTTTGCAATTCAGCCACACAGTAAATCTTCACCTCTTCTTGTGGGCTCTTCCAAGCACCTGTTTTGATTTCTGTTGAGCTGGTTCCACTTGGAAATGGTCCCTAGCTGTTGGCCATCATGGTCAGCTGGTGGCACTGTGTGCTGCTGCCAGCTATTGCTGCCTCTGAGGACACTGTGAGACAGATGTAAGCAATATCCTACACATCCTCTTGCACGCTGGACTGTAATGATCTGTAACAGCAAGGTCAGCGTATGTGATCTGACTGACTAATCTGCCATTAGCCCTTAATGACCTCCTTGTGACTGCACCTCAGTATAATGCTTTCAAGGTATTCAGCTTGTGAGTACTGTAACTCCATACTTTCCATGTTTGTGCTGCCCTCCACCTCGGCTGGGGTTTTGTACCTTTCGTTAGATGCTCTTGGCCTTTAATTCCCTCCAGCTCTCCCCCTGCTGCAGCCTCCCCAGTGCTGGTTTGCTGTGAGTTCTGCCTGGGCCAAGCCCAGCACCCCTACAGGGAGGTAATCAAAGCAGAAGGTGTCATCAAACTGAAGACATGTTGAGCCCCCCCACCCCAGTGTCTAAGCATTCACTCAGCAGAAAAGCTTGTGGGTTTAAGCCATCAGTGTGCTTAATCCCTGCCCTGGGATTAAAGTGAGCTTTTCTAATGAGGAAAAGGAAGTGATGAGGCCAAGGGATCTAGCACTGGAAACCAGAAACACCAGCAGAGGCAGCCAGGTTCTCCCTGTCACAATCCATGGCTGTGTTTCTTGATACCCTGAGAGGATGGGGATTAGCGCTGCAGGGGGTGAGGCACAGGATCAAATTTGCAGCAGGAAGTTGTGTGTTGGCAAGGTGCAGGCTGGGTGAGGAGGAGTTTGGGCTAGCCATGGCATCTTCAAGCAGCCGGGGTTAGGAAGTTGGATGGGTCACCTGGCTCTGCCCCACTGGGGGCTCCCATCAGGCCGAGCAATTACAGGGTGCAGCATCTCTACTGCCCTCGCAAACCCAGCACCCACAGGGGAGCCTCTGACAGGGACAACCCCCTACTAGTCATATCATGTCTTGGCTCTTGGAGATGCAGCATCTTTCAGACTGGCTCTGCATTTCATTGACCTCTGGGCTAGGAAAGTCATCACATGCTCTCTTGTGTGAGCAGGTCTCTAGTCTTCCCTAAGGCAGTCCCTGAACTTTCCATAAAAACAGCCAGTGCAATGTGATGACTGATCTCTGTCAGTTCAACTAACTTGCCTTGTGAAGTTTCTATCTGTTCTTCACCAAAACCACGATGGGAAGGGATATCTCCCAGTAGCTGCATGAAACAAACTATGTTTGACCATATCCGAATGTTTCCACTCCAGCACAAGAAACTGCCTTGCTGTCTTGTTGTGACTGTCCAGAGGTTTCACAGTTAAATCCTAGCCTTGTCTCACGTTGATGGTGGATCCCAGCAGGAGCTGAGATGGCCACTGCACCAAAAGAGGCAGAAAATGCTATTGGTTTGGAGGAAATCCACACAGAGAGAAAAGAATCGCCAAAAGGTGGGTTTGTATTGGCAGGACTAGAAATCTGGGTCCTCATTTAGCTGGGGTAGGGGGAGGGTCCTCAGTCCTGCTACTCCAGCTACCTAAATCCTCTGTAACTGGAGCCACAAAGAGCAGCATCATACCACTCCTCTCTTATCACAGCTACCAGGCTGGTGACTGCTACCTACAGCAGTGGGAAGAGCTGGCTGGTTTGGCTTTTCTCAGGCCTCTGCTTTGTGTGAACATTTTATTATATTGGTGATTTGATGACTCACTTATTTTGGATATTATTTTTTTTAATTTTATTCTCTTTCAAAAGTATTTTAAAGTGAAAAAAAATGTTGAAAAGCATCTAAAAGGGCCTGCTTTTGCAAAAAAACCCAATTTCTTCTGAAATTCTGCAGTCAGTTCTGTTTCATTTCAGAGGCAATCTCGATGGGCTTGAGATTACTTATTTGGAAATATATGGCCTGACAGAAAAATTTATGCAGCTCTGACTTTACCTAAGTAAGAGTTTGAAAGTATTCATGTAGTGAAATCTTTCTGCCAAGTCTGTTTAGAAGGGTGACCCAGCCCTGATCTTGAGATGCTTCTTTTGACCATTAAATGGGTTAAGTGGGGAGGGCGGAGGAGAAGTCAGGAATAAAGGTTTAGGGGATGAAACTGAGCCCAGAGCTCAGAGCTGTGCTCATCTTGCAGGACTTGGGCCTGGGGCAACCCTCAGCTCACACTACCCATGCTGGGAGAAGGACTGTATCCCAGAAGTGCAGAAGGGCTGAGTCTCACAGCAGTTTGGGCAGGGGAAGGCAGTAGACCATTGCCCAGATGCAGTCCAAGCCATAGGTTTCTGAAGCAGCTGGGGTAACTCAGTGCAAGGCTGTCCTTCCTCTGTTACCACTGGCTGCTGTTTCAGCAACCACTTGCCATGCCTGGCCACCAGAACGCCCAGGGGCTGGTCAGTGAACACACAACTGGTGGATGTTTCCAGTCTTTTTACTGGTTCATTGCTACAGGAGCATGAAAAACGTTGACATATCATGAAGAGGAGGTACAATTTGACTGCTGACAGTTTTTGTTTCTCTATTTCCCTTTGGTGTTCAGGGCAGAAGACATTTACAGTGGAAGAAGCTGTGGAAACCATTGGGTTTGGGAGGTTCCACATCATGCTCTTCCTCATCATGGGCAGCACTGTGGTAGGTATCTGCAGCCATCTGCACTGGCCTGAAAAAAATGTTGTTATTTCCCTTATTACTGTGCAGTAATAACCATAAACACTGGGAGCACATACTGTAGCCCATTTTTTTTCCACACATACCTTCTCAAGTAGGTTTTGTGCTATTGTCATCTTTGGCCAAAGTACATATTGGCCACATGGATATCACACCTATTTCAGGGCAAAGTTGAGTAGGATGGCCCAAAGCATGGTGGCTTGGCTCCTGCCCTGAGGCACTGTCAGGGCATGTCTTCAGTAGTGCCTGAGGGCTAGGTTCAGCCTCAGGGCTAGGTTTCCATGTCATCCCTATGGTGCCCAAATACTGTGTAACACAGCACAGGAGATCTGCCATCTTCTCACCCTTGGCTACCTGAAAAGTTTCCTAACTTTCACGGTCTTTGGTGAATGGTGTATCTGGTTTGAGAACTTGGGCAAAAGCCTGAGGCCAGGCTGGGGTAAAGATGTAATGAGGGTATATTCAAGAGAATCACTGCAGCTGAGGCATAGAAGTCTGTAACTATGTGTAAACAATAGCCTCACTCCTAACTGAAGCCAGCTGCTGGGGCAAACAGCCAATGGACCTATGAAGTTTTTAATCAAAAGCAGTTTTAAGAGTTCATCTCTATGTTAGATTCCTGAATTCACGGTCAGCTGCCTAACCAAGCAGATTCATTTCCAGAGGTAGTTGAAGGTCTTCCACTAGCACAGCAGGATAAGAATCTCCTCTGCCAAGGACTGACTCTTTCCAAACTTCCTAGATACAGGGTGTACTCACCTGCTTTCTAGGTGCACTTTTCTCCCCTCCTCTCCCTGTTGCCAAGTGCTTGCATCTTCCAGATCAGGCACAGGGCTCAGACCACTGTGGAGGCACCATGGCTTCACAGAACTCTTTTGACACTGTGGGACTGCCAAGGCTGCAGGCTTGTAGGGCTGAGGGACTTTCCCCTGTGGGCTCTTTCTGGTTTCCCTTCTTACTAACAGGTACACTTATTTCCAAAGGTGGCTGAAGCCATGGAGATCATGCTAATAGCTGTTGTGTCCCCTCTCATCCGATGTGAGTGGCAGCTTCAAGACTGGCAGGTGGCTTTAGTCACAACGGTGAGTGACTTGTGTTTCCCTCAGACAGGTTATCCACCATGTGGTCACTGTCAGGGCCTTTGTAAAGTACACTTCCCAGTGGGCCAAATAAATTCCTAGGGCCTCCTTGCAGGAATAAGAACAGTACTACAACTGTAGAAAACCAGAAATCAAGCTGACAAGAGCAGATGTCCATTCACAGAGTTGTAATGCCAAGCAAGTCCCCACTTCCATATTCTTATTTTGATGTCCTTGCCATCCATCCCCCAGCTTTGAGGATTGAGGGAGTGAGTGCCCACACAAAGGTAGTCATCCCCTGCAAGCTGCCTTATTCATGGTTCTGGGCACTGCAGTTCATCCTGTGACCCTGGGAGCATGCAGCTCACCCACAGTTCAAAGAGTAGAGCTTCCCAGTGCTCCTGGGAGTGGGACCTCCACAGCTGTATTTCAATTCCCCTTAGATGGTGTTTTTTGGCTACATGGTCTTCAGCATAGTGCTCGGGCTCCTGGCTGACAGGTACGGCCGCTGGAAGGTGAGTGAGTGCTGGGGGCTGTACCACCTTTTCCTGAGCTCCACGGGAGCCATGCACCTGGCTGAGCCTATGGTTTGATGACCCTAATTTTTCCCCTTTTGCAGATTCTGCTGCTCTCATTCCTCTGGGCAGCCTACTTCTCACTGCTGACCTCATTTGCCCCGTCCTACATCTGGTTTGTGTTCCTGCGGGCCATGGTAGGAGGTGGCGTGTCGGGTCACGCGCAAGGGTAAGGCTGTGCCTCATGCCTTGTGGCACGGGCAGTGGCAAGCTCACCTTCCCAGGGAACTTAATGGAGGCACTGACGGGCCCTGAGGGGCTGAGTTCCTGGGTTTACAGCAAGACATTTACAGCTCATCTTGGCTGACCCTGGTGAAGTGCCGGGTCTCCATGCACTGAGCCCAGTGAGCTGTGGCTGAGCTGTGACCTGAAGGCGATGGTGGAGCAGGGGCCTTCAGGGGGGCTGGAAAGGGGAGAAAATTCCCATATCACCAAAATGCAGTTCTGTAACTTCACTAAATCTTGGTTAATTGACCTAATTTGCAGTTCCCAGGGACTCCTGAGGCCTGGGAGAAGGGGCAGCTGGTTTACATTAAATTGGTGACAGAGGTATTATTAAGCACATATAAAAACAATTAGACAGGTAACAGAAGAGTCAAGGCTGCTTCCTTGTAAAAAAAAAAAGTCACAACAGTTCTGCTTAAGTAGCAAATTCTTTTTGAATTATGTAAAACGTTCCCACTTAAATGAAACTTTTTGTCCTGTTAGGGCAGAAAGGGAGATGTGATGGGGAGAGGAGAAATTCACAATATTAACAACCACTTCACTAGGAGCCTGGTAAAAAACCTATTTTGCCTCTCTCAGGGAAACAAAAGCAACATTTCAGCATCTTCCATGGTTCCTCAAAGCCTGGTTGCTTCCCACACAGGAAAGCCCAAAACTGTTCATGTTGGTCTGAGTGCCCTTTGCTGAAGTAGAGGAAGGAAAATGGGGGAGAGATCTGCTGTTGTGACGAGAAGGCACCCCGTGCCTGTGTCATGCATCCGCTCAAGCCCCTGGCACTGCCTCCTCACAGGAAGGTCCCCATTCCCTGGCCATGGAGGCCGCTGATGAGCCTCATGAAGATGGAGGGAAATCGCACATTTTATGAAACACTTCACCAGCTGAGACAGAAAGAGCCAACGTGGGTCTTTCCCGACCTCTCTCTCTGTCCAGCCAAGGAAGCACAATTCACACCTGTGAGCTTGAGAGGTGCCAGTGCCAGGACCCCTCTGCACCAAGGGCTATCGAACCATTTAAAAAGTGGAACAGAGTGTTGTCTTTATTTAATGAAAATAAAATTCACTAAAACTGTTTGATTCTATGAACATACTCTGTGCCTATGCTGGCACTTCGATCAGCCCACAGGACCTTCTTGTAGGTTTCCTAATGCACAGACTGCAGCGTTTACCTGCTTGTACCCTGCAATCGTGGGCTGGAAAGGATTCATGCCTTGTGTTTCCCTTGCATGTAATTCGGTGCCTACCTGAGTGGAAGGCACAATGAGCAGGGATTCCTCGTCTCTGGGTGCTCAGTGGTGGAAGGGAGATGGTACTCTGGCTATAGTCATCGATGTCCAGCACTGGCTGAGCTGAGCTGAACTGTTACTTGATTTGTATGGAAATTCTCAGTGTTGCTATATTTCTGCATTTTTTTCCTTTTTTTGCTAGGCTTATCATAAAAACGGAATTTTTGCCCACCAAATACCGAGGATACATGTTGCCCTTATCTCAGGTAAGAAGAGTGAGCCTGTTACTGTTTTTTCTAGCTGTGAGTCCCAGGAGATTTGTCCCACTGATGTTGGGAAGCCAGGTCTCCAGTGCATCAGCGTTTCTCCCAGACTGTTCACACCTGTCTGGATCTGAGTGAGTGTCTGCTGCCTCCTGCATCCTGGAACGTGGCATCTGTGTTACTAAAGACATATACAGGCAGCTGCCTGCAGAAGAGAGGCAATATCTTCTCAAATAATTTGATGCTCCAAGTATTGTACGGGGACTTTGAGTGATGGCTGACACCAACCAGTCTCATGGTTGTCCTATTGATAATGGGGTTACCTGCTCCAGTGGGACCAGAGCTGATGGACCAGCAGGCACTGGAGCTAGTGGCATTCCCAGGCCCCTCCAGGCTGAGGCTCATCCTCCCCTCTCTTTGGATCCTCAGTCATAACAAATGGTTTATGCAGTGATTCCCAGATAAGGTGCTAATCTGTGCCTCTCCCTGTCCCTGCTCAGAGATGGCAAGGGGCTTTGCACAGGACAGGGCTGGCACAGATAGTCACAAATTTGGCCTGAGACATGCTGTGAGGGTTGTGCCCACTTGCTGGGAGCACCCCACCACAGCAAGAGTGACTGGGGTTATTGTTTACTGAAGGCTTCTGCAGTGGGCACTTGCTGCATGTGCAAATGATCGATGGAGACCCCACTGAGCCCACAGATTTATCTGACTGTTGAACCAAATGTGTTTGGTGGCAGGGATAGTTCGCTTTTCACTACAGTCTCTTTGATCCTAGGGCATCATTACAAAAGTGTCATCAGAAACAGAAGTTTATAAAATAACAATCTTGTATTTCTCCCTAGAAATTTGTTATTTCTGCACACAGATTGTTCATGAACTTGCTGTAGCTTTTATGTATTTTTGTGTAATTTGTGTTGGCTGAGCTCCTTTGGGTGGCCCCCTGGAAAGGGATGTCTCCTAATGGCAACAAGTGAACTACAGGGAGGAATGTACACGCAGATTGGAGGCCAGATTCTCTGTTGGTATAATTGGCATTGAGTCTACTGGAGAGCCACCAACTTTCAGCAGTGGAAATCTGGCCTCTTTTTGCCTTCTGAGCTTGTAAATCTGCTGCTTCCCTGCAGAGATTTAGACAAGAGGAAAATTCATGAGCATGAGCATTAGCAGAGAAGTGACTGGAAGGACAAAAGAAGTGGGTTTAAGTACAATGGTATCCACAGCAAGTTGTCTGTTTTCATCTGCAGCTAATTAAGACTATCTTCAGCTGTTCCTCCCCAAATCCTTGTCTTTTCCTCTTTCCTGCCACCCAAGGCCAGCTTCTCAGACAGCCACGGGATAGCTCAGTTGAACCTCAGCATTCCCTAGCACAGTTCCCCACCTATCCATAGGATCAGACCAAAAGGGAAGAAAATTAACAAATCATTGCCATGGGTTCATGTTTTAACTCCTTTCTTTCCCTTGAAAAGGTGTTTTGGTTGGCAGGATCTTTGTTGATCATTGGCCTGGCATCAGTGGTGAACCCAACCATCGGCTGGCGGTGGTTGATCAGAATTGCTTCCATTCCCGGCATCCTTCTCATCCTGCTGTTCAAGGTAGGAAGATCTCCACTCCCCACTGCACTGCCACTAACCTGATGTCTCCCCAGGCGCCAAGAGGCATTGCCCTCCACCCCCTGCAAGGCTGGGACTGTCCTTTAGTCCTCCTTTCACCATTTCAACCCTCTCACCCAGGAGCTTGGTAAGGTCCTGATGGCTTGGTGGGGCTCCACACCAGCTGCTGGGGAGATGTCACCTTGCCAGTGATGTCTTGGCTTTGCTGCTCCTCTGTAGCCCTTCAGCACCCCAGGTTCCAGTGTCCAGGATGCCAGCAGTACCCAGGGATTGGGGTGATGGGCCAGGCACTGAGAAGAAGACAGGCTAGGCAGGGTATGCAAAAAATCTCAACTAATATCCTCAGTCTAGTTTGGCCACAGTACACCCTCTTCAGTCTTACATTTTCTATGGCTGAGGAAAGCAGCCTCAGTAAAGTGTTCACAGAACATGTGAAGGTTGACCACAGCTTCCCCAGGTTTACTTGTCCTTCAGAAATATCAGGCTCAAGACATAAGAACCATCTTATTTGTGGGGGTGATGTGGAAAATCCCTATTTACAGTGTCCACAGGCACTCCAGTGCTGAGCTGTGGCTGGTGGAAGCCACGCAGATGTAAAAGCCCTTCCTGCAGCTGAATGAATGCACAAGTCCACCTGGGGTGCTCCCTGGGCAGGCAAATGCAAGGTCATTGTGAGCATCCACTTCTATAACTCTGATGTTTGGTTTCCCTGATTATTTTTGCCAGAAAAAAATGGATAGCAAAAGTTCTTAGTCCAGAAGAAAAAAAAAACACTGAGTCAGCGTACATACCTCTAAAAAAATGAGTCTTTAATTCATATTTCAGTGATACAGATGTAATTGCTTATAATTTAAAAGTATTTTATTTTGGAAAGAGCACTGAGTGTGGGTGAACATTGTAAATGCTAGGGAGGAGTGAGTTAGTTCCTAAATTTCAATTATGTTTTTCTTTTTATTAAAATGGCCTTGTGGTATCTTCCAGGACTTTTGCTTAAGTAAGTCACATGTGCCTCATCTCATTTTAGAATGTCAATTAATTCAGGATTGGTTTTGTTAAGCCTGTGTCTTTGGCTCCCACCTTTCATAAGTGCTAGACACAGATGGCTCAGTGGCAGAATCCTGGGAGCTGGACCAAGAAACGGGTTTGTTGGGCAGGGTGAGCCTCCCAAGCAAGAGATGTGGGGACCTGGAGGGGTACCCCAGGGCATGGCTGGGCAAGAGGACAGGCAAAAAGCTGCTTTGGCTCATGGAGTGCCCCTGCTAACCTGACCGGGTTCCTGGGCATGACAGGAAGCTGAGTAGGACAAGAGGGGTGCAGAAAGGCTTTCTGATGCCACTCTGCTTTCAGTTCATCCCGGAATCGGCACGGTACAACGTGTCCATGGGAAACATGGAGGCTGCCCTGGCCACGCTGCAGAGGATAGCCAGGATGAATGGAGCGGCGATGCCAGAGGGGGTGCTGAGGGAGCCCGCCAAGGTAAGTTGAGGTTGCATTGCTGCCCAGCCCATCCATCCTGGGCTTTTCTTTTGGACAGATTGGAATCTTGGCCCTCAAAATGGAATGGAGTTTTCTGCTTTTTTTTCTCCTCAATTTGTGTTGCTAAAAAGAATATTGTGCTAAGAAAAGGTTTATTTTCTTTACCATGAAAAGGGCTCCTGGCAAAGCACATTCTTCCTTATTGCCCATCCATCCCACAGGGGTGTTCCCTGTGCCATGAGACCTTGGAACTGCCCCTTGGGGTCCCTCTCAGGGCTGTGACCAGGCAGGCTGAAAGGATCCCTGCCATGAGGTCAACTCAGTGCTGCCAGAGGCTTCTCCCAGCCCCTGGCCTGGCTTGTCCACTGTGTCCCAGCACCTCAGGTTCCCTGAGAGTGGAGCCACTGACCAGCAGAAGAGGATCACAGCAGGAGAGACCATTTTGTCACAGCTACCACCATCTGCACCTGTAAGCAGCTGAGCAGCTCACAAGTTGATCACTGCTGGACTGAAATGCCCACAAGTGTATGTGAGTGTTTCAGGGCAGGCAGGAGAGGAGCTGGGGCCAGGCTCCTCCCAGGCTTCTCCTCCTTACCCCCCAGTCTGGGCCCTGCTGTCTGGTAGGTGGGAGGACTTAGTCAGGTGGCTCCTTTGGCCCCCAAGAGAGGAAGATTAGACAAATCTATTGTCAAGGGCCTCAAAATTAGTATCCAGCTCTTTTAAGTCCCTTTCCTGGACCTCTTTGCTGCTTATTCAATCCCACAGGCACCAAACATTGTCCTTAGCAACTCATGCAAGATGGTGCTATTGTATTGGAATTAATTAGGATTAAAGCTTCCCTGTAGTTTAATTGAATTTATGTAATGGACCTACATTGGCTGTGGGAAGCATTTTTGTTGGTTGTGCACCCTCTCAAGCTTAACCAATGAGGAGGAAAATAAAAATAAAGGCAAACCAAACCACTGCTGTGAACTCCTCTCCCCTCAGTGATGGGATGCTGGTGCACCTGCTGGTTCCTGGGGAGCAGCAGGGCAGGCAGGGTCCCCCAGTGCCTGTCTGTGTCTGTGCTCGCTGGCATTTCAGGCCAAAAACTTGCTTCACAAGCAGAGCAGCACTTGGGGCAATGAGAGCTGATAGCAGCCCCAGCAGTGCTGGCCCCATAAGAAGCAACCAAGGCCCCCTCTGGCTCCATCATGGTCACACTGGGGCCAGACTGCTGGGATCTGTGAGACCTGCTGGGTGTGCTCAGGATGTTCTTTCTCCCCCTTTCATCCTTTGCAGTGCATCCTCCTGTGGGCATCTTTTGGGAAGCGGGGCTTTCCTCTTTGCAGGTTTGGTGGGGTGCTGTGTTGCACCATCTGTCAGTCTGTGCCACCAGCAGCCTGGGGCGAGGGCAGGGAGGCCTGGGGTGCCAGATGCTGCCACAGAACATTTGCCCCTGTATAAAAGATGCCCTTTTTATAACTTCTATTTCTAACATATGGTTTGCAGGAAAGGGGAGGAAGATTCAAGGACCTCATCCACCCCAAATACCTCAGAACCACTTTGCAGATATGGATCATATGGTAATTTTTTTTCTCTTGTTTATCATCTCATTCTCTCAGTTGAAAGCGTGCAGAGAGTAGAAGTCTCCTGTTGACTCTGCCATTACAAGGCACCACTCTGCCTCAGATGGTGACTGCAGATCCTTGGCAGCTGGAGGGGAGTATGCAGACATGGATCACCACAGGTTTGCCCTGACCTCAGACCATTCCTCAGACACCCTGACTGGTTGCTTTTAAGAGAGGCAGAAAAGGGCTGGACATCCAGGGCAGCGTAGGGTGCCGTGAGTCCTTTCTCAGGACAGGGCAGGTCAGGGAAGGTTGACTGGGAACCAGGTGAGAGCCACAGGAGAAAGCCCACGCCTGCCTGCAGCATGCACCAGCCATGTCCCTGCAGCTCCGCTTCCCTTCTTGGTGTAAACTTGTTCTTCCCAAGAGGAAGATAAATATACCATCTTTGCAGGCCAGCCAAAGTCCCAGTGAAACAGGGCTCCGACAGAAACACATTAACCCGTTCCAGTTCCACTCACTGGGGAAAATTAAGATTGAAGAAATGGGTTTCATATGCAATGTTCCCAGTAGCTGTATGCGAGGATAATACATGTTTCATTGACTTTGCTGTCTGGAATGGAAATGTATAAATAATAGGTCCATGGGAACACATTGACCCAAAATGTTGCTAGCCAGGCTTTGAATTTTTTATGCTTTTTTTTCTTCTTGACTTGTTTTGAGTGTTATGAAATATCGTTTTGTTTTTTAGTCTTCCTTTCTCTCCTAGTCCTCTCAGGAGTTTCTGGCAGGTTCTTGGGTTTGCATTCCCACTCCCCGTGCCCCAAGCATCCCCTGCCTCCCCAGGCAGCCCAGAGTCTGCTGCTTCTTCCTGAAAATGCTGGGGGGAATAAAAAAGTGAAAATTACTTCTCAGCCTGCTTATGATTATGCTTATGCTGAATTACTTGATAATGACAAGGCAAGGCTGCCATCACCAATTCTGTATTCTGACAGTCAGTCAGGGTGCAATGTGAGCCTCTCCAGCCAGTTAATGAAAACTCCTCTTGAAAATCCCTGGGTAGAAAGGATAAGGACTAAAAAATAACCTGGGTATTTGCTTCACGTGAGCTGGAAATGTTGAGGCCTGATGTTGAGATTCCCTGGTTCCCCAGGAAAGGGTAGTTTGGAAATGTCTTCACTTACAACCCTGCATTAGGAAAGGGACCGAAGGGGCAGGCTTTCCTCAGCATGGCCACAGCAGGTCACCTGCTGCAGAGCAAGAAACAGAAATAAGGGGCAAGCAAAATGACAAGCATGACTGTGGTGGGTTGACCCTGGCTGGATAGCAAGTACCCACCAAAGCTGCTCTATTTCTCCCATATTCAGCTGGACAAGGGAGAGAAAATATGAATTAATGCTCGTGAGTCAAAGACAGGGAGAGATTGCTCACCGGTTACCATCATGGGCAAAACAGACTCGGCTGGGGGAAATTAATTTAATTTATTGCCAATCAAATTAGAGTAGGGTAATGAGAAATAAAATGAAATCTTAAAAACACTTTTCCCTCACCTCTCCCTTCTTCCTAGGCTCAATTTCACTCCTGATTTTCTCTCCTAGATGGCGGGGGCATGCCATGGGTGGCATGTGACCAGTGGCCTGGTGGGTGCCAGAGCCACTGTTTTGCTCAGGCTAAGAGCTGGTGCATGCAGTGGGGGTCTCAGGGCACCCAAAACCTGTTGCATTTTAGTTTCCTCACCTTCCCCATCAGAGCTGCACCTTATTTATCTTTTCTCCCCATAGGCTTGGCATAGCTTTCGCTTATTATGGTGTCATCTTGGCCAGTGCTGAGTTACTGGAGCGGGACGTCATCTGTGGCTCTGCAGCTCCACCAGTGCAGGACTCTGGCGATGACTCTGAGGAGAACCACAGCCCCTGCTACTGCCACTTGTTTGGGCCCGCTGCCTACCAGACCATGATCATCAGCACAGCCGGAGAGATCGCACGTAACCTCTGCTCCCCTCCCTGCCCTCCCTACTGCAGACAGCCAGAGTTCACTGCAAAGGTTTTAGCTGTGCATGCATTGCTGGCAACTTCTGGGGCACAGGCCATGAGCCCATGGCAAAGGGGAAACAGAGGGCATTGCTCCCCAGGTGAATAATTCAGCTTCTGATGACAGCACAGGTCCTTCCAGGAACAGAGCCAAAGACCTCCTTTGCAGTTAGTACGTACCAACAGCCTTGGTTAGACTCCAGGAGAAATTGCTCTTAACGTAACAGAACTGAGCCTGGCTTCCCAACTTCCAAGATATGCAGATTTTGGAAAGTCATAAACAAGCAAGGATTGCAAATAGTCAGATTGGCATAACTGAATGTACCACACAGGTGCCCTACTTTCCAAGAGATGGTGGCCTTGGGAGCAGATACGGTGCTGAGCACTACAGCAAAGGACAGCTAAGTGCCCAGGGAATCTACAGCAAACCAAAATGCTCCCTGGTGCAGCCTGCCTGGGAGCACTTTGGGGATGGATGGTAGGATGGCCTAAAGCATCCATGTGGCACTCTTGAAAGAACTTGGTGTGGTGTGTGGGTTTAGTGTTACAATATGCCTGAGAGGTGGATGTTTTCCCTGGTTCATGTCTCACCAGATGAACAACAAAGCAGTGGGGTGTTGGGTCCTGCAGGGGCAGCCAGGCTGGGATCAGTCCAGTGATGTGCTCAGGTGCCTGCTGGGCTCCTGGCTCAGTGGGGGACTCAGTGGGGCACATTCCAGGCCCTGGTGCTTGGCTGGGCTGTTGCTAGAGGGAGGAAAACCACCCAGGTCTGTGCCACTCACCCAGCGGGTGCCTTCCTTGCATGGCTCAGGACAGGCATTGGTGCCCTGCCTCAGCACAGCAGGGCAATTTCAAAGAAGCACAGGCTCTGTCATCTGAGGGGAAGGATGAAAAAAAAGGAGCATGGGGGCAAATTACAGGGTTTGGGTACAGGAAAAGAATTATAGGGTTTGTGCATTTTATAGAACATTTGGTAGGCAGTGGGGATGCAGAGAGGTGTCTTTGAGGCACACTGCATAAGGTCTATCAAGACAGGCAGTCATTGCAGTTAGATGATCTAATGTTTTATGGTTTTCTTTTTTATCTCCAGTAAATCCTCTGAACATTCTTGGCATCAATCTCCTCGGAAGACGTCTGAGCTTGTGTATCACCATGGCATGTACAGCCCTATTCTTTCTTCTCCTTAATATCTGCACCTCCAGGTACTCTGACTCAGACTGCGGGTCTTCTTGAGGGGCATGCAATGCTGAGGGCGAGACCTATGGTATTCTCAGGTCACCAGTCTGTCAGGCCAGTAATTCTTTTAGACCTGAAAAAAGCCTCTGACTAGTTCGCCCTCTTCCTGGGAAAGCTGTGGCAGCAGATGCTGTGGTGCAGTGGTGTGCAGAGGGGCTCACTTGTATTACTGAGCCCACATGGCTTCACCTAAGCATACAACAAGCTGCTTTTAGCACAATCTAGAAAAGAAGTAATATTTTTCATTCACTTTTTTCCCCTCTTTCTTTCTTTTTTGGAAATGTTACATATGTCTGCTCTAACTTGTAGAGTCAGGCCCTTCACGAGAGCTCAAGGCATCAAGGGAAAGTCTGCCACAAGTGCTGAAATTTGTCAGGATGCATAAGATTGATCCCTCTCGAGCTGGCAGAGCTTAATGGTTACTGAAAATCAGGATGGCTTCACAATGAAGTTTCCTCTAAACCACCTGGTAGCCTGAAGGCTGCTCGCCACAGGCGTACATCCCTTCCCGATGGAACACCGGTCCTGGAGGCTGGCTGGAATACTTGGGAGCTGGAGTGGAGGCTGCAAATAGTTGTTAAGCTAAATAAGCTGGGGTCAGGAAGCTTCCAGTCATTCAGTGAGCTTCTGTACTGCTGTTAGTATTTTCAGGTTTCCTTAAAGCTGAGCCTGACCATAATATCTTCTTGCAAAAGTTTTATATAGGGACCAAAAGGGAGGGCCAGGCTGGAAGTCAAGGCTTGACCATGACGCTGAGGGCACCAGCTGAGCCACTCAGGTCCTGTTCAAATCATTTCTCTAGCCTCTAACACTGGCTTAAAGGAAACCTTACATGCAATAGCCTGTTGTCAAACACGCCTCGAGGATGGACTAAGAAAAGATTCTCCTTGTCAACAATCAGCTTTTCCTTATGCTTTCCCTTACATTAAGCTGGTTAAAGCCTTAGCACAGTGCATATATTAGGTTGTATCTCTGCTGATTTCTGCTCAGTGATACTAACTCTGCCCCACGTGGCTTTCTCTCTAGTGCCGGCATGGTTGGGTTTCTCTTCATGCTGCGTGCCTTGGTTTCAGCAAACTTCAACACCATCTACATTTACACAGCAGAGGTGGGTCCTCCTTGAAGTTTGTTATGCTGCTTGAAATACCATTTGCATATACCCAAGAATGCTACCTACTAGTTTATTGACTAGTTAGTCACCTTTCTTGAACTAAGTATCTCTGGCTTCTTGGCCATGCTGTTTTCACATGCAAGATCAGAGAAGGAATCAGAAAACCAGCTGGAGATGACAGGAGCAGGTGGAAGAGAAATGCTCTACTGAGCCAGCTGCTGAAAAAACCCCACTATTTTTGAAGGTGTTGGGTACCACCATCTTTCAAACCCCACAATCTTTCCCCTCTCTAACCCCTGCAGTTAGAAAATAGGCTACCACTAAAAGGAACCTTTTCCAGCACTTAAGGGACTGATGTAGTAATACTGAGGTAGTATACGAGGTTATGTATATGATTCTTTTCACTTAATGGAAATTGCTGTGTTCTGTCTGCAAATAGTTTTAATCCTTCAGAGAGCTTGTCCTTCATACAGCTTTGTTCTGCGAGCTAAATATGCATTGTTGGTTTTTTTTGTTTTTTTAAAAAAACAATTGTATGGAGTTAAATGTATTTCCTTGCAAGTGAGTAAAGTGATATAGAGCAAACACAAGTAGCTCCCCATGTTGGCCTGATACTTCTTTTAATAGTGCACTATAATATTTAAACTTGCACCAGGTTTGAATAAATACTAAAATTTTAGTAGTTTTCATTGGTGTTGACGCACAGAGCATTGCTGCAACAGCCACATCATAAAACAATTCTACTCACAATTTAATCAATGGTCAAAACCAAACTTGAAAATCCCCTTTTAAGCCATGTGCCTGGACTCTTATTGAATTAACTTATTCCATTTACTTGGTCCAGTAAGGTATTTGAACAAAGGCTCATGTTGCTAAAATCTGTTAAGAGGACTTAAAAAAGTTAAAAAAAATTTCATACTTAAAAGTGTTTTACTGGCACAGGTGTTTGGGAGATATGAAAGATAAACTACACAAAACATATTCTTCTAAGCCTGGAGCTTTCTTACTGGGATCTGTTTTTTCTTTTTCCTTCTTCTAAACAAAAGTGTTGCTGAAATAAATGAATAGGCAGTCTTGAAGGCTGCAGACAATGTTCTTTCTTCCTGCTTTCCAGATGCGGGCCCAGCAATATTAATTGAATTCTTCCTTTAGCACCCAACTCTGTGACTTTGGTGTGAGCTGCCCAGTGTAGCTGGGAGAAAGGTGACAGTAGTGGTGCTATGCAAATGCAGGGGAATCACATCCAGCTTTGATTGACTTGCCCTAAAACTTTAGTTGGGGCAAAAAATGACAGATTTGTAATGGCCCAAGTGAGACCTAAAGCAGCCTTTCTTTCTTTTCATTTCTTATCCCACTAGCTGCCCTTGATAACACAGCGGGTCTCTCTGAACAAAAATTAACAACAAAAAAGGTACAGATATCACAGACTGGTGTTGCATTAATCCAGTTTCTTTCTGGCCTGTTTTAGGTTTATCCCACCACAATGCGAGCCCTGGGGATGGGAACAAGTGGGTCACTGTGCCGTGTTGGAGCTATGGTGGCCCCATTTATATCACAAGTAAGAGCATGCTTGATGATGTCAGTAAACATTGCGATCATTGCTGTCAAATATACAGAGATACCCCTGACGTTCATCCAAATAAAAGGGTGTAATCAATCCCCCACTCCCAACCCCATATACAGAGTACTTAGGTGGTCTCTGACAGATATAGCTCCGCATAATTCTCATCATGGAGTTCGTCTTGGTAGTATTTGTCACTTCCTGAAAGCTCTTAAGATTCATGAGACATTATTTTTCTATTGTGGAGTCTCTCAGCTCTTTGTGACCTTTTGTTCACTCTTAATTCCTAATTAAGTGCCAGCCCCCCATACCACCAAGCTCATGTTCGATGTTCTTTTGCCTGCAGGTCCTTATGAACGCTTCTTTCATTGGGGCCCTGTGTCTTTTCTCATCTGTGTGTGTTGTCTGTGCGATCTCTGCGGTCACACTGCCCATCGAGACCAAGGGCAGGGCCCTGCAGGTGTGTATCACCACCCCAGCAGCTCCTGTGTATCTAAATGCTGTTTAGAGACTGGAGCTGATGATTCAACCAGAATCCAAACTGAACTCTCCTGAGGTTTCATAAGCCAGATAGGCAAGCACAGGAACACGCTGTTGCAGCAGCTTAAAGCACTGTTATTCCAGCTGCCTAAAACTTATTTCTTGTAAAAGAACAAACCAGAATGCCAGCTCCAGCCACCTTAGCTTACATGTGAGTGTGTTAGCTTTAGCTCGTGCAAGCCTCTCTTCATCCTAGCTTCAATCCAGACTTTGAAGTTGCTACTTCATAGGGACATGTTCTGGTTTGCCTGTGCTGCAAGGAGAGAGGACAGCAGATGCATAGAACACTTTAAACTACAAAAGCCATTTCTTCATCAAATTCAGGGCTACAGGACTCCATCAGTTCACCAGCTAAGCCCTTAGAGTTAGCGTTCTCTATAAAGCAAACAGCCAAAACACTAAGCACAAAGATTAAGGAGGCAAGTTTAAATTCAGCCAGCCTCCCATGTGCAAGTCACACTAGCCTAATTAGAGAAGGTGGTGAGCACTTCTGTGATTCCAGTCAGTTCATCTATACTGGCATGGCATGCATGCAGCATGGTCACATCACTCTGTGTCACTCTGCAGTCTTACCTGTATAAACCACAACACCATGGGCTAAATAATCCATACTCTTTAGCAGCCTAAAGCATGGCAGATGCTTGATCAAATTGGTTTATGAGGGCTTCAGAACTAGACTTCAAAACTCCCACATATACAAACACACATGTATTATATACAGACACACACAAACACACACTCTTAACTTCATTGGGTCACATCTTCTCAGGTTCCCCCAAGGTTCACGGGACAATTAACATTAGGATTTTAAGGGTTAACAAATTAATTGCTGCCTGCTTCCTTAAATGACTGCCTTTTAGAAACGCATGTGCTTTATGGTTTTATGTAACTTGAAGTATCTGTATAATATTTCCTAGAAGACTGGGGCGAGGGGGGGGGGAAATCAAAGTTTACATAAAGAAATGGCTAAACCAACCTATTCTTCCCTTCTGGGTGAAATTCAAACCCATACAAAGAGGTCAGAGAGCCACTTAGGCCTTCATAAGGTTGGCTTTACAATAATTACTAAGGAAAACACTTCATTAAAACTGCTTTAAATATAAAAGCTTTGATTCAGCTACAGTTAGAATAACTTTGGCTAACAGTGGTTGAGAAAAATGCAAGTGTAATGGTTCCTTAATGGGATCTCTCTTTTCCTGGGGCATTCAACTCAATTAATTTATTATCTTCCTTGTTACAAATAAGTTATAAATTCCAGCTGCTGGCCTTTACATGGCACAAGTCAAAAGAACGGAAAAATAAAAATCTGTAGAACTAGTTGTGTAGGCAGAGAAGCGCCCTCTAGATCTTGAATTCAACTTATGACTCTTATCTCATGGTCATTTAAGAGGTTACATTTCTGTCGCGTAGCCACTCAGGGATTGACGAATCGTGACTGTTGAACATGTCGTCCAAGGGCCTCACACAGTACAGTCATCCAGTCCACACAGGAATTTAAATACAGGATGTAAAAGCTCTTCTAACATGGCAATATTTAGTGCTAAGGCTCCAGGCAATGGATATGTTCCTTAAAGCTAGGTCAAAATGAACCAACTAAATAAAATCTATGTAACTTTTTGTGAAATCTAGACACTGACATTTAAAAAGCAGATCTACTCATTTCAGATTATTAGGACAGTATCAGTCCACTCTCAAAGCAGTCAGGGGATTGTTTGTCAGAAGCGAGACCTTTTGGACATATCCAAATGCATATTATTTTCCACTGTATCCATTTCTGTTGGTCTTCATGTGCATTTTATTAATTTTACGTATTTTTTTTCTTTTCCCTTTTTAGCAAGTAAAATGAAAACGAGTGTTTGATGTTGGACTGGGTAGGAAAGAAAAATAAACCTTTGGAATCTGTCATTTCCTGTGAGCTGCATTTGATGTTGATTGCTTCTCCATACCATTTCCATTATAAAAAAATTGCAACTGAACAGTGTGAAAGTTATGATTTGTATAGAAAAATGGCAAATTTCTCAAAGATGTTCCTTTTCTTATGATTCAATAAATAGATGCTTTCTACCCTTCCTGTAAAGTGAGATGATGAGTCTTTACTACTGTCAGTAGTGACACTGAACACACACACACACAAAATAATTTAAAAAAAATTACGAAACCCGTTCAGTGGATTGAGCTAAAGCGGGGGGGGGGAATACACAAAGAAGATATGGTCTTTGCCATAGCAGCTTGAAAGAATATAATACTTTCCTCAACTCTTTGTGCATATATCATCTGCATGAAGTAGCAAAAATTTAACATCTCAAATGTCACTACAGTGACAATTTCTGAAGATTGTTAGGGTGGTGCCCAAGACCACAAAATAAAAGGTGAGTCATATTTTTTCCAGTGGATTATTTAAAAAGAGACATTTTCAAGCAGTTTACAGCAGACAGCTAAGTAAGGACTGTAGGAGTACATCTACTCTCCTCTCCCCCAGTGTTTTCCACCAGGATAACTTGAGAATGGAGCTGAATAGGTGTCCAGCTTCACCTCTAAATGCATTAAAAGCCTCCTAATAAATCTGTGCTTGCAACTTGTGGTCCGGGGAAACACACAGCACCTTCTTCCTCTGGAAGCACTGTTAAACTTGGTGCCGGGGTATCTAGGACTTCTAGGCTTTGCCGGATCTTTAAAAGTTCAAATATTGCAATGGCAGTGCCTCTTCATTTTTTCAGTCTGTGCTACTGTGGTGCGCACTGATCACACTTGTTTAGCTAGAATGGTCTCCCTCACTATCTTGTTCTGCTCCTTAACCTCTCTTCATTCTTTTTCTGGTACTCTAGGATAGTAGAATTTACAAGCAATTCTCTTCAGGTAATAAAAAATTTCCATAAAAAAGCAAACCAAACCACAAAAGCAATAACAACAATGATAATAAAACCCCCACGAAAACAAAGCACACAAACAAACTAACAAAAAAACACAAAAGAAAGAAAAATAGAAAATAAATGGTTGCTCAGGGCAGCCTAAAAATCCACCACATGATCAAAAGCTATGTCAAAGGCTTGCTGCAAACACAGCTGAGTCATCTTTGGGAGTGTCCTCTACATTTTAGTGTGCAGTGCCACCCTCTGACAAAGGCAGGTGGGCAGCATCTCACTGAGAGGCAAAATCAGGGCCTTTTTCTGAGTGCATGTGTACACAGCAGGGAGGCACAAACAGCACTTGTATCCACTCTCTTCAGTGATGTATCCACAGCACCACATCAGGGCTACACAGCAAGTCAAAAGCAGGCTTGTGTGCACTCAGCTGTCTTCACAATTCCCGCTGAAAAATTCTGGCACGATCAGAGCTCAACTACTCCAAAAGACTGTCTGCTCTCCTGAACACTCAGTTTTCATTTACGATTACATAAATGAAGATTATAAGCCAATAAGTGGGGCAACCATAGACAAGTACTTCACTAACTCTGCAATCTCTGAGGGCAAAACCAACCATCTATGTTGTCAGAGCTTCTGGGAAGTAGACAGAACAAAATAAGGTAATTCATACTCATCTTCTGGTGATTGTTACAGGGACAGATGAAGGCTGAAGAGCAGTATCTTTCTCTTAAAACTTGTGTACTCCCAAGTTGGTAACAATGGTTACTTCCACTGGTTACAACAATGGTTGCATTTTGACAACAACATACTTATAAATTTGGAAAAAGAACAAGAACTTGTGGACACAAAGGATGATTTTTCCCCTCTTTAAACATACATAAAGACTGACTGATAGTTGCAAACAAACTTTCCCATCAACTTCATTAAACAGAGGTACATCACACGAGACACCTGTTAAACAAAACAGTACAGCAATACCATTGTTTCTTGCTGGTGGTGAGAAAAATGGTGCAAACCAATGTATTCTGTCCTTTACTTCCTCCATTAAAAACTCTCAAACAAGTTCCTTTTCTTCCTTTTTTCAAAAGTTATTTTTAATACACCCCCCCCTTACATTTTAAAATTCCCAATAAGTTCTTGGGGGGCAACTACACTTTCACTGTACCAATCAGTACTGCAGGACAATAACATTACACCATCCTTTTTCATGGCTTGTGTTAAATACAGTACAAAAAGATCAAATTATGGCCAGCCACATGCCTTTGGTAAAATTAAAAGTCCGGTGAGATCACATTTTCTTCAAATTCAGAAAGCCACATGTTGAACCCATGTGATGTTTTGAAGTTCAATTCTATACAAACTTCTTCCTCAAAGCTAAGTTAAACAGCTGTCACCCCACAAAAATGGCAATTTCTACGCTGCTCCAGAAAAGAGATGAAAGTTTTGAACTTCAGAGAAGCTCTTCACATGCCTTGATCTCCACAGATTTCTGTTTCAGACAAGGGGTAGAAAGTCTGGCAAATATTCACAAACCTACAAGTCAAAACAGTGGTAACAGTGATAAATATTCTCAGTTTTTAAAAAATTTTTCGTAGTAACACATGTGGCTCATTTAAGCAACTGACGGTCTTCTCCTTTGAGGCGTTTCTTTCGGGGTTGTACAAAGTCATCGTCTGAGTCATCAGTGAGTTCTGTATTATCTTTTTCACTCTGGACATTGGGTTGTACAGGGAACTTTCTCTCAGGATAAAGGTTCCTTAGAAGTTCTTCAAAGTACGCTTCAAGTTTCATGCCGGCGTCGGCCACTTCTGAATCAGGCTGTTGGGTGAATTAACAACATCAGTGCATAATGAAATAGCTTTATACTCACATCACATCAGGTCTTTCAGGCAAAAACTACAGAAAACATCAATCAGCAGCAAGAATGGCACCTGTGGAACACATGGTCCCAAAGAGCACAAGCCTCCAAAACACCATGAGCGTAAATCTTTCAGCTGACACCCTCAAGGACCTTTTTCTCTGAGGGATTACCACAGAAGCCAGTCACAAAAGCCATACTGCCTGGGTTCTGAAAGCTATTTGAAGAGATTCTAAAACCTCTTAAAACCTAACTGGGGGGCATGGGGGGGGGGAAAGAAGTTGTGCTATGCTGTGAAATGTGTAGGTATATCTTCAACGTGTTAGAATTTCTCTAGCTTACAGACAGTTTTTAATAATGGTGATAATATTACTTGGTAGACAATGACTGTAACATGGAAGACTACGCAGTCCTAAAGTCATCCAGAGCCACCACAGCTGATCAGTTTCCTGAAGCAGAGATCACCACAGCAGGAATGATTCCCAGCTGTAAGGGGTCACTGGATGAGAACCCCACTGAGGCCACTTAGAGAAGCCTTTATTCCCAGTGTAATTCTCTCTCATTCTGTGGTTCGCTCAGTACCCATAACCCTTTTACACCACATGTTCCCTTACGTGCAGCATGGGATAATAATAACAATCACTCAACATTTAACTTGAAATCATAAGGGTGAGTACAGAGCTCCCAGAATGAAAATCCCACTGAATCTAAGATCTGCGGCGAGGAGGATTAAACCAGTTTTTAAATCAAATGCCCACCATTGCAGCAATTGTCCTTTTCTTTACCTGCTGTCCTGCCATTCAGCTAGCATGTTTGTTACAATCCTCCTTCCTTCTATGGAAAGATCTCCACTGCATAATCATCTAACACCACAGCAGCATTCAATGGGATCTGTATTTTCACTGCAGTCCCATCGTCAAAGTACGCTTAATACAATAAATTCTTGCATTGCAAGTTCTACCCCCATTACAGTTTTCCTGAGAGAACTAAACCTACAAAATCTGACACAGTATCTAGTTTTCTAACCTCATTAAATTCAGCACAGTTTTGGAAAATCAGTCTGAAATCAGCCACAAAATCTTCTGGCTTTGTGTAGAATGAATTGGTCACTTCAAGTCTTCTCTTGATGGTTGATAAGTCCATAGGCTTTTTGATTATTTTGTAGTAATCAGGAACCTAAATGGAGAGAAAAAATTTTACCAAATGCAGTCATCTTCATTACTTATTGTTTTATAAACCTTTAGATCTGAGGGAGTGGGCAGGGTTTAGTCTCATCTTCAAAGTACAACTCTGAGATACAAGAATTACACTTTTAACATACATGTAGACAGTTTCTGGAATAACAGTGACTTATGACAGTTTTGCTGGCTAAAATATACTCCTTGCAATGCCCATTTTAAAATCGAAGAGAAACAAATACAACTTCCACCTACAATGACCACATATAATAGAGCAAATGACTTGGTCTGGACATTATTTTCAGATGTAGTCAAATAAGCTATCTATTAAGACTTATTTTCAAGACCACCATATGATAACTAAAATGGAGATGGTAAATGAGTTGCTTAAAATGAGGTTTGGTCATGAAATATGTCCTTTGAAATGGTGGCAAATTTCAGAGATGATTTTGACACTCAAACTGTGGTTGTAGGACTAAGATTTATTTTTTCTTTAGAAAGAATTAGAAATTAGAAAATAAGATATGAAATCCAATGGTAATATTTTTATACTTTTGTCCTAACTAGATTCACATTTTAAGAGAAATGCTGTAATATCTGAATTTAGTAACACATGACCATCATATGATTAATCAATTAATCTCTTGTGTCATTTCTTATTATTAAACTCTCTGATTTGTTCTTCAGAATTCCTATTCAAATGGAATAAAGGCTGCAAAGGAGCATATTACTTACTGAATTCTTCCCCCATTGGCTTATCTTAAAGAACATCTTCTCATCTGATCACACTGGTAACTCTTCTGTGTGTCCTTAGACTCCTAATGCACCCAGGTATTGTTTACCATTTTAAACTAATAAATTTCAAGCTAATAATAAGAAATTCAATTTCATATTAATACTATGGAGTACCCTAATTCTCAACATCAGGTGGTATTTAAAAAATCTAAATATATCGCAATTCACCTTTTTAGTGATATCACTCAGCACATGATATTAGCAGACAGGGTCAGAACTTACTTTTTTAATCTGTTTTTTAAGTACTAAGTAAAATCAGTTATTGGGGAATTTTAGTTGTAAATTCCCTTCAACTTTCAACTTCCCCCTTCAGACAGTTTTAATAAAATTAAACACATTTAATACACTCAGTGTCTGGGGAACTTGACTTCTGATAATGGACTGTAATAGGACATAAAAATGCCACTAAAAACATGGCAAATTTGCTACTAACATAGAAAGAAGTGAGGTACATACTGTGGGAGGAACTGGATCTTGAAAGGCAAGACTCATTTCATGACAGTAGAGGTATAGCAGCAGTCTTTCACATTTCTGTCAAAAAAAAAATAAATGCCCAAGTAATTCTAGAATCCTACACGGTTTATACTACAATCACAAACTACAGAAAATACAGAACAGATGCTCAGTATCCCCCTTCCTCTTTGTGTGTACAAATATATTACACTAGATCTTGAGCCTTGAAAGAGAGTCTAAAAATAGTTTTGTGTGATTTTATGCTTGCTGATCCCTTATCAGAATAATAACTTACATTTAACTTAAAACAGAAATTGAGCACATGTAAATAATGGTGTGAAAGACAGTCAGGTCTTGGAGTGTGTCCTCCACACACCCACCCTCCCCACTGTGTCCTGATGGGTAATGTGATTTGTCCTAAGATAAGAACACCAGGTGGGAATTGCAGGAGGAACTGTCTGGATGCTCACATAATTAATGCATTCCAGAGATGGGGGAGCTGTGATGATTGTGATTGACTTTGGTACATATCAGCCTGCAAAAGGGTATATAAAATGCTGCTGGAGACTGGACCAACTGGGCAAACCTTCTCTCCCAAGGTTGCAGGCAGCTTCCAGATGGATCCCACCCTAGCAGGGATTCCTGCAGGGTACATCCAGCCCTAAGATGGGAACACTCACTTCTGGACAGGTGAGTAAAAGTACTAAGATCATATACAGAGATAAAATCCTAAAGTAGCTCCATAGGTCTTTGCTGCTTTGTAATTGTGCTCTCTGCAAGGCCAAAGGCTGTAAATCTGCATATTTCCAACCAAACCTGCTTATGTTATAATGCTTTAGACCTGCTTATGTTCTATACTGCACTGGCAATATTTAGACACTGTATTAGCAATAAATCTAATCATAATCATCCACATAATCAGTGCCATACTTCTCACACCTGACTGAGAGTCTTCTCCCTACTACTCTACAATAAATGGTTCTACATGTAGACTAAGACCCCGAATAAAATACTAATTTCAGTGTATTTACATAAGTTGCCAACTGAAACCAGGTAAAACACTGATGGAAGTTTCTAGCACAGCTCAAAACTGCTTCAGCTTAAAAATGTTATAAATAATAATTTTATCCTTACCCTACGGTCTATTGGCGCCAAACCCACAGTGTCTTCCAATTTTCTTTTTTCAGAGCTGTGAGTAGGTTTATCACAGTCATATTCAACTTCTGGCTTGGACAAATCCCGACAGAATGTACAAATCCACTCCCCACTAAAGAAGACAAACAGACACGTTGACCTTAGTGAGGTAGCACACCCTTGACAAAAGGCTTTCCACATATTTCTGGGTAAGATCCTCATTTGTTGGGTGGGTTTTTTTCTGTGTCATGTGTTGGTTTGTTGTTGCTGGTTTTTAAAATGCTACAAAAAGCAGAGACTGCTGGTAAAAATGCTTTATTACAACTTTTTTTTTCCTTTTTAGTGGCACCAGCGTCATTAATGGTGTCCTAACAGAAAGATGGTTTATCTTAATAGACAGCAGATTTCAGTACCTTTGTCAGTACTGAAATTTGTCACTCGAGCTCAAAGGGTTCAAGCAAAGGACTATTAAGAGCCCTTTTCTTAACTAGAGAGACTGAAGGAATCATATGGGCTGAACAGAATGAAACATGTCAGTGTGACATGGTGAGAACTTGATATTCTCTACAAGCTTGATCTATAATATATTACTAACCTATAAGGATTACCCTAGACAAGATTTTTGGTAAAACTGGAAATATTTCACTCCCTAAAACCTTCAGATGTTCATGATTTTATCAGTTGGTCTAAGAAAACCATGGAGATGTAAAGGACAGCATAAGATTATTACATAATCAGTTCTGGAAGCTATGTTCACTGATTCATTAACACAATTTATGAAACTCAAAGTTGAAAAACCTATGAAGATTCTATGTTTTTAATAGAGTTCTCCAGAAATGAAGAAACTTGCATGCTTGCAGGTAACCACAAGAGGGCTGAATTGTTACACAGATGACAGAATACAGCAATAAAAGGCATCTAGCTGTGTGTATTTACTCAGAGGTATGTTATAATAATAATATCTTTGAAAATGGGAAATAATTTCTGCAGCACCTTTTATTTCATTTTGATAGTAAGGAAGAAGACTTTCCAAATTAAAAAAAAAATCTCTTTTTTATTCAGTCATCCAAAGATTTTTGCCATCTGCCAGTTTTAGCATATGCTGGTGAATAATAAGCATTTTACTACGATCTTCTACTGTCTTAACTTCCCAGAATTATTTATGACACTGTCACCTCTATGCCTAGACTTGCATCACAGAAATGATATGGTAGATACACAAAAGTTCATACAGGCCATGACCTAAAGATCTTGTGACACAAGAAAACAATAAATAGGTTAGGGATAAAGGAATGATGCATTAGAATATCCAAGAATCAGGAAGAGTGTGGTAGCTTGGAATGAAGGACAAAAAGATGCAGCAACCTTGTGAATCTATATGGGAACATTGTTTTAAGCTAAAAGAGGGTAGATTCAGATTAGAAACAAGGAAAAAATTTTTTTCAGTGAGGGTTGTGAAACACTGGCACAGGTTACTGAGAGAGATGGTAGAGGCCCCATTACCGGAAACAAAGTCAAGTTGGGCGGGGCTCTGAGCAACCTGTTCATGGCAGAGGGGTTGGACTTGGTGGCCTATAAAGGTCCCTTCCAACTTGAACCATTCTGTGACTGTATGAACCTATGAAACTGCCCTATCTACCTGAAGCAAGAACAAAAAGCAATCATGAAAGAAGCAGACTGTCACTGCTGACATAATAATAAAGAAATTATTTTGTGTGTTTGAAGGAACTAATGCTAAGAGACTAAAGTTTGTTTAGTAGAGTTACAGCTGCAAAAAAAAAAGTATCCCCACAAAGGTGGGAACAAAAAGCTGATACGTCTGAAGTCAGGAGTAAACCTCAGCTAACCATGCTCTGAAGCCCAGGAACACAATGTACTCGTAGTAATATGCACCTTTACAGATCTGAACACCTGTCATCAAAGTGGTTCTTGGCTCCCTCGCCCTCAGACATCATCACCTCAGTTTCCCCTCAACAATCCAGTAAAAAGGAGACATTTTAAAGACTTATTGTTGAATATTTAATTTTACTAGAAACAAAGTCTTGTAATACATAGTTTTCTGCCTTCTTAAAGAATTTTTTTTTCTTGTCAGAATGGCACAAATATTTATTAGTTTAAGTGCTTACTGTAACTTCACTAGGTTTTGCTTATGGCACAAAGCTGTAACATAGCACCGGTTTAATAAAAAACTCCTGCAATTTGAAGTTTTAAAAGTGAGAGAAACATTTTTACGTGCCATTTCAAGTGACGTTTTACATACACTCGCTTGTTCAGAGTAGCACAGAGGTGATCAATGTGCTAATCTAAGTTGTTATCCAAATGTTTTACACCAGTAAATTATGCTGATATTTAATAAAAAAACCTAATATTTACAAAAGCATTAAACAATGAGCATGTTATGACCAATGTTTTCATCCTTTAACGCAAATAAGCTTATTGCATGACATTTCCAAGTTGGGACATTGCAAAATGCCATTTATTTTAATCAAAGACACTAATTCCAGAAGCAAATACTGGTAATGCTAGTTAAGACTGTATTTTGAAAGTCAAGAAACTGAGTAATGGTTTTGTAACAGCCAATAAAGAAACTTAATGCTTGTTTCAACATTGGCCGAGATGTTACTAGAAGATATCAGTCAGTACACATGCCATGCTCAGTGTAGCCATATTTAGCACTAGAGTAAGTGATATACTTATTACTCTATTATTTCAGATTTTTCCTGCAGACATTTCTTAATTTTTCCCTTTTTTAAAATTTTTATTCTTTATTATTATTATTAAGAAATGTTAAGTATTTTCTCTCACCCTTAAAACATTTTATGACAGATTCGTAATTCTGTGTCCCACTTTTAATAATTCATGCCCTAGATGTAAATGGTCTTGCTTAATTGTCAAATAAGTGAAGAGTTTTATTACAGAATTTGTAGAAAAAAATACAACTGAAGTTTCAATGTAAGTTCCAATTTTCACTAATTAATAAAACTTCTGGATTCAAGACTTTAAAGAAGACATTGCTTCCTTTGAGACTGAAACTTCTTATCCCGGGTTTCACAAGACAAAGCTTGTGTCTTTTAGTGCAATTTTAGGTGGAATCGAAGGGGTGATAATTACCTTGGAAAGCTCATCAATGAAGGGACATGACAAGAAAGATGGAATACTTTGGGACACTTCTCACAGCAAAGGAGCTCCCCTCCATTTTGACATACAGCACACCAATCTTCATTTGGATCGTCCTCTTTTCTACCCTCCCCAACATGGGAGGGTCCTATCCATCCCATTTTCCCACTGAATGTGTTCTCCTGCAGGACCCCTGGCTGATCATCTGTGCTGTCTGGTGCATCTGTTCTTAAGACAGCTTCATCAGAAGTGGAATTATGACTTCCATCCAAGAGCAACGAAGTAAGTATGGACTGCAGGAAGAAACAAAGAAAGCCAGACTATAATATTTATTTGAATTTACATGGCCCTAACAACAAGTAAACTAACCCAACTAACAAATTTATATGCAAGGAGCCACACAACTTGCAACATGCATGCAAAAACTAACATACTATAACATCAGCCAACTGAACACATGAAACGAGCTATGAAAGGATATTTACTGCCCCACTAATAAAAAACTAATCTTTGATGGCCCAAAAATCTAGCAATCTTATTTATGTAAATTACTGCACTATGATTAGAAACATTTGCTAGCGGCACCTGAAAATTCGATCTTTGCAAGCTATTTCCCATCTTCCCAGATTTTCAATGGATACA
The DNA here is from genome assembly GCF_003984885.1 of Neopelma chrysocephalum. NCBI lineage: Eukaryota > Metazoa > Chordata > Aves > Passeriformes > Pipridae > Neopelma > Neopelma chrysocephalum. Next base: position 24,211,798 of record NW_020897714.1, read on the forward strand.
ACTAGTCTGATCACAACAGTTAACTTAACTGGCAGTAGGGCGTCTCATTTTGAAAATCACCTCTTCCCCTTCTTTAGCTTTTTTAGTTTTCTCCTGAAAAGCTCCCAACAGAACATAAGTATATTATTTTACTCCTCATAAATACAAAATACCCTCCAAAAAGAAAGGAGATCTTTATAACTGTTAATATTACATTCCGAGGCCGGGGTTCCTCATCGGTTTCTTGCTTCACTACAACAATTGGGAAATCAAAGTTCTCATTTGGTGCATTTGACTCCTGTTTAATTCTAATGGGCTCCAACATAACAACTGGGACTTTGTGTGTAGAATCAGCTCCTGGTGGCCTGCTGGAGGAGCCAGAACTGTAAATGACAGGAAAAGGCAGGAAAAAAGGGAAATTAAGAGTCAGTGGTGCTTTCCAAAACCTCAGGATGCTAAATCTATTTTGCTTCTTTGAATCTTGAGCGCTGCAGTATTCCTTTTATCGAATACACCATCCAAGCTTATTTCCTTTGATATATATTGAAAAAGCATTACCAAAAGGGAAAATTGTTATGGTGCAGTTCCAGAACTAGAGAATTATTCATTGTTTGACTTCCCATTAGTGCAAGATTTGCAAGTAATCTCCTTTTCTCTCAGGTTACACACAAAATAGGATTTCCACTGAACATCATACCACTTCAGAGGAGATGCAGCTGCATTTTGGGGAAGACCAGTGTTTCCCCAGAGCTGAACTGATCATTGAAAATGACACAACCAAATAAGGCAGATAAAACACATATTTACATTTTCTTGGAAGGATTTCCTACAGCCTTGCAACTCTACCAAAATTAGGGCCCCGCTTTTGGAACTAGATCTTTCTTTTTTTTTCATGTATTTAGTCATAAAAATGAAGAATCTAACAAAATTAATTCAAGCAGCAGTAGATTTTTTTAAATGCAAGTAAAAGACTCTTCAGACAAACATTTAAACTGTTCACAAGAGTCCTTCACAGAATTTGCAGTGTAAATGGAATATAGAAAAACATATTCTATATTAAAAAGCACCTGCATTTCCAACTCAAGTAGGATGAATGTCATCTGATTTTTCTCTGCATGAAAAATTAATCTCATGTCAGAGGTATGCTTGAGTTTATTGCAACACATTAATGGATCTGCACTCTTCAAACAACATTGTGTAAATATATTTGTTCATTAATATTCCATCAGTAATGGATAAAAACATTTGTGTAGACTCACAGTAGATATCTAGTGCTCACTTAACTAACTGTATTGCAGCAGAAAATTCTCAACAGCCTTCTTTGTAACATCAGTTCCTTAAATCTGAAGTAATTTATAGTTTCATCAGGACTTTCAATATTCAACCTTTTCCTTTAGCTGATTTTTCTGAATTTAAAACTTAATTTACAATTGGTATTCCTTTAATAACACCAACCTAGCCATCATTTACAATGTTAGTATGTTTTTAGACATGCTACTAATACAGTACAAATGAAATTACTGCTTTTAGAATGCAAAGAGTGCTGTAATAACCATCAGGCCTGACCTGTTAACAGAAAAGGTGAGGCCAATTGACATCTATATATGCATTAAAGAGAGAAGAGAATGATGCATGTTCTGTGGAGGGGGAAGTTATATTTTCTTCTCTCCCACTCTTTCCTTACCTCTCTCTGCTCCCAACACTGGAGGCACTGGGTGAACGAATTGGAGGGTGTACGTTCGTCACACTGATTCCTCCTAGGATAGAAGGATCAGGTTAGAACAAAACATGGGCTTGTGCCAAGTCTGAGTCAGAGAAGTACACAGGTTTTGGGGAAAATTCCTCCTGCAGCATCATTTATTTAACCTACACCCCATTTAATATATATTTATGAGAGGATGAGAGGCATGGGATAATAGAAGGAGATGCCCAAAAAGGGACCCATAAGTAGGCTGATGGATCAGTATCTTTGCCTGGCTGACCCCTCCACCTGATCACTGCAGTTTGTTTTGTCTTACCTTATCAAATTTTAGCAGATCTCTCTGGAGAACTGCCAGGAAACTTTGAGCTGGTGAGTAGGAAGAAGTCTGGGGGACAGATATGAGAGAGACCAAAGGTCTGGGGACCAGGAAGAGAGTCAAAAGACTCGTGAAGGAGATTTTTGCTAAAGACTTGTGAAGGATGTTTTTGCTGAGCATCAGTCCTGAGAAACCCAAGTGGGCTGTTTGTGCTGTCTGTGAATGCCACAGACCCACCTGTCTCAGGTAACCTGCCTCAGTCTGTGAATGCCATGTGAGTGCACGAATGTTGCATGAGTGCTCACTGGGAACTCACTCACACAGCCTCACTACAGGCCAGATCAGAAAATGGGAACAGCTGCTGATGGCCATCAGGCATGGTGACAGGAATCCCCTGCATTCTTCAGGTCCACCACATTTAGTCACCCATCACAATAACTTCTCTGCTCAACCCATGCCACTGCTGCACTACCCTGCTGTGAAAAACATATTCTACTATCCAAATCGAACTTCCCAAGTCACCATTTCTAGTCTCCTGTTACATCCTATCTTGCTTTTTCAAATACTTGACTCTTACCACAGCTGCTAGGTTTTCATTTGGTGTACACCTGAGTGTGTCACTTTTCCACAGATTTCTATCCAATGTGCTAAAATCTACAGGTTTTTTCCCTTCATGTTTGTAAGATCTGGTCACTTAACTTGCATTCACAATGCTAAAATATTGCCTCAGCTTTACCTCCTACTAGGGTTTCTACAACTTTGCCTCATTTTCTTATTTCTAATCTATGATATAAAATAGATGTAATTAATTCTGATATCAGTGTTAACATTGCCACAATAGACTTTTCAATTACACCACTTAAACAGAAAATTGCACCACATTTCCATTACCTGAGAGGCCTGGTGATGGCACCGAGGAATTTGGTGACTGCACAGTCCTGTTTGAAGGGGGTTTTGGCTGATTCTGCTCTGCAGTACCATCCTTCCTTACAGCATTGTCCAGTGTGATGTTTCCTGAACAATCAATCTAAAAGGTGGGGAAACGAGGGGAAGCAGTTAGTGTTGGAAGGGGAAAAAAACCCTCTCCAAAACAACAAAAACCCACGCCTCTGCCATAGTGTTATTTTGAAGGTGAAGACCAAAATATATTTCATCTAACTTTAACCATCCAAAAGTGAGATGGTTACTTTAAAACAGGTCATCTTGCTTTCTCTAAAAAGCAAATGACACAGCCAAATCCAGACAGTGCTTCATTTTAAGATTAGATGATTCTGTAAGTGCCAATTTTTCTCCACCAGCTTCAGAGAAGACTGTACCAGACAGGTGGCTTTCACACAATTAAGTAAGAGATGATTTTTTATCTCCACACCTTCTTTGGACACGCTCACATTATATACTCTAAAAAAGATAATAAGCTATACACAAACTACCCATTAATCTACTAGTGTTTAACAGGACTGGAAGAACCTCAAAGGACACTCAATCCCATCTGTCCTACATACCTTCTGGACAGAGGCCACCCATATTGACTCAAAATGCAAACAGCAAACCAACACTTGTTCTTTCCACCTATGGCTCAGGCCAGATAACTGAACTTTATTCAGGGGCTCCCAATTTACCATTTTAACTTTCTGTAAAAATTACATATTCTGGTTTGATAATGAAGAATGACTTTCTGAACTGTTTGGTTTCTTCCAATACGTAGAGATAATGTTTCATAAGAAAACACCTCACCTTGGTATCAGTTTTCTCAGTGGATACCTCACAAATCTACTACTTGCAAACATACTGACCACTGAAATTTCTATTTGTGAGCCAGAAGTATACAAAGTGGATGCAGAAGCCTTGGCAAGGTCAGCATATTTACAGTGATTTGAGCCATGTATCTTTAGAGCATAAATGCAACCATATACAAGTAGAAGAGTTCATAATACTGTGAACAAAAATGAGTATGCTAAAATGTGTCACAGACTCAGTAGTTTTATGACCATGGTGTGTAGTTCACCTTTTAAACCTGATATATACTGTGTGACCCTGTACTCTATGTACTCCATTTTAACAAACAGAACACAGTTTATCAGTGAGGACAAAGCACAGGTGGCAGAAGTAGGAAGGAACAGCAAGTTACCACTGGAAAAACGTGGCATTTCAGATACCAAAAAACCTTAGACCACAAAAACCAGGCTTGGCAATATTTGAAAGAATAAAAGTCAACGGATTAAAACTCAACAGTTCCAACATGGACCTCTGACAAATATGTACCATTCAGAAAAACTATGAGAGAAGTTTAAGACAAGATGATCTTATGATGCTCCTTCTAGCACCAGCTCACAGGCATGTTAGAGGATATATGAAGAAAAGAAGTACCAAAAAGAAAAGATATAAGGAATATATCCAGCATGCCAACCATTAATACTTGCCCAAGATAGTTCTTTCAATTAGTTAAATATATATTTTAAAAATGCTGACCATTACCAGAAATACCATCAGCAAACCGGTGCTCTCTATGGACACTGGTAAATGAAAGCTAAGCTAACACATTTTTGTTAGTATCATTACAGGGGGAGGGAAAAAATATTCAGCATCCAAATAAACAAGTCTAATTACAACCACAAACCGTAATGTTATTTTTCTCAGCTGTCTTCCAAGAACAGCTCTGAATATTTCCAGCAACCCTGCATCGGTTTTTTCTCTACCTGCCTCATTTTGATAAACAGAGCGAGAATTTCAGTTTATATGGTTTCTACTTCTCAGAAACATTAAGACCTATTTCGAAATAGAATCAATTCATCAAACATTGCTCCTATGTTACACTTACATCAGGGAGAGATGGTAGATTATAGGAGCTACCCACTGGGGAACTCAAATCTATCACAGGGGGACCATATGTCTTCCCATCACATCCGGCAGCACTGGTGACTGTGGGGCTGGATGGAGTCGATGTTGTGCTGCTTGCAGTTGTAAGGGCTGTTGAAGTTTGTCCACTACTGATCTGCCACTAAAAAAAAGACAATAATCCACAATAAAGCATTATTTTCTTTGCAACAGGTCACATCTAATGAATATACTGATAAAACAAGCAGCTTAGTTCAGGAAGCTGAATTCAAACATAAAATCCTGATGCACTCTGAAGTTATCTCATTTCAAGAACCAATCTTGCAAGACAAGGAAGGGAAGATGACAAGTAGTTGAAAACTATGAATAGAAGAAATGAATGCAAATTCTTAAATTCAAAGCTATACCTCAATGCTAAGTATCTATTAATATTTTATGCTGCATTGACAGTGTTATGGGAAAAATGTAACAGTTTTTGTGAAAAAAAAAAGCATTACAGGTAATAGGCTGAATGCACAACTGCTCCAGCATTTTACTAAGTAAACAGCTACAGTGTCAGTGATTAAGAATTTGAAATGCTGACTGGATCTCTACCCACATATACATTTAACAACATGATATGAAGTGCACTGTCAATTCAGACTAAATTTCTTTCTCGTTTGGATGTATGCAGTTTTCAATGACTTTAAGGGAATTTCACAGGTACCCATGGTAGGCAAAATTTGACTCCCCTCAATTCCTTTTTAGTCATTCTGTTTACTGGTCTCTAGTTTCAGAAAGGCATTACCAGACAATAAGAATTCTTCAAAAGCTTGCAGATGGGTAAATTTTATTTTCAGAGGCACAGAATCGAAATGACTTAGTTTTTGTTCCTACAGGTTCTTTTAGATATTGCACTGCTTTCTTCAATTTAGTTGGAATTAGTTCTCTGACATCATAAGCACTGCAAACATGAATGGTATTACACCACTTTTCAGGCCAGAGATTTGTTTGATCCTTCCCTGCTTACCTCTAGTGACACGATTTTCTCTTTCCTTCCATGTACCCAAAATTCTTGTGTTAATATGCTGCTTACTAAAGATGAGCCTTCCTGAACATCCAGAAAACATATGATGTGGTTTTACTTCTGCCCCAGTTCGGCTGCTGTTTAGCTGGGAAGTGATCAGTCTTAGCAGAGGTGACACAACTGTGGTCTTTCTCTTCTCTCCTCACCTGTACCAGTTCAGATTTGCCATACTTGTGGCAGCTTTAGATTTTTTGTCAAGGTTTTACCTGGTTCCTGGTGAAGTCACTAACATCAAGCTCAACTGGGATTTTCTTTTTTGTCTATTCAGTGACTGCAGTGTGCAGACCATGGCCATGCTAAGTTTTGCGTAAGAGGTCAGAAACCACAGTAATAGCAAACAAGGGAATAAAACACCTACACAGCACACACAGTGGATCACTTTCATAACGCTTCAGCTGCTTAGAACCGTCAAAATGAAAGAAACTTGACAGTTTCCTCATTAAGAAAACTGTGGGTATCTTGTCATAGAGGAAAAATTCAGTCTCTGTTCTAATTGAAAAGCACTCTGGAAGCACAGTATGGAAGATGATAAGAAGCACATTTAATGTTTTATTTCCACATGGCGAGTGAAAAGGGAAAGAACCTCTACCTGTTTTATAGCTTGCTGTGCCAAGAATGCCATTTGCAATGGGCTAGGCTTTATTGCTTGCCTTGGTAGGTTCTGATTTTGGGGAAATCTCATCTGTTGTGCAGGAAGAACTGAACCATTGGGCTTGGGGCTTTGATTCTGAAAATGAATCAAGCGTGGAGGTGCCTGCATAAAAACAAAAAACCAGTTCTGCAAGTTAGCTGATATCTATTCAATGTTCCAGACATTTTTTACTAAGTGGTCCTTTTGAACCTCTGCAGCTTTTCACAAATTATATGCAAACAAATAGTACCACACTATTTATCTGAATGATCACAGAACACATTGATTTTCAATGTCAAAACCAAAATCTGATGTAATAAAGGAAGATAGATCACAAGAGCCAGTGACAGCGTTTCCAGCTTTGAAAGTTATATGGGAGAATCACTGCGTATTATGGAAAATAGACATGGAAAAAAATCAACGACAGATTCACTTTTTGATCATTTGACCAAAATGCAAAAAGGTAGCTCAGCACTATATAAGGCTGGATACTCTATGATTTATTTTTTTTAATGAATAAATATAGGTTGAGTGCTACCACACGTTTTCCCAGGCAAGTTTAAAATGCCCATTCAATTCTCAGTAAAGAAAATGCTCCCTAACCCACCTAAACAGCCACGTGCTTGAAGATGAAGCTATCTGAAATTATGTATCTAGATTTAATTTTTCTTTTTTTTTCCCTATCTTACCTTACTTTCTCCTTCAGTGCCGTGGAAAAAAAGAGACTCTTCTCTGGAAATAATCATAATTTACCTGATGAGAAGCAGGAGGTTGTTGCATGGCTCCTGGCATTCTTGGATTTGGTAAAACTACTGGACCTGCTCTGCGTTGAGCTTGCTGTCTCTGAGCCATGACCTGTTGCTGCATGTGCTGGAGTCGGAGCTGAGCTAAGCTTATCTGTGTTGGGAACTTAGATAGCTGGTTTGAAGGTAAGCTGCCTGGTGGCTGTAAGTTTGGTTCCATCACAGGGCTCTTGGGCACATGTGGTGAGGTTTCTTTATCTTCAATTACCAAAGAACCTATTTTAAACAAAATAAATATAATTAATGGCAGTTAGAAGAAATGCTATTTTTCATAATTAGATCCTTTTATAACATGCGGTCACTGCTCATTGTTGTAATGTAAAGAATGGAAAAACATGAGATAAGGGACTCCATCTGTTTTGTTTGTTCCCCTAAAAAAAGTTTGCATTTTATAGCAAACTGTCTTCTGCTGCAGCCTCCTCTATACAGTGGTTTCTCCTCGGAAGGTGTCCTGGCCTGTCCAGGAGAGCAAGGAAGCAAAATTTCAATGGGAAAGGGTATCCTGATCTAATCATCTGATAAAAAGATTTAACTGTATCATAAAACCTAAAGATATTGTGATCCTTTCTGGCTTCTGAGTCAACATCATGGATATTGAAATACTCAAATATTCAAAGGGCATTCTCAAGTGCTACACAGCACCAATCCTAGGATGTGATGGGCACCCTCCAGGAGATGTTTTATCTGTCTCCACTGACTTAGAAGGAAATTTGAGTAGACAAGTAACTTTTAGAGATTAATGGTGGGTGAGAGATGTTATCTGAAGATATATATAGTGTGATTACACCAAACTCACACAAAATTCTGGCTACCTCATCCAAGAAACACGAATTCCAACTAGAACAGAGTTTGTTTGATTCAAGGAAATAGCCCACTGCTTGTAGAGGAAAAGACAATGACACTTCCTTTCTATAAAACAGAGTGAAGGAGGCAAAAATATGGTCCAACACTAAGAGTTAAAAAATTCCAATGACCCGCGGAAGGCTGCACAACAGCTTTTCAATACAAGTGGGAGATAAATATCTCATACTCCCTTCTCACCCAGAGATTTATAGCTGCTTCCCAGGAGAGTTTATCTCATGAGGCAGGTGCCCCACATGACAATTGGTAAATCCCTGTTACATAACAATTTGAAATCACTCTGCCACTCCTCTTCTTATATCCATGAATCCTCATCTGTGGATCCTGTGCAGTCTAGCCTGACTCAGCTGGGGATAGATTACCTGAAGTGGGAGGGAAATTCTTGCATTTCATACTCCTCTTTTCCATCCCATGAGCTGAGAAACCGTGCATGTAGCATCATTCTACTTCCCCATCTAGCCATAGGCAGAGAGGGAAGATAGCCAACATACTGTGGTGCAGAACAGGGCAGCAAGCCAACGTCAATAACACTTTCATATTGACACCTGGCAATTTCGGTGTTGCTTAAATTTTAATCATGATTGTACCACATCAGTCATTAACAAAAGTATTAAATATGGTAAACACAATGGAAAACCCCCACCAACCTTTATTAAGTCTGTAACAGGTCTAGTCAATGTTAAAGTGAACAAGGAAAAATGCAAATTAATAATACTTTTTACCATATATGACTGTATGAAGTATTTCACTACAATCAAAATAGGTCTGTTTTATTTTCTTTCTCTAGAGAAAGATATACCTTGACAAAGAATGGTATTGACTGCACTACAATCAACTGTCAAAACCACACTGCACTTCTGTTCTGTTCTCTCCAAGTCTAATTACAACCTCAAAAGTCTTTCCTGACTTAACATCTGTGGTATAGATACTTACTCAAAGGTACGACAGAGAACGATTCCCTTCCATTATTCTAGAAAACCATGGCTTGCCATAGAATTTGTGGAAATAAAACACTTTAAATGTTGTTTGGTTGGTTGGTTTCTTCCTTAAATACATTCTGAAATCCATAGGAGAGCTATCCTATTAGTGTACAGATGCTATCATGCTGTCAGCATCATGCAGCCTTGAGTAGAGTTCAAAAGTTTCTAAAGTAACGTGCTTCTTTACTCAGACTTTATTTTATTTTTCCTTCAGTTGTTCTTAAATCTAGTTTCTCTAGAGAAATTGAACGTCTGATAATAAACAAAATGGCCTAAAGGTTGTGATTTCTGCAACCAGATAGATAAACAAGTTCTGGTTTTATTTATCACTTAAACTCTTACAAGAACTAGGATGCTGATCTATACAGGTGCCATTTCTACTGTAGCACTTTTCAGAACGTAAGGGACCATATTTCAGCAGTTCATTAAATAAACATACGCAAAAAAAGAGCCCCTAAACCAAACACAAGAAAAAGTCAACTCATGACAAACATCACCTCAGTTAAGCAGCAGTTCATAGTTATCACTACAGAACCTGACAGTTCGTTTCTGGAAAAAAGTTTCACTTTCAATTCCTTCCTCAAAGACAATTATTCATAAAAAAAGGAATGTGGGAGAATTTCCCTGCTGCCACCCAATGTCCTCATGTCTGGGAAAAGGAGTTGGTTTGCCTTAAAGTACTGCCAACTTTTTTTCTCTGACTTTGTAGAGACACGTACATTTGCACCTCTGTACATTGGTAGAGCACTTTCTGATGAAAGGCAGAAAAGGTCCCACAGGTATCTCATAAAGCCTTCTGCACATGACAGAAAAACAAAAATGCCCTTCAAACGAACAGTGGAGAGAGAAAGGAACCATGACAGCAGTCAAAATCCTAAAAGACCTCTAAGACCCTTAATTCCTGCTTCTAAGCTTGTTGAGTTCTTAGGGTGCTTTATCTTCTTGGCTGACAAACTACCCCATGGAAAAGGACCTGGGGGTGTTGGGCAACAGCAGCTGAACGTGAGCCACCAGTGTTCTCAGGTGGCCAAGAAGGCCAATGGCATCCTGGCCTGTGTCAGAAATAGCAGGGCCAGCAAGACTAGGGGAGTGATCGTTCCCCTGTACTCAGCACTGGTGAGGCCACACCTCAAAATCTGTGTTGAGTTCTGGGCCCCTCACTACAAGAAAGACATTGAGGAGCTGGAGCTTGTTCAGAGAAGGGTAATGGAGCTGGTGAAGGGTCTGGAGCACAAGTTTTATGAGTAGCTGAAGGAGCCAGGGTTGTTTAGCCTGGAAAAAAGGAGGCTCAGGGGAGACCTTATTGCTCTCTACAACTACCTGAAAGGAGGTTATAGTGCGGTGAGGGTGTGTCTCTTCTTGCAGGTAACAAGTGAGAGGAAAAGAGGAAATGGCCCCAATTTGCACCAGGGGAACTTTAGATTAGATCTTAGGAAAAAATTCTTCACAGACTGTCCCTGGAAGTTTCCACAAAATGTGTGGATATGGCACTTGAGGACATGGATTAATTGTGAACTTGGTGGTGGTGCCAGGCCGATAGTTGGACTTGATAATCTTAAAGGTCTTTTCCAAACCTTAACAATTCTATGATTCAATAAACTCAGGCTTTTGGCACTCACACAAGCAGGCTAATTGCAAAGTTTCCTGGTTTTGGAAATCACCAGTATAATAAAACCCTAGCAGCAATTTATAGCTGTAAGAAAAAATGTAAAGACCAGTTTAGAGACTAGCTCAAAATCTATTATGTTAATAAAGACTAAATACTTTTGCAACTCTGTTAAAAACATGCTTCTTCCTGAATTCCACCCCACAACTTCAGGAAAGACCATATAAAAGCTATACAATTGCCAAAAATTAGTGTTCTCTTCCCTGTCCTTCTGTTTTTCTTTGGCATTTTCCCCCTTCTCTTCACGTCAGTTTTCCAAGGCTTATTGTTTGGCATGACAAGGGAGCAAACGAACACTGGACATTAGGAAAAGGCTCTTCACTGACTATGTGCTCACTAGAACAGACTCCCCAGGAATGCAGTCATGGAACCAAGCCTGTCAGAGTTCATGCAGCCTCTGGATCATCCTCTTAGTCATATGGTTTGGTTTTAGGTAGTCCTGCGAGGAGCAGACATTGGATTCGATGATCCTTATGGATCCCTTCCAACTTGACATACTCTCTGATTCTATATTATGCTGCTGCTATGGGTTTCAGCTTGGGAAGATGGGACTGAATAGAAGAAAGGGTTGAAAGATGCAGAATGAGACTGAATTCTGGAACCCTTTCTCTTAGGATATGAAGTAGGGTTATAGACAGTGTTCCTCGTTTCAGAAGCCCAAAGTTATGTGTATTGACCAGAAAACTGAAAGCTGCCATTTTCGCCATCTCATGTACCATTGAAGGAAGGTAAGTTTGTTAATACTTTATCATAAGCATTCATAAATAATAATTTTTCCCATGCAATGCACTTTGAATGTTTCCTACAGGTAAGGAAATAAATTTAACATAGTAAATTGAGAAATGAATAATGCAGAACCTATTTTCACAAAAAAAGAAAGCTGCTTTAAAAATAGGATCAAGACACCAAAGGGCTAATAAAAATTTATCGTACCTAGATTGAAAATATTTTGAGCCCAGAAGCTTGGATCACAGTGAAACTGGATGGTATTGTTGGTCACTGGTGAAGGATCACACCTTGCTCGGAGAAGATACCGCAGTCGGTACGTAATCTAGAACAGGAATAAAAACTCCTTTGTGGCCAGAGCCATGTATCTGAACAGCACACACACACACACACACACACACACACACACACACACAAAAAAAACAAACAAACCAACCAAAAAAAACCTCCTGAACAAGCCCCTAGAGAACTGAGGTTAAAGATAGAGACATTTGTCCAAGCTACATATAAAGAGATATTTTTAACATCTTTCCCTTATTCCTAATGTAGTTTTAAAAAGAAATCAACTACAGCCTCAAAATCCAAAAAAGTTCTTCCATGTAGAAATACACATCCTCCCACAAACTTGGTCATTACATTCAATGACTTTTAACTACTTGCAAGTGCAATACAGATTCACACAACCATTGTTGTGGTTTTTTCCCCCCCAAATCTATATTTGCCCATTCATATTTCTTTCAAAGAAAAGTATGTCATCCATTTGGCAACAAGTATCATGGCAGGGAATTTTCCTTTTTACTAGATTTAAGTTTCCTTCAGACAGCCAAAGAACAGTTTTTTATAAAGTCTGTCTTTGAAAACTCTCAGATTCACAGATATTTTCAGATTCTCCCAATGCTTTTGTTCCAAAGGACTGGACTATGATTACACAATAGAATACTCTATCAAATGCTCAGTATTTATCTAGTTCCTAGAAAGAAAATGTTTTCTTGTAGTTGCTTCACTAGAAATATCAGGCACTGATATACAGAAATATAACAGGCACTGATTTTAGAATCACACACAGCAGACACAGAAAAAAAAATCTTGAGGAGATCAACACTTGTTTTCTTGAATGATAGATTATTTCCTGGAAAAGTTCAAGAGACATATTTAGCAAAATCATCCTAACTGTTTCAAATTATACTAGTCTATTGGGTTTTTCTGCAGCAGAATTTTATAAGAACTTCCAGTTTACAAGTTTTTCTTTCAATTTTCGGCAGGACAGTTTAAAACCAGATAAACAAAATTAGCAAGACTTAAGTTTTATTACTGACCATGGAAAATTTTAAGTGCACTACTACTATTTTGAATATAGATTTCTTAGGATTTCTGTGAATGTTACCAGCACTATAGAAATTCTAGTCTCGTTACCAATACTGGTAGTTCCTGTCATAGTTTGCTCCATTATTTTCCTATTACTGTGTACATACATATAACTGTAGACAAACTCATGACTAGACTAGTTACCTCCTGTTAGCAGTAGTGGTAGCCAACAGTGTTTAGTTTGTTTTGGAGAACTAGGCTGGTAAACTGTCTTCCAGCAAACAGTTTACTGTGCTATTTCCCTGAAGTACAGCCTCTGAGCTGTAACACTGCACTTAAGTCTGAGGGGCATTCCGCGCTCCTGGTTTGAAGTGGTTGGATACACCAGAGCAGAAGTCTCACATGCTCCTCTATGCATCACTGTTCAGGATTAGATTTTTCCAGATGTCCACAGACAGGTCAGCTACTCAACTCCGAAGTATCACCACCTTTCTAAAGCCCAACCTGTTATTTTGAAAATATTTCTCACTTGGTGAGGCTTTATGGGCTGGATGGTCCTTTTCTTCAAATGCATAATGTTTATATGATTAAGATGCCTCCAACACTACTAGTTTTCTTGCTCACATAGCAGAGCCTTTGTGGCAACACTAAGCAATTATATCAACATGACTCAGTTTGATGCCCTTTTTCTCTATTCAGTTAAAAAAATATGACTTGCTGAGGCAATATAAGGCAGGCAAGTGAATTTAACTACTTGGAGTTGATAAAACCAAGTAATATTCCACTATTCGCTATAGCCTGCAGTATCAACAAAGGATATAAAAAAAAAGAATAAATCACCACCAAAAACCAACAAAAACCCCAAAACCAACCAAACAAAACCCACAAAATCCCCTGGTAGGTTCTCAACTAAGCAATGAGAAAATAAAGAAAAAACTTAGTGAGCTGGTTATGGGAACTGGTAAAAACAAATCTAGCATCTTTCCTCCACATAGTCAGAGGTTTCTGTTACCAGGCTAGTACAATCTAGTAATCTTTGGACAGATCATGGTCAGCATTTGGTTTGGTTTTTATTTCAAATCTTCTAGGATTTCTGTTCACTATGAGGAGTCAGCTTAGTGAGAGCACATGCACTCAGATCCCAAGTGTCATTACAGTAATGAAATATTTAGCTTTGCAACTGTTTGCATAGATAAACAAAACCCTCAGCTTCATTTTTATCCATTTTGGAAGACTTTCAATGGGAGACGAGTCTGACAGAACAAAAAAATACAGCAATTTTTGCATTAAAATGCTAGATATCAGACACTGTGATATATACCATCTTATAAGCTTATAACTTTGAAGCTGTAGCAATTACTGAAAAGAAGTGCAGTGATGACGTAGGACACACAACTTTTTTTCCCAGTGTTTCAGGGCTTCATAGTTTTCAACCCACTGAAAAGGAATTGCTCCTACTTCTGCAGACCTACAATTCTATGGCAGTCTAACAGGAGAAAATCATGACCAGAGAGCTAAATTATTAGAAATATTCTCTGTTTATGTTTAAGAGAAAACCATTAAAAACTATATATAAATATTCCAATTAGTAGAAAGTCATTAAAAATTGTAATACCCTAGTACTACTGACGAGTACGTGTATCTGCCTAAACTACAGTCTCTAAGTAAATGGAGAGAGCTATCTTCCTAACCTTACCAAGCGTTTGCTGTACAAGAGTGCTGTGCTGCTCCCACTGGAAACTGCCCATTTGGAAAAATTCATGACATGTTCCAGCTGTTTAGAGAGACCTGCCACTTCCTGTTGTTGCTGCAGAAGCTTCATCTGATGCTCTTTTGCCAGAGTCTGCAAGTAGAAAAGCAGTTCCAGTCAAAGGGTTCAGCTTACAGTTCACAGGTATTAACTTTCACATTTGTAGTTCACAATGGTAAAGTGGTTTCACTTAGCTCTTATCTTAGCTGCCCCCTGATGTAGCCATCAAACAGAAAAATCAGTATCAGTTTATTCAAGATATCAGGACTTTCTGTGCTAATTCCCATTTTCTCTTACAACACATATTCATATATGTACGTGTGTGTGTGAGTGTGTGTGTGCCTCTTCATACACACAAGCGTTTTAAAACTGGAGGTAATATTTTTCTAGGTATTCATTCTAGACAATTCTATGCTGTGATTTGCTATCGGATTGCTGAATTTATGAACATTTCTGATGGGAACACTTTTCACGTATGATGCATAGAATTATGACTTGCAAAAGCATGGGGAAAGAAACTGGGCTCAGAGAAAGCCCTGACTCCCAAAGCAGAGAACACAGATAATAAATACAAACAAAACAGCAACCACTCCTCAAAACCCAAACTCTCCTCCACCAAAATCCCACTTGCTCAAGTTGCTTGTACAGAACATCCCTCCACTTTGGAATTGTGACAGGACATGCACAGGGGACTAATGCTAGAAATGTTTTTTACTTTAATGTGAATACATAGAAAAAAAATATTAAGACTGACATTTTTGTTTCTTAGAAATGAAATTACCTCCAACTGATGCAGCAGAGCTTTTCCCTTTTTATTTATTTCTACCATCAGTGTAAATATGGCAACTTTAATATCCTGTTCCACCTGCTTTTGATTCTGATTCACTTCATGAATTCTGTAAGTAGACAGAACAGAAAATAATATACTTTAGCTCACAAACGCACCCTCTACACAGGATTAAAAAAAAATCTGTTGCTGACCAATATTTCTCGGTCATATGCACCAATTAATACATATAACATCAGATACTTATAGTCAGGAAAATTACTAGGAGAAACAGAAAGAGCAAGTAAGTGACCTATGATAAAATTAATTAACTGGTGGCAAATTCTAATGTCATAAGTCTGTAACATTACTGACATCTGTCACTGATAAAAATTAAATGCTCATTGTAGTTGAAATTCTTGATTTTCAGTTGTTTGGCACATTTCTGGAATGGTCCATGGCAATCAAAACTGTTTAAGTCTAATTTCCATCTAATGCAGAATGGCACTCCACTACAGACAAAACCAGTAGATTTTCTGATTTCAACAACAGTGCTCCAACTCCTAACAGCAAAGCAGAATCTTATATTGTGAAAACCTCTACTGCTAAGATGAAGGAAGAGTTCAAGTTGCACTTGGCATCCTGTAGTGTGTTGAATCTCCCTGGGTACTGCTGCCTCTGAACTCTGCTGAAGGAGCAGTCACAAAGGCTCACTGCAGATTGCATTTCACAGATTTATTTTTCTCCTAGTGATGCCAAAAAAACTCGGAAAAAAAGAACTGCTCAGAGACTTCGCATCTTCAAGCAGCAAGGTATTTGCTTATTGCAACGCTGGGAGCAAAGTGGTTCACACCACACAAAACTTGCTCAACCTGAAAGTGCAACTTATGTTATCTTGTATGCTTGTAAGTACATAGTTACATCCCATAACATACATATTAATAAGTAGGCTGGTCTCTGGGTGGAGACTTTCCAGAATCATCTTTGGTGCATGCACAGTCTTTCACTGTGGTGGCTGACAGTGAGCCTTCATCCCTCTGGTGGTCGCCACGGTTGTCTTCCTTGGGGCTGAACTTTTCAACTTTCTTTGTTAGGTGACCCAGATTCCTCAAGCTTGCAAAATCCTGGCTCTGGGCCTCCAATATCTACTTTAAACACCTAGTTTACCTGATTTATTACCTTATGGTCTACATCCTAGCATTTTTTCTATAGTGAAACTTTGGTCCAGTAAACAGAACAGAACAAGACATTAACCAGTGCTCCTACAGTGTTCTTCTAGCAAAGCAGGCAGAACAAATATTAGGCACTTTCCTTCTCCTGGCTCAGCAGGGTAAGGTGTTTTACCAACTAAGCCAAAACTCCTTTTGCACTTTGCTCTGCCATCACTAGGTTCGTAGTACCGAATGAATAAAGCCTCAAGCTCAAAAATATTACATAAATCTTCAAATACGTGTCACAAGCATTATGAAAGCATGAGTCATAACCTTTCACTTTCTAAGAGGGATCTACACTAACAAAGTAAGTGTGCTGATGGTGCGGAGCATTTAAGATTGCATTCTATAGTCTTTATTGCATAAGTTGTTTTGTTGCACCCAAGCAACTGCTGCCAGGTCCACAGGCTGAGCAGAAGAGTTACCTAACACAACCAAACACACTGAACCAGTCACTACAGTGAAGTGAAGACTTTAGAATTTCTCTTTCTGGAAGAATAAAAGGCCAGAGGTACAAAATACACTAATTTAAACATTTCAAGAAATTACAGTGTATGTAAATTGCCCTCATTCAGTTTTAACCTCAAAATCTGATACATACCTGTTTTGGATCTGTTTCCCTGTATATTTTATGTATTTAGTCTTCTCCATCAATTTGGTGATTAGTGTCTCAATGATCACTTTCTGGTTCTGAAAGGCTTCTTCTATAAACTGGTACCTGTAGTAAAAATCATTGGGTATTTACACACGCAAAAGGTGTGATATACTTGCTAAAAAGCAGAGTGCCTTACAAAATCTTTAACTGAAGAAAGGTGCTGCTCAAGTCCAAAATTTAACAGTCATCATGGAAGCAAATGTCAGCAAATGCTGATATATTTTATTTATAGTATATTTGATTCTATAGCCTATTTCCGGTAATACTGGGAGGAGAGTTTATAATTTTCATAAATATGAAAGGATATTGTGTGACCATGGCCTAATTTTAATAAAAGAAAAATTAATATTTTGATGTAGTCATCACTTTGAATGTGAAAAAACATGTAAGCTATTACTTTGTGCAAGAAAAGGATGTAGAAACAGAAGAGAGATTGCTGAGTTGGTAGAAGTTTTAATTTCAAATGAAACATTTTAAATCAAGGAACCGATTTTAAATTAAGGAACTGAAACATTTTAAATCAAGGAACTGAAATTCTCAACAATTTAAGAAAGAAAAGGGATATAAATCCTAAGAAACGGAGAATTCAAGAGGAAGACTGCAACTCTGCAAGAGCAATGTTTACCCTGTTCCAAGAAGCAACAGTGGCCAACCCACTGATGGTTGACCTGGTCAGGCAAGCAAGCTTTTTGGGTGGTTGCATCAAGTATAGAGAGCCTATTAGTATTTAACCAGAGTGCATCTGCCCCAGACCACTTCTGTATGTTTTAACCAGCAAGATTTTTGTCTTGTACTCAGCAGTTGTATATAATTCTGCATTTCAGTTTCTGTGACCAGTAAGAGATGATCAAAGAACAGCAACACAAAGATTTGAGTGTTATAAATAGTGTTGTCAAAGTACAGTTTAGCCAAACTGTAGGTTTACTCTTCCTTTGGAAGAGCTCTTCACAGAAAAAATTCCCTATTTGCTCCATTCTGAGACTGTTTGGTAATGTTCTGTTATATAACCATCTTGCTGAAGGACAAATTGAGAAATTACACAGAAGTGTATAGTTGCATAACACAGCTCCTGTGCTTTCTAAGGACTCTCTGAAGAGCTGCATAGCAACAAATTCTATCCAAATAACTTGACAGTAAAAGAAAGGTCTTGTGCTTAAGTCACCAGACTAAAAACTGGAGTAATTAGGTTTCATTCTAAACTAACACACACTCATCAGTCACATTCTTTTGGATACAATCTCTGTTTATTTGTCAGCTTCATTTCCAAGCAGAAAATTTTATTTTGCACTTTTTTCACCTGACTGTATTCCGTACAGTTAGAACTCCAATCTGTGTCAAGCTATCTTCCTGTAAGTGGGATGCATAAAACATATGCTTTGCTTTGATACCTGTGCTCTTTGTGCTCTAGTAACTGACAGTCTCGGCAGGTCAACTTGTCACAGGTTTCACAATACAACTTCAGCTGCTCCTTTTTGTGATAAGGGCAAAACACTGGTCGCTGACTGGTCACACCAACTGCCTCTGTTGAATAAAGGAAGATGTTAGCCAGTCTCCTGAACTTATTAAAGATTTGCATTCTCCTGGTTTTTCTTACCATATTCCTCCCCTAGACGCTACAAGTGTGTATCAGGCCACCTAATGGAGAATATAACAGCCGTAAGCTTAAACTGCAGTCTCACTCTTGCTCAAGCACCCTCTCTCGTGGAAAATGTCTAGAACCTATTACCATAATCTAGTATGGCCTCACAAAACTATTTTAAAAAAGGAGTAGCCAGTACTGCTGCAGCTGCAAAACACTGCACAACCAGCAAGTTCCTTTCTTAAATGGAGAGGAGGAGATGGCTGACTTAAATCATGCTTTGTCTTCTTTCTCAGTTGAACTGGTGAAAGGAGGGTTGAGGATATCAAGACACAGCCATTCAAAAGTGTAAAATATACAGAATGTAATAAGCAGGAGTTACTAACTTCCTTTCAGGACCCCCTTCTAAGTGGGTGAGGGATCTCTCTTCAGTTTCTAGCAAGTAAATATTACAGAGCATAGGAAACACCATTAGATCGTAGAAATTAAATCTGTTCTTTAAAACAATTTAACCAACAAAGTCTAATTTCCTGAAAGTCAGGTTGGACACTCAAGTTCATGAGGATTATATGACCTGTAGGGAAAACTGGCTTCACACTGTAGCCCATCGTTCACTACAGATCAATAAGATCTTTTTTCCGTATCCATTCATCTACTTATTTTCAAGAAATCTGGAAGATGTTATTTTCAGATCTGCATCCTTCAAGGAGGCCTGAAGGAACTGAGACCATTCCTATCACCAAGTCATGTTCTGCCTAACAGTCCATCAGCCACTTTTACCCACTACTTTTGTCCTTTCCTGAAAATACACTCAGTACTCACTTTTGACTAACCCCATGTGAAAGTGGGATACAGAATACAGTGTATATCTTCAAAGTATCATGGAGGAAGATACCTTTTGAGCAGCAGATTGCAGAGCTTGAATCCCACATTATATATAAAATTCACCCTATGGGTGGAATGACAATGCATCTCTATTATAATGCAAATATTTAAAATAATACATAATAATTTATAAACATCATATAAAGATTCATATATTTACAAGAAAAAGCATGCAAGTCCAATGGATGCATTAGAACTGGTAAAGTGTTTGTCAACATCCTAATATGTTTATTATTGTCCTACAATGCCACTAAAAGACAAGAAACAATTGGAAAAAAAGGAAACAAAACAGGTTCTCAGTGATTAGAAGTACAACCTTTTCTACTACAGAACAGCCAAGATTCTCAGGGAGGCTGTACTGTACACCACATTCACCACTGTTGGTTCCCAAGGCCCAAACAGATAAAGCCCAGAGCAACTTCAACTGCTCTGAGCTGAATGCTTTAAGCAGGAGGCTTGACTAGATATCTCCTGAGGTCTCTTTCAGCCTGAATTATCCTAGATTCTACTAAGGAAAAATACCCCAATTCATAGCGTACTTCCCTTTCATTTCTAAGGCAAAATATGTCAAACTTAAAAGATACTTAGCTAAAACACGAATTCTGGCACACTTCATTGCTAACTGGGTATACTTATTATCAGACTGCTGAAAAAACACAACCTATTAGTGCTCCTTTTGCTGCAGAATACAACAATAAAGCTCATATAAACCATCTGGCAGACCTCTAGATAAACTAGAGGAGCCAAATGCCTAAAAAAGTATTTTCTGCAACTGATTCTAAAGTCTAGACAACACTTTGCAATCACTCCAGGTGAGAGATAAAATCTATGTAAAAAAAAATTCCTACAAAAAAAACAACCTGTAGGGTTTTCTTATACCTTTACAGCCTATCTGACAGGAAAAAACTGACAGAAAAACAGCTTTCATAGTCCCAGCCTTAGTGAAGTCTTCCTATTCAGTAGCTATGTTCTAATGCATCTAATGTTTGAAATAAAGTTTTCTCTTTTGTTAGCGGCATCAATTAAGAGATCCACTTAGATGGAGATTCAAAGAAACACCATAATTTGCTCAAATGATTGCAGCCTTTAGCAACAAAAATTGAAATAAGTGACTGGAAGGCAGGAAACTATGAAAACATATCCACTACCAGCCAGAAAAATAAAATGGTTCCACTAATTCATAAGCACCAAAGGGCTATATCAAAATGAATCTGTCCTTTTACATTTACTAGGATTCAGGAATACAATTTTTGAAGTGTATCACTTTAAAAAAAAATGTGGTGGTCCAGTACAGTTTTCCAGTGCAGACACACATTCTTTGGGAAATTATAAATCAAGTGTGTTACCTGGAGATACTTCCTCTTTCGTCCTCACAGTATGATCCTTCGTAAATTTAACCCTCTGGTGAGCTCTGATGCAGGTCTTGCACAACCATTCTACACATTCCACACAAAAACCATGTGCTTCTGCATTGTCTTCACAGCTTGTGCAGACCTGACGAGAGGAAGAAAAGGTAGCTGTTAAAATAAGTTTGGAATATACATACAAGCTATTGTTTATACATCATCAGTGCACTTTTACAATTTTCTGAGAACAGCGAAATTAGAATGGAAAACTGCCTGAGGTACAGGAACACTATAAATAACTGCATAAAAGTAACTGAATGTGACTTTTTAAAGAAAGAGGTCATTTTGTCAGTGTTACTCTAAAATCTTGACCTGACATGATAAAAGTCAAACCACTACTTTCTGCCAGCCACTGCACCCTTAGAAGCCATACGATGTTTACTATATACAAGATGCTGTTGGCAAATATTTACCAATGACAGAACATGATCAGCACTGCTCTGATTTTAGAAGCCTCCCTCAGCTCACACAGCAGCTTTAATTTCAGTTTCTGGTCCCCTGCTTAGAGCTTCATGAAGCACACACAGCAGAGTTCCTCTCAAGAATCTCTGCATCACCACTTAAAGACAGTTAGGTTTATCAGAAAAGCTACTCTAGAACAGACTTGCAACCAATGCATAATAATTTTCAAACTGTGGCCTGTTAATTCCTGGGGCTCTTTGGACTTTACCCAAGAGATCTAGGAAAAAAAAAATGAATTCAGGAAAACAAACATGATAGCAGACCAAAACCTCTCTGCCCAGAGTCAATACACCCACAAGAAAAAATTGCTATGGAACCACAATTTGAAAAAAACATTGAAAATTTTGAATGTTATACAACACCATTTCACATGTTCATAACATTATTTCATTTTTTACTCCTCCTTTACAATGCCTCTGTAGTCCCACTTTCAAGGGGATTTTGGTAGTAAAAAATAGCGAACATGCTTATGCAGATACTTGTTTAGGTAACTACCACCCACTTCTGTCAACATGGAGCACTGCTGCAAACCAAAGCCTCAAGGTATCTGAAGACTGCAATATCCTACAGGTCACAGTGACAGAATTCTGCTTGCAGGTGCAAAAAGAAGAAAATTTTAGATTTTAGTTTTGCTTTCAGTTTGATTAAAAAAACCCAACGAAACAACTTCTGCACCCACACAAGGCAAATATAGATTAAGTCAAAGAGGAAGCAAATATTTACATCCCATGCAGATAGAAAATACATATGTAGAAGTATGTCCCAGTTTCCCCTTCAAGAAAAAGAGGAAAATTAGCACAAAACTTGCCTTAAGCCACATAGCAAGTTACTGACAGAACTGGAATTTGAACATAGAAGTTCCAGATTCCCAATGCTGTGTTTATTCTTCTGGATCATGTTGCCTCTCAAAGCAATTATCTTCTGAGAAATGAAGTTACAACACAAGGGTTGTTGACCCCTCGTTGTCACTAGGAGTTTGAAGCAGTTTCTTTTCATTAAAGGTGACCTGCAAAGGAGAAAAAATTGGGCTTGTGCCCCTTTTTCTGTTTCTTGACGAAAATGAGGCCTGAAAGTTTTATTTTTCAAAATAATATAATTCTTTTTTATCTTCTCCTTGATTTTTCTTCCCCTCTTCTCTTAGCAATAAAAATTCTTAGTACTATCCAGACTACTAGAGTAGGGAGAAATACTAAGGTCTGGACATCACAAAAAAAGGTCTAGAAAATGGAAATAAAGTAATTAAAGGAGGTGAACTGTAATCAGGATATTGAAAACTTTTACTTGCTGTCCTGATTTCAGCTGGAATAGTTTGATGGTTTTTGGTTTTTCTTAGCAGCTGGCACAGTGCTGTGTTTTTGGATTTATTATGAGAATAATATTGATAGCAACAACTAGAACATCATTGTGTTATGTAGTGCTTATCCAAAGTCAAGGACTTTCCAGTTTCCCAGGCTCTGCCAGTCAAGACATGCACAAGGAAGAAGCACAGCCAATACAGCTGACCTGAACTTACCATAGGACATCACACTCCGTATATAAACTGTGGGAAGTTGTCTGGGAGGGACTGGGCTGGGCATCGGTCAGTGGGTAGTGAACAATTTTACCAGGCATCACTTGTCTGTCTCGGGTTTTATTCCTCTCTCTCTCTCCCTCTCTCTCTCCCCCTGCCCTCCATTACTACTTCTACTACTATTATTATTATAATTATTTAATATTACTTTATTTCAAATATTAAATTGTTCTTAGCTCAACCCACAGTTTTACCTGCCCCCACAATTGTTCTAACCATCCCACTGAAGGTGGGGGGTGGGAAGTAAAGCAAAGAGGGAGAAGTAAAGTGAGAGGCTGCATGGTACTTGGTTGCCAGCTGGGGTTAAACCACAACACTTGCTATTAACCCTTTAATTCAATGACATTTTGGGGGAAAAAAGAAAAGAAAGAAAAGTATTCTTGACTCAGCACAGCCTCCTGGGAAAAAAACCTTAGAACAGCAAGTATCACTGAGGCATTACTTCAACATTACATTCTGTCTGGTAGAAACTCCCATAAAAGAAATTCCCTCCTTTTGTCTGCAAGACTGTGGTGTAAAACCAGATTGATCACATCACTGGAGCCCAGGGCTCAGTTATATCATCACTGCTGACTGGGCAGTGAACTGACTGGGCAGGATGAGAAAGTTTTCAAATCAGTCTTTTTGCCAGAGAGGTATGATTGTGCTCTGTCCCCAGATAACCAGAAGTGCAAGTCAGAGTGGAGAATAACAGACTGGATATTTGGTTTTCTAGGGTAAAAAGACCAACAGTGAAAACAAAATAAGCAAAGAAAAAAAAATGTCTTTCAGGCATTCTTTAAGTCAAAGAAGCAAAAGAAATGAAAAAAAAGGGAAAAAAAGGCAAGAACCCAATTAAAAAACAAACAATCAAACAAACAAAACCCCCCCAACAGCCTTTCCAGGTCACCTTTGGCAAACTTATGCAGATGAACTTGCTACATGCCAGGGCATTTAAATAAGTTCAAAGAATTTTTTAAGTTAATTCATTCCTCCTAGATTCCAAGAGTTTTGTCTATTTTCCTTTTTCAATATGCTTTATTGTTGTTTCAACTGGTTTGACCTGCTATATGTAGAATGAGATGAAGATTGTAGTTCAATAACCAATAATCAGGTGCTGCCAAATGAATCAAAACTCCTCCTCTGTAGGCCCAAAAATATATATTCCAACTTTATACCCTTCAAAGTCACCAAGTGGATGCGAAATAAATTTCTAAAGCTTTTCACAGACATCATAACATAAGCTGTCAAAATAGCTATGCCTTCTAGGTAGAAACTAGATTTGCTTCTATACACTTCTGATTTGAAATACGTATTTTCAGACATAGGTTGGATTTTGCTAGAATTTCTAGTTATTAGGATAAGTCATACAGCTAAAGTACATGGAAGTACAATTACTGCAAATATTTGTTATGCTCTTACAAAACCTAAAACTTATTTCATTCTTATTTTGTGACTCATACAAGCAGTGTTTCAGTGATTTCAAAGAAAACTCTCCCTAGTTAATCTGTAAGCCTTTATTCTAGTTAGACAGGCATTTATTTTTAATTGAGTTTTCCTTGTAATTACATTTAATTCAGTTACTAGTTCTAGTATTTATAACCCCGGGAAGTGTTCATTCAGCCTTCAGTCAAATTTAATGAAAGTAGAAATTACTCGGCATGTTGCAGGTAAGTGGTATTTTAAGTAAATATACAAGCTTTTGCAACAGAAAAAGACCCAGATTTACATGCAGGTAATAAACCTCTCTTCTCAGCTACTGCAGTAACTAACCACTCTTCCAATTAAATATACTTCAAGTATTAAATAGATTAAATAATCAAGCAAAGGTTTCAAAGGAAGAGAGCAAAGCAGTCCAGATGAATATTCAGTGAACTAACGCTCCAAACTTCACCAGTGTAAATTAGATGCAATGCTTTCCCCTACTGGATCCAAAACACCATCCGTGCTAAAAGTTATGTAACTATCTCTTGGCACATACAAATTCACCAAAGACAGCGACTGTCTTTTGGGGCAATCCTGTCTATACATAACTCTAAATATGAATCATGTGTTGATATCTCAAAACGCATCAACAACATCCTTCTAACCCCACCATCCGATCAACAGCCACATCTTTCCAAAGCACACACCACCACATTGTGACTCCAGGAGTCAATTAACCACTGCTCTAAACCACTGGCTTTCAAAGATATTTTAGGCACAGGTACAGATTTTATAAGTTGCTTAAGCATAGTTCTTGTTTGGAAAAATATATAGTGGCTCATCTGACACCATACAAATCTAGAAGAACATTCCTCTCAATTGTCCTCATTAATCACCTCAGTATGCCAGTCAGACTTGCTGTGCTAGTATCCTGATCAAGTATCAGGTCTAAGCTCGTACCTTGTTTTGTTACTACATTCCCAATATCTCACATAAAGGCCAGTTGTTCTTCATCCCCACTACAATATTCAAAACTCTCTGGTCAGTTACTGGTAAAGATACAGAAAGTTAAAATAACAAGTATTTTTATACATGTTCTCTTTTGGACACAGAAGCTATGAGAATTAGGACCTAGACTAAAATGCACTAGAAGCTCAATATGCTGCACCAACACTCATGTTATATCTCTGCTACATCAATCTCACATTTCATTTTTACTTTCATGGTTTTCCACACATTAAACAATTTTCTTCTGTTAAAGTTCCCAAATTTCTCTAAAGTTCCTAAATTTCCCTCACCTGTCTACCCTTTAGTCTTACTGAAATCTAGCACTTGCTTCAGTACCATCTCTTGGGTCTGCTCCTTTCTGCTGATTCTTACAAATGAAGTATAATTAATTTTTATTTTCAAACTTCTCTTTAGAAGCTGATAATTTTGCCAAGTCTTTCAAGAAATCACAATGTGAAAAAAATTATAAAGCATCTGCTCTTTTGAAGTACTTATGTCCTAGCTATCCACAACCTACAATGATTACTTTCAAGAGCATCACAACTGCATTGCCTGTTTGTTTTTTTTCTTCTGGAAAGCTTTCTATGCTAATAGCCAGCACAAAATCTTTAGTGTTAGCCAGGAAAGCCCTTGTGGAATACATAATGGAGAGTTTTACACTTTCTTTATGCTCACTTCTTTTTCTCCTGAAGCTTTCAGTACTAATTACTATAAAGCACAGCCATTTAAGTAGGGTACTGAACTGCCCAAATCAGGTTAAGATAAACATCATTTTAGATAAAAAGATAGCACTTCAATGGGTTCCAGTTATTTTTCTCATCCCACAATGCCAGGCTCCATGATATGCCATTCACTCCTACAGTTTTAATTCAATATGCTAAAAATTATTTTAGTGTTTGTACCATTTTAAATCTGAAACAACCAAATATTTTATTAGAAAGAGATCTTTTGCAGTTTCTCTTGAATTGAAACAAACTTGTCCTTCCTGACAACACACATATAGAGGCTAGTCATAGATACAGATCAGTGGTTCCAAGCTACATTTTTTGCATAGAACCCAAGGCCTGCTTCCAATTCTAATTTCTAAAGCATCCTGACAAAACTGCCAAATTATCAAACTATCTATCTCAGTAGAAAAATTCTATAAAATAGCCAAAGTTTTTGACAGAATCTCTGATCCAGTATATCCTGCAAATGTCAGTATCTTTTCCACTTTAATTCCTCTGCTCTGTTACCTATCTTGCTAATGGCAGATTTTCTTTTTCTCTTTGCTCCTTCAAAGGCAAAACAAGACAGGCTGATTAGAAGGCTGTATCATCCTTAAACCTCATAATATTCCCCTTTGAACAGGACACTAATCTGTTTAACTATTATTGATTTAACTTTGCTGTTCCTAAACAGAGAGGTTTTCAGAATGGTGTAGCTTTTTTTATGTCAACGTACAAAGGAGTGTACAAAACCTGTCATTATCATACCAAAATAAATCTATTCAAACAAAGAGAACTGCACATCATTCATTTCCAGGAGGTAAGGTACATGCTCACTTAGTAGGCATCTAACCAAACATCTAGCTCCACTTTTTTTATAAAAAAATCAACAGAAAAGCACATGAATGTCCTATTCTGCTGGTTGAGCGAAGTCTGCTGGTTTACCTTCAGCTGCTGCAGAAATTGTGATGAGTTCAGCCAGGGAACTTAGCTGAAGAACAGACTCGTTTTCTAAATGCAAGACTGCTGGTTTGCGTTAGGGAGAGGGAGAAACAAATATGGAATGGAAGAGTAAGACTGAAGTTTGAGAAGGGATCCTAATGAAACATAAAGGCTTTCAAGAACCTCCCTGACATATGCTCACACCACTCAGTGGATGGAATTCCCCACGGAACTTCCACAGAGGGGAAAGAAAAACTGAAAGGGGAAAGGGGAAGGGGGCGGGGAGAGCAGAGACATCAAAATAAGTCACCACCCCTGAGAAAAAAGAAAAAATCCATTATTATCACCATTCCACAAAGTGCTATCTTAGAGGACTTATAGTATAACTAAGCAGAGGATATGGTACAGCCCTCGCCCCCCAAAATAATTCAGGACTGCTTCTGCATAACAAAGTTATTTTGCTTCTCATCCTAATTTTAAAGTCACTATAAAAGTTAACAAATTTTCAACAGGGACTGCATTTTGTCAATCTTACTGGTAGAGTATTGAGAGACTGTGTAGATCTCACAACCATCTGCAAAACTCAGATATCTTCCAGCAACACCCAGGGGAAAAACAAAAAAACAAACCAACACCTCCCCCTTCCCAAACACAAAAAAAGCAAAGGTCAAACAGTCCTACATTGCGAGAACACTGTTTGTACTCCCAGAGACTCACAACTCAATTTCAGTTTCTAGTAAGGTCTATCATTTCTCAGAAATCCAGTTTCAAAATTCCTTATGCGCTAAACAGAATTTAACATTTTCCAGACAGAAGTTCTGCTCCTCAGAGATGATGACAACACTTATGCCTTCAGCACTCAGTGAGCTGGTATCACAAACCTGACTGGGGAATTTCATCTGTTCCCAAGGGATGTGCCCGTTCACATACATGAGCACAAATTTCAGCTAATCTTTGAAACAACCAGAATACGCTGTAAAGGACCTTTAAGACACTGCACTCCAAACAAAAAAATCAAGAGCCAATAATACATGTCCCTAAAATAGGAAAGGAAAATAGAGCCATTTTCAAAATAAAAGGAGACCACCATCCAAATATTAAGGCATGAGCTGAAATGCAAGCGACACTGACATAGCAACCTTTTTGTACTATTATTACAAAGAATGCAGCACCACACAAAGAGGCTGAATTATTTACAATAAGTTCCTGGAGGTTAATAAAAAGTTTATGAGTAAAGAGAAACGTGAGATACTCTCTTACTAGCTAAAAATGAAGACATGCAATATTTTGATAACAGGGATTACTAAACTGTGGCCCTACACGGATGTGATTATTCATTTGGTACAGCTTCCACACTAGTACTTGCCTCCTGAAAATCATCATGAGAAAAAATCACCCCAATATTACAATTCTTCCAGATAAGCAGCTTTTATGAGACGGCTATTACTCGACTGCAAAACGAAGAAGAGGTAGTCCACGTAAATAAAACCAAACAAGAAACCCCTAGAACATACCATCTTCCCCAATTAGAATTTTGAGCCTCTTCCTTGGCAATTTGACTCCAGCTATTTAGCACTGTTTTGTCCGTACTGAGATAAGAAAAATAAAGTCGATTTCACTAGAGGATTCCATTTTACATTGAGATCTTCTAATGCAGTGTTGTTCAAGTCCCTGCTTAAGAGTGCCTGAAGTACCTTGTCCAAAGTATAGAAATTCCCATTCTAATGCCTATTCCTTACTTTTATCTTTTGTTATCATGATGAAATTTTTTATCAACAATTGAAATAGTTTACAGTACGATAATCACCTTCTTCACATGCATTTTCATAGATTTAACTGATTTTCTAGAGTAGCTACCCCATGTGATGTCTAAGTACTTGAAGTTCTATCTGCATATGAACAGGAGAAAGGCCACACAGCAAGAAGCCAAGGATATGCATACACATGCAAAAGGTGTTAACTTGATTACATGTTAATGTACTTACCTGATTTGATTTCTCTACTGTGCTACTGGGAACCTCTGTGGTATCCTTCACAAAAAAGTTATCTATGATGTGTCTCTCTGCACATTCCTGACCACAAATTGGACAGCGGATAACACCGACTGGGGGGGAAAAAAAAAATCTGATTATGCTTGCACAAACTAAGATATATTAAACAACTACAAAGACAGGTTACAAGGATAAATACTTTTGAGAGGATGTTTTAATACTTTCCTGTCAATAAGGTATGGGAAAAAAGAAGCTAATTCTCATTAATCACTGAAGTAACCTTTACATGTTCTTCCCCAATGACATATTCTTTCAGCCAAGGTCAAACACCGTTTTGTTTCAATCCCATGAAGAATTTGCCTTAATCTTATAAAAAATTAATTCCTTTACTCTAAAGATAATGTATTCCCATTGACAATCTGTTGTTATAGAATGGATTAAAGTAAACACTTATTAGTGTGGAATAATAATTAGTGACACTGAGTGGTATTACATACACACACATACACGCCAGCAGTGTGACATGACCTTCAACCATGTAATATGACACACAGAAATGTAACACATTCAATATTAACGAGGCAAACTGTAGAGAGGAAGAGCAGACCTGTATTAATATTGTGACTACCTTCACATTAGGAAAGGGAAAGCAAGCAAGAAAGACAAAGGAATAAACAATCAAGGCCCTCTCCCTCCTCTCCTCTGCAAGACACGCTGGGGTACAATTCTAAGACAATAACATACTTGGGCTCCAGATTGAAGAAAGAGATGAGAACCAGGAACACAAAGGGTTAAACAATTAGTCTTCTCAAGAGTATGAAAATGACAAAGTCAAGTTCAAAACTTGGGGTTCAGCTGTGAGTAGACTCGGTTGAAATTGAAAAGACCTATATAAACAATTTAAAGGAGGCACCTTTCCGGGCTGAAGAAAATGAGTGTCTTACTAGCACATTCTTCCAATAGATGCTTGAGATTTAACTGCCAACCCACTATAAAGCAGTGCTATAATAGAAGTCCATCAGTTTTACTAAAGCAATTCTTCACTCTGGAAATTCAGCAAGCAGTTTTCCACTTGTTATCAAGGCATTTCACTTTCATCTGAACTCCTATGATGTTAAGCCTGGTTTCACTCTAACTGCCATTTTACCAGTCTGCATATCAACACATATTTGTGCAGCTTCCTTTGATATACAAATTCTATACTTTGGCTACAACTTTTGTAACATTTTTTTATGTACCATAATCAGGAAGGATCATTAAGAAATCCAATTCTGGTATGTCAGGCAGTTAACAGAATTCCAAGTACTGAACTTCTCCTTTTATTAAGCAAATCAATTTACCACAGTCAAGGGTCAATAAATAAATCTCATAATACTCAAGCTACACATTTCCAAAAAAGACTATTTTTTACATCTTTCAACAGTCCCAATTACAAACCACCCTCCTCCTGTTCCCTCACTGCTCTTTCTTGACCCTGACAAAGTCCAGTGCTGTGAGTCAACACAAGTGTCTGAGTCGGTCTTTGCATGTGTTGGGCAGATGGGTATAGACACAGAACGAGACAAACCCATTCTGACATGGATGTATTTTTCTTGCTCTCCCAAGCTTTACACCTTGATCCCCTGTTCTGCTTCACTGACCAAATGCATTACTGCCTATGCTGAAGCAACATGAGAAGCAGCGCAAGGATGGGAAGAGGACACCACCACCACTGAAGATTAAACATGGAACCACTGAAACTGATCAGCAGCATTAAGCAGAGTCTATAAATCAGCTGAATTGCAAACATGGAGGGCAAGGAAGGAGAGAAATTATGAAATGTATCCACATAAAACAAATGTTTAATTTCCATTATCACTAACAGAATACTGCCAACTACCTGTTCAGGAGATCACTTAGAAATTCTAGGCTGAGATGGGAGAAGGAAAAAAGGAAAACTGCCTACAACTTTCGAAATCCTCATGAATCTTTTTCTAGAATTTCTTATGCTGTCTAGCCTTAAGTCAGTGTTTTCTTCTGCCACTGTCTGAGAGGAAGTTTGCTTTTGTTATAATCCTGGATTGGAGACTGTTACACGCATCAGTTTTAAACCAGGTTTAGTCAGGATGGTGGATTTAAGTGAAAGATCTCGAGTGCCAGGGTTTATTTCTTTTTAATGGAGCAAGCATTTCCAGTGGGCTCCAATGGGAAGGTGAAAACATATTACCTAACTTAGAAGAAGTTTCATAATCACCATCATGATAATTTTGAGAACAGTAAGTGATCAGATTCCACATTTTCATCTGCTCCTTTGTGCCAGGTTAGGGAGTTAAAGAGCACAGCTGCCAGCCTCAAACACTGTTAAAGCCACAGAAGGACTTTGCCATGAGATAAGCACAGAATGGAGTGACAGGATGGCACTAAGTCCAGGCCTGTTGGAGGCCAGATCCTGGTTAACATATCTGGACAAAAATACCCACTGCAGCAAACTGTGTAAAGAAGCAACTGCTCATATACATGTCACTGGTCAAACAAAGACCACCCCAGGTTATGGGACAGATGGCATCTGTGACCACCAACAACCACGGAAGCCCCCTTCCTGAATATGCCTCCATGGATACCTGGAACTTGGACCGTAATACCTTGGGAACTTGAGATATGATAAAGGTGGTACTATTGTCCAGGTGTTATCTCAGACCTAAGCAGGAGGTAAACAAAGCTTAGGGAGAAGAACGTATCACTGGTAATAGACACAAAGAATGCAGAATTTATGGGCCACAAGGAAAGCCAACTGTGTTTGCAACTGGAAATCAGCTCCAACTGGGTAAAAGGTAATTCCGTCAGGGGAAGATTGGGAAGATCGCGTGAGGCAATTATTCAACCAACAGAATAAGAGAACTGCGTAACCAGTGAGCACTAATTCCTTTGTGTACTGAAATGTATAAATAGTGAAAATTTTTTAATGACCTTGGGACCCCCACCACCAAGAAGCCCAGGGAGAAGGAGGACCAACAGGATGCCACTGGATCCACGGGTGGTGACTATCTTCTGCTTGATCTCGCTCTTTCTCCTCCTCCCCTTTTTTCTATTTCTTTCTACCTCTATACCTCATATTCAGTGTTAAATAAAATACATATTATTGACTGTGGCATATGGTCTTGTTTGCACCTTAATTTGGACAGAGGCATCTCTCAATAATCAGATCTTAACATCAGCAGAGTTGGTTATGCAGCTGTACAGCATGTGGCTCCTGAGTAGGAGGAGTAGAGGGGAAGACCTCCACCCTTCTTAGCAGCATCTCTTCATACAAAACCCAAGCAGCTGTGGAATTTTATATTCAGACTTTGCTTGAACCAGGCCAGGACACCACATTGCTAACAGAAGTAACAGTGCCATGCAATGAGCTGGATTAGGTACTGCGATGTGGATTAAATGGGGCTGTGCCAGGATAGAAGAGCTTCCACCATAACAGCTCCCACTGGCTACAGGCTCACGCCATGTGCGCCTCTTTCAAGGAATGCTAGCCTGCATTTTAGGCAGGTAAGGAAAATCATGGCCCATTCATAGTCTTCACAAGTTACATGCTGCATCCACAGAAAGGGCATCTCAGCCCATTCAGCACAACAGACCTATGGCATATACAGTATTATTTTCAACTCAGCTCCCAGTTTCCTGGGAGTACATTCCAGACTACTGAAGCATCCCGAGACAATAGGAGCAGACTGCTCTGGTTTGCCCCAGTTTTGGCTCATTTGCGTCTTCACTGTAGCGAACACGTTTCAGAGCCAATTTAATAAAGCCAATGGATGATCATTTGTAGATCCAAGAAGGTATTTTTGTTTGTAGATGCAAAGCGCGTTACTAAAAGACGACTTAATGGTTCCCTTTCTTCAGTACAAATCAGTCAAAAAATCCACTAGTTTTCTGAAAGAGAGCTCTTTTAATTAAATTGAGTGCTTGGAAGCAACTGGCAATTTTACCTGTAATGACAGTCATTACAGAATAAATAACTGGGGGGTTGTACAGCAATTTTTCTCAGTTTTATATATGTTTTGTTTGAAATTCTAACTATACAGATTTCAGAACAAAAAATATTAACAGTGAATCACACATGCAGTTAAAATGTTTAAAAAAACAGACAGGCTAGTTAATATTAATAAAAGGTACATCAGAGACTGGAGGCAGTGCCAGCTATAAGATTTTTAATGTTAACTATATAGAAAATTAGGGCATTTCAGTGTTGACCTGCAGAATCTTCTCTCCTCTCACTGTGTCTACAGACACCATTAATACTAGCAAGGCTTTTCATTAAAATCTGTGGGGTTGAGGGTAAACTGGTCATATTTACACAGGTCATGTTTCCCAGTTAAAAACAAACACTTAGAAAACTTAATTTGAGAAACGATATCATGTGCAATAATGTCTGAATCAATTTTTAAAATAATTACTGCTTTCCTCTTGTTTCTAATTAAGCCACTCTTGGTCCTGCAAAATTGGCAACTTCTTTAAACCAGTTTGTTCCAGAAAAAGCTGCTCCCATCTAGTTGTGACAGCCTGCTGCTGCTAGTGGAGGGGAGATAGGTTAAACCAACAAGCAGGCACATCTCAAGGGAAAACTGGCACCTACTGCCAAGGTATAAACATTCAAACCAACCACCAATCTAGCAAGAAAGTTTATTAAAATTATAATTCATTAATTGTTAATTAAAATTATTTTAAATCCTTTAAAATGTAAATAAATGAAAGCCAGACAAAGACTATTACTGTAATCCCCCCTCTGGAAGAGTGTTACAGGCCAGTTTTTATGCTGCAGTGCATTGACTTTCTTGGAAAGCACTGCAGAGCTGAATTAAAATATTTCAGCTGCTCTGTGAAATGGTTCACTGTTTTTGCTCTACGTGCCCAATCTTCAAACATTTCAGATACTGCATATTAGACTTCATAAATTGTAAATTTTGCAAGGACTGACTCTCCAGTCACCTCTGAATACTTTAAGAAATTCTGAAGGGAGAGTTTATATTCACATCCAGAGCTGTCCAACACATTTTCTTCAACAACACAATTATAAGAAGTGTCATAATGGTAACAAAGGGAAACACTGCTATTGTGGGATAGACAATGTTTAAGTACAAGATGATGAACAAAAAGTCTCATGTCTTGCAATGAACGTGCTTGAACAATGATGCAGAAGCTACCAACAATTAAGCCAATTGTCACTGCTGACCATGATGAGCATTTCTTTCATCAAAATTAAAATACATTCTTTCAAGTCCTGAAATTGTCAAGTATTTCCAAGTGGTATGTCATGAATTCAGGTATACAACATGCAAGGATTTTTAAGATTCTGTGATATTCTTCCATTGTTTTTTCTGAGCAGCCACATATTTAATTTTGAAATAATAATTTGAAAGTGGATTTAATGCTGTTTAGATGTACACATTCTACTGAAATACCATTTTGCAGACACTCTAGGATCTTGCCAACAGTGCTCAAGTCCATTGTATCCATGAGCATCTGGAACAAGGAAATTAGTACCTTTCTTCCTGAATAGCAGCATGTTAACATGTTATTATTAATTAAAAAAAGATGACTGTGATAAAAAAAAATATCTCTGCTAAGGAGATGGACCCATACCTTAGAGTTACAAGCACAACACAGCTAATAGTAATTTCTTTGTAGCAAGAAATTTCATACTCTGGTCTTCATTTTTTCAAGTTCTTATCTACCACCAGCTGATAGTTCAGTAGTTACAGTACAATGCATCTATTACCAGAAATGATAGTTATGAAAAAAGCAGGTAAGCACAGTATCATTTGGGCAGTCACAATCCAAAGAACCAAGCCTGTCTGGAAAGCACTGAAAGAGCTGGTTCTTTTTAATCCTTTGTTGAAAGGATGAAAACTATACTTCAACATATGACACTCTTGACTGTTTCACCCACTTCCTCTGTTTAGCCCCAGCTACCATAATGTTCCCATCAACACTAAGCAGTTGTGAAGGTAAAAGAAGTCTCAAAAAATAACTTCTAAGAATCTGAAACATACTAAGGGAATCAAGTTAGAAGCAGTAGTGGGAACAGCAGTAGCTAATGGGCTTTAGTCAGAGTATTTCAGTATAAATATCATCCAAAACAGCACCAATAATGCAATTCAAGGCCTTTGGCTAGCTCATGTTACTCCCTCTTCAAGTGCTCAGATGCACCCTCGCGATCTGTTTTTTCACAAGTCTCTTCCCGTTCTCAATATGATCACTGCTCAATAACTGGAAACTACTTATCAAACTTGGCAAACTAAACTCTTGCTCCTCATTTTTCAAGCCACTAGCCTCAGGGGAGCAACTCAGGTGCCTAAACAGACATACCTAATTTGAGGGTGATATCCTGCCTGGCTTCCAGCTCCTATTCCAGGAGGAAATAGGGCTCTTGTGGATTGTGCAGTACAGCTACCAGCCCTTTTTAAAATATCACAGGTATCCCAGAACTGGCAGAAGATATTCTGGTTTGGACAGCTGAATCTCAACTTACCTGCCTACTCTGTGCCATATATCTTTGCTATTGTGATTTTAAATTCCCGGCGGAAAACACTGTTTAAGCACACAGAAGATCTCTGCATTCAAACAAATTGCAATCTTTAGCTCCAAAGGAAACTTGGTTAAAATCTCTGAAGCGTCAATATTCAAAGCCATGAACTTGTTACCTGCAGTGTTTAACCGCATCTGTCTGTATTCTGCTACATGGATATCTATTTTGAAGTCCTCCTCAAAGACAGACTTAGAGTTCAGAAGTCATCAACACCTCTATTATGTTTTCTTCAAACCGTCTCAAAATATAGATTACAATGATGCACAAAATAATGGAGGACTCCGTAAGATGTATGTGCAAGGAACGGATGTTCAAAAATACATAGAAATAATATGCTGATTTAGAATAATAGGTTCTGCCTTTAAGTCATTTTGTTTAGTAAGAGGGCGGAGAGAAGAAAAAGAAAGGGCTGGCTGTTTGTAAAAATAGATTTTTTAACTAATTAGTGTCTCTTCAATATATTCTTCAATGACAATACGGTAATAGCACATTTACCACACAAGTAAAATGCCCAGGACTTAGATGCTCAACAGTGAGAAAGAAGAATTTAGTATGTATTTATCAATAAATTCTGAATACATTTTTAATCTGTGCTGCAATTAAATCTGTTATATAACAAATACTTTAACCTAGCAATATTTTAAGGATTTCCAGATTTATTTTTTTAAGCTTGTTCTTGACAGGGACAGAGACAATGAAATGTACAAAAAATATTTGATGAAAATTCCCACTCTTAACAAATGTAGTCAAATAGGAGAAAAAAAATAAAGATACTTCTTATTTCCTGCAGTTTCCATCAGATAGGTCTGAGTGCTCTACAAGACATTATTAATGGAATAAAAAAAGTAAAGATCCAAGCCATTTAACTTATTTAAGTGAAACAATCCCAAGACTCTCAAATCCAGCCTATTCTGACTACTTGTTGTATTTAAAAGCTGTATAACAATAAAGCTTGTCACATGCAGAAGTTTTACATCTATGGAAAAGTACCTCTTAACGGCAGCACAAAACTAACACTGATTTATTATGCTCAAGTGACTCCATAGAGTTAAACTTTGCACCTGAAAGATGGATAAAGTTTCTCTGCAGTGTTGTCAGGTTTTAATCCCTTCAGTGGGATTCATCTAAGGGTTACAAGAAGTTCCCTTCACAGTTATTGAAGACCTATGTAATATAGTTAGGTCGTGAGTGGTCTCGTGGTTAAACAGATGTCTATACTTGGTCAGATGAATCATATCTTAAAAACATCCACTTCTTTCCAGTAACTATATTAATACTCTTATCCACTATTGGGCATCCAGTTCAATTGTAAGAATCCCTCCAATATTCTAAACCCAGCAATTAGAGAGAAGAATATCCTTGAAGTTATCTCAACTTACCTGCGAGCCACAGGCACTGCACTTTTGTGTGTAGATGTACCAGAATAAAAAGCCAGTTCACTTTATATTCCTCTCTTACTGTCCTAGTTAGAACCAGCGCCTAGCAGCCGGCTTAGAACTGGTGGTGGAGCAGGGTTCCACGTGAACAGCAGTTGAACATGGGTCAGTCGGTCCTAAGTGATAGGCGAGCGCCGTTCCGAAAGGGAGTCGGGTTCAGATCCCCGAATCCGGAGTGGCGGAGACGGGCGCCGCGAGGCGCCCAGTGCGGTGACACAACCGATTCCGAGGAAGCCGGTGGGAGCCCGGGGAGAGATGCAACATACAGATGGGCTTGTGACCGAGGGGTGGACTTAACCACGGGCATTGTCTCACAGGTCATCCATGACTGTGAGACGTGCTGCCATCAAGCAGGCCAAGCGAGTGAAGCCTCTATGGTATGGTGGACGGTGGTTGAAACAGGTATGGGGAAGCCTGGCAAGTTGACTACATCACCGTCCCCAAAACCCACCAAGGCAAGCGCTACGTACTGACTGTGGTAGAAGGAAGTACTGGATGGCTGGAGACATACCCTGTGCCTCATGCCACTGCCCGGAATACCATCCTGGGCCTTGAAAAACAAGTCCTGTGGTGACACGGCACCCCAGAGAGAATTGAGTCTGATAATGGGACCCATTTCAAGAATGGCCTCGTAGACACCTGGGCCAGAGAGCACGGCATTGAGTGGGTGTATCATATCCCCTACCATGCACCAGCTGCTGGAAAAGTTGAACGGTGCAATGGACTGCTGAAAACCACCCTGAAGGTACTGGGTGGGGGGACTTTCAAACACTGGGAGCTGCATTTAGCAAAGGCCACCTGGTTGGTCAACACGCGAGGCTCCATCAATTGAGCTGGCCCTGCCCAATCAGAACCTTTGCATACTGTAGATGGAGATAAAGTCCCTATGGCGCATATGAGAGGTATGTTAGGGAAGACTGTTTGGATTAGTCCCACCTCAAGCAAAGGCAAACCCATCTGAGGGATTGTTTTTGCTCGAGGGCCTGGTTTCACCTGGTAGGTAATGCAAAAAGAGAGGTAGACACGTTGTGTACCACAAGAGGACAAATTTTGAGTGAGAATGATCTGTAATGTTTCATTGTATATATATATAGATGTATATAGTTTTAAAGGGATATAGTTTTTAAAGGGGGTTAATTTGGGCATGACATGGATGGCATAGAATAAGGGGTGGATAATGTCCTAGTTAGAACAGCTGGGACCAGTTCATCACTGGATGGGTGTAACCCAAAACTGTGTATTCTATAGCCTTCCATGCCATTTCCCAGAAACTGTTGACAATGGACTATTTACATCCTCTGCCCAGAGCAGCCTGACTCCTCAGGCTATAAACTGGGTGTTAAGAGGCCTGCGAGATAGGAGGGTGCCTCCCTCTCCTCACACCCTTTGTGGAACTCCCCGCCCTGAGGGAAGTACTGGGCATTCCTGCCTGAACTGGAGAATATATAACCTTGGAGTCTTGGAACTTTTTTAACCACTCGGGGGATCCAGAGGAAGACTGCAGACCACCACTCTCAACCAGACTGAGACCACCACTCTTGACCAGACTGCAACAGCACTCTCACCAACAGGTTTTTCCCCTCTCCCTTTACTTTGGACTCAGGGGGCCCAAAGAACACCACTCTGTTCATGCCCCAGGGTGCTGGATTATACATTTGGGTTTTGTGGGTTAAAACCAATTGTTTGTCTGTATAATCGTACTTATTGTATTATTTTATTAAGTTGTTATTCTGACTTATAATCTCTCTTTTGAGTTGAGTTCATTTCCCCTGCTGGTTTACCTTTAAACCAGCACACTTACATATGCCCAGTATCCCTCAGCACTGCTGTAAGAGTTCAAAATGCAACATTACCAGCTTTTTCCAGTTCCCACATAGCTTAAAGACTACCAAGCTGGAGCAATACATGCTTGTGAGATCCACACAGACTATACAGCCTCCAAGAACCACCATTAATCAAAAAGCAGTGTTATCTTCTCCTCTGACATTGCATTAATATGAAAATTACTCAATGTAACTAATAAAATACATTCCTTCTGGGTTGAAGAGATGATCGAGTAAGAACAAGAGGGATTTCCAACAGCTGCCCCACAGCTTTCAGAAGACAGCAGGTTACACAGGCAGCAGTGATATTACTTATGTTTCCACGGCGTATCTCCTGCTGCTGTAATCTGCAATAGGCAACTGAACCATGAGCCAGACCCTGTTGGCTGATGTGAACATCCACATCCACTGAAGAAGTCTAATCTTCCTATGGTTTCCTCCATTTTCCCAAAACCAAAGAAGAGCTCCTTCACAGGTGCTTTCCCAGCCTGACACTCTTGGCACTAAGAATGAAGCTTAAGAAAACGAATCTTCTACCAAAACTGATCTTCGTGCCATTTATTTACCTCTCCTTTAGAGTCACTTCTCTATTTCCACCTTCTTGCACCATACTGCCTCAAAGGCTTGATAATGAAGTTCTGGAAACATTACACTTAGCATCAAATACCAGTTTGGGAATGAACTAGGATTATACTTCTATTCCTTGATTTTATTTTTACTTTATTTTTAAGGAATATTCACAAGGGTTCCACCATGACATTATGGTTCCTAATCTACTTGGCTGGCATAATGACAAATAAAAAAGCAAAACCAACGAACTAAAACTTTCAGGCAGAACAACAGCTATTCTTGCAAAAGTTTGAAATCAGACATCCTGCAGCTCACAGCACCTACACTATATTCTCAAAATTTTAAATCAGTCAAAAGGCAGCCAAATAAACCACATTAAATCTGATCTCATCTCAATGGAACTGGGAACAGGGAAAAAGAAAAAAACCCCCACACAATAAATACAATCAGATTGGAACACAATACAATAACACTGTTGTTAAATGGACTTTTAAAGGATGCAAGATTAGCATTTAGATTCTTAAAGAATCCAAACTACATTCAGCTCTTGCACAAAGGGTGGAATGAAGGAAAGAGGACTATAGGTTGAATCCGTTTGGGACACCCATGTATAAAGTCATCTTCCTTTTGCCAAAACAGCTTCTAGAATCATTATTTTGAGAAGAGATCTTTGCCTCTGTTGAGTTTGAATGGCTGTGACAATAACCTAGAAGACTCACGAGCTACCATAAACCATGGCTTTGCTTCTGACTTGTATCTGTTCCAGTTATAAGGCCATTTCTAAAAAGAAAAAGGCAACAGAGGACTGTCTCCCAACCTGCAAGTGAACCTACCCAATCCATCAAGGTGCATACAATTTACTGATGGGCCCACTGCCAACGGTCTATACAACAAATACTTATTTATTGAGTGATAAGAGCAATACTTGCAAGTCAATCTTATGATACAGATGAGAGTCAAGACAAATGTAAAATAAAATTTACGGGGGTTTTGATGGGTTTTTTTATTTGTTTTTGGTTGGTTGGTTTTTTGTTTGTGTTTTTTTTTTTTTTAAACTTCACTGCTAGATGTGGGAAGACCACAGGCCCTCCCATATGTTCTATCACATAAACTTCTGAACACTCTTTCACAACATTGGACTCTGCCTTTGTCATGAAGTAGAAAATAAACATTCTGTTTAACAAACTTGAAGTGCAGTATTTGAAGAAAGAGATGCTAGCATCTCTGGACTCGCATTCAGATATGACTATTGGAGGCAAACAACACCTATGTTCATCCCAGG
Organism: Neopelma chrysocephalum; assembly: GCF_003984885.1. Taxonomy (NCBI): domain Eukaryota; kingdom Metazoa; phylum Chordata; class Aves; order Passeriformes; family Pipridae; genus Neopelma; species Neopelma chrysocephalum. The sequence continues at coordinate 24,252,674 of NW_020897714.1, forward strand.
AAAGAATTGTGTGTCTGAAATAATAGTTACTCGGGCGGTATTTAACACATGAACTCTGAAACCACATTTAAGCTTTTTGCATAGAGAAGGGACTGAGGAAAAGTTTAGAACTTCTCAAAGGAGATCAAGTTCCTTTAACCATTGATTAAACTCAACAATCTAAGTACTCTAAATTCAGGGGTTTCCAAGATATGCTAGCCAGTGTGTTAGACCCTCATGGTTCTCTCTCACTACTGGAAACGGGAAGAGAAAACTGAACTATTGAAGGCCAAGTAGTCTGTAGTTGGTAAACTGGACAAACAGTCATAGGCTAAAACAACTGAGAACAATAGCTGCTAATGTGTGATGAAAGGCCCCCAAACAAGACAAAAGCAAATAAGGAACAGAATTACTGAGTGAAGAAAACCAACTGCTTAAGCAAGAATAGGTAGGAATCTGTAAACACTTAAAAGAGATAAATCTAATCCAGAAGTATACTACCCCCAGTGTTTTAAAGTGCCCAGATATTTAGCCATTACTGAAGTCCTGCTATCATACACTACCTATCATTATATAGCTCTACATTCATTCAGCCAAACTTGTCTGCTAAATTTATCTCAGTTCCCAATTGACTGCTATCCTAATTTAGCACTTTGGGGCTGGGCAATGCTATGAATTTCAACTTTTACTTGAAAATTGTTGAAACAATACTTACAAGTCACAGTTGTTTTTCAAAAGGCAAAAATTATTCAAACCTACTACCAACTGATTACGAGGGCAAGTAATTTGCACTCCTACATTATTTTGCAAGTAGTTTACTCATTTTAAAGCACAGTTCATGTTGGAAAAAAAAATAAAATATATATATGTATGTTTCAATTCACACTTTTGCTGTTCAGGACAATTTTGCATACTGCTTATTTCTAGTAACAGACCTGTTGGTGCTGGGCTGTTTTATCAAGGCAGTGTAACTTGCATTTAAAATTAGAACCTTCTAATTTTAAGGTCTTCTTCTCCATCTCCAGCCATTTCATCATCTTCTCCAGCCCCAGCAGAGTAGCGCAGCTCTTCATCTCTTTCTTCCCACCTACTCATTCCCTGTGCAGCTGCCAGCATCCCTCCCCTAAGAGCATCAGTGTTACAAGTACCCTGACAGCAGGTTCAGCAGCAGCCACCTAAGCGCAGTATGAACTTAGGGTATGCTGGATTATAGCATTAGTTCAACAAACTTCAGCTCCACACATCCTTAACCATGCTCAAACTCTATAGCAGATGCCTAGAAATGAATGAAGCAGATTAAGTAAATTTCATTAAATGCTTTCTGAGCTCAAGTAGACATCCCAGAAAATACATGGGGATTTTCCAAGTCAACATTTAGGTAAAAATAGTCCTGTTTCTTTTTTGCAATTTACAGTACTGACAGATGTGTCAGCTCACCGGGAAAATTACACACTTACTTTTCAAATTAGGCAATCATTTTAGTTCAAAGGGTATTTGTGCTACGGTCTTGTTTTATTCAAATTGCACTATATTCACTTGAGGGACTGCGGTTGAAAGGGGAACTCTCCACTTTAATAAAAAGTTGCCTGTGGCAACTTAGTTATTAATCAGAAGCAGAAATCTTTCTACAGTCAGAAAGCAAATGGCTCAGCTCTCCTGTCCATATACTCCCAATTACAGACAGTTTAGCATCAGAGCTGCAGATTTCTTTTTTGAAATGAGGATGTCTCCATGACCCAAATCCACATTACAAACAAGGGCCCTCAAAACCCATGAGTGCAGTTCAAAGAGCTGAGCTTTGCTTACCGTCATCCTTTTCCCCATAGCCCACTGATAAACTTCAAAAATAACTAGAAAGCTTGTTTAACATCAGTCTCAATCATAAGTTTGTAATGTATGCAAGGTAATACACAGTTTCCTCCCACATAAAAGCTTCAAATAAGCATTTACTTGAAGCACTGGAGAGACGGTATCAAGTAATTAGGAACATTCTTTTGCTCAACCTTTGGTTTCATAGCTGACTTTACAAGACTGTTTCTTGTTAAAAATAATGTCATTTTGTTAGTTACTTCACACAACTGTTTCATGCTTTCTTTGATGGTAAACATTTATGTTTTTATACATACTCTCTGGCCAGTAGGTAAAAAAGGAAATAATTTAGTCATCCCAACTGTAACACTGACATCTTCAAAGCACATTTGAGTTGTGAGTACATAGTTTAAACAGTATGCAACTACGTAGCTACCTAATTGTTGAGGTAAGTTTTAAAAGCATCACTGGAATTTTTCTATGGAAACAATTTTTCTGTGGCCTTTAATTTAGCCAAAGAAAAAATAATGCATTACTAAACTGTTACAGCACATAAAAGTTAAGTAAGAAGTAACAGGTCTGACAGCAGATTTTGACACCATTCACGGTTCAGCCAGATCACCTGCACAGGTCCACAATGCACACTTCAGGGCCATATTCACCTGAAGATCCCTGCCTGACTGCCATATTATGAAGGTCCACATGGAACAAATATCCATCTGCAGCCCATGGATGGCTCTGCTTTGGATGCCCAAAGGAGGTTGTGACCCTGTGGGAAACCCATGCCCTCGAGCAGGCTCCTGGCAGGACCTGCGGGTCTGTGGAGAGAGGAGTCCATGCTGGAGCAGGTCTACTGGCAGTACTTGTGACCCCAATGGAGGACCCATGTTGAAGCAGTCTATTCCTGAAGGAATGCACCCCATGGAAGGGACTCACGCTGGAGCAGTTTGTGAAGAACTGTAGCCCATGTGAAGGACTCACGTTGGAGAAGTTCGTGGAGGACTGTCTCCCATGGGAGGGACCCCACACCAGAGCAGAGGAAGCAGTGCTTCCTTCCCCTGAGGAGGAAGTAGCAGCAAAAACATCATGTGATGAACTATCTACAACCCCCATTCCCCTCCTCGTGTGGCACCACGGGGCAGGAGGTAGAGAATTGGGCATAAAGTTAAGCCTAGGAATGGGGGGGAGGGGGAAGTTTTTTATAAGGTTTGCTTTTACTTCTCATTATCCTACTGGAATATGATTGGTCATAAGTTCAGTTAATTGCCTCAAGTTGAGTCTGTTTTGCCCCTGATGGTAATTGCTGAGTGATCTCTTCCTGACCTTATCTTGACCCATGAGCCTTTTGTTTTAATTTCTCTCCCTTATGCAGTTGCAGAGGGAAGTGATAGAGCAACTTTGGTGAGCATCTAGCATCCATCTAAAGTCAAACCACCACCACACTACTCTATTATTTAATTCTATTGCAAAAATCTTTTAGAAGTCAAAATTTCCAATTTCAGAAATAACGGATTTTTCATAAAGTCATTCATCCTGAAATACAGTCACATTTAAAATTCACTTTATGTTATTTTTGGTTTTCCCCTGTTTTGTTTTTAGATTAGATATAACCGGCAAAATATCAGCTTCACAAGTTTACCACTACTGGGAAATTCCACTAATAATATGGAAATTCCTCCTAGAGCATCTTAACAAACACAGACAACACTGGCATAAAGCTTTTCCTGTACAAAAGGCCAGTTTCTATATTCAGAATCAAGAGTTTTCAACAAATTTTCTAAAATTTAACTGACTGGGTAAAGTTGAGAGAACATGGTCACTTCGTAGTACTCATGGAAGTTAGCAGGCCAAGCTAAAAGCCTGCTGCATAACCTACTAGCTCTTCAGGACATTTCTCCTAGGAATGAGCTAGCCCACAAAGAGCACACTCGCCCCTCCACTTGCCTCTTCATCAACATATGCACAGCTATTTTCCTTTGCTCTTTCAACAAGCTATTTTCTTGAGAGATATCTCTATTATAAGCATTAAAAAAACAAAATGTACTTTCACCTAGACACATATTTGAAAATTTTTAATACATTAGTATATATTTTCTTTCCTTATGATCTTCACCTTATGATCTAAGATTGCTTTCCACTGTTAAAAATACTAATCACTTACCAGAGACATTATAAGCTGAATTGTTATTGAAACAGAGCTAGGCTGGCCTCTGAGGATATAAATCTTGGTTTGGAAAAAAGTTTCACACACCAATACAGCTATTTTGATAACTTCTACAGCTTAAATTCAGTAAGGCTTCCAATTGGAATGAGCTGGGCTACATCACTGCAGTTGTTTTAACATTCATCTGATGCTCCTGATGGCTTCAGCCTTTCAATCTCCCAGTTTCTATGGGTGAAAGAAAGCAAGTACGTAAATGCATCCAACCTACTCTAGAAATACTATTCTGCATACATACATAAGATAATAAACATCTATTACATACTTATATTAATCATACATTGGAGCAAGCATGATTAAAGCTTCTTTCCACACCATGTGGTTGTCCACCTTAATAAAGGCTGCATAGGTATGTCTCCAGATTTCTGGGGAATTCCTGGTAGAAAAGAATGCAGTAATTTTTGGCAAATATATCCCTACTCGAAATTATACTTGTACAATAAGTATCATATTCCATCATATATACATTGAAAGCATGCCTTCTTCTAAAAGAAGGGTATTCTGATTAGAAAAATAAGGACCTTCTCTAGATAGTTTATTGATTAATATTTTAAGCTTTTACTAGTTTCATGACTTTTTAACCAAGTGGTTTGTCCATTTCAGGCTATCAAAACAATAATACTATATTTCACCTGTAACAATCCTAAATGCTTCTCACAATATTCAATCTCTGGGGTTCCGTGAGTTTTGAATTCAAAATAAGCACAAACCAAAACCAGTATGAAAACTAGACATGTCTTTCCTATACATATGCCAATAATATACGTTAATTCTAAATATTAGCACTCCCAAATCTCCATAAGTTGGAGGTTAAACAATTCAGTTATTGATGCACCACAGTAGAAATAAGACTTGTGAAAGGATACATGGATGCAATCATGTTTGTGAAAGTGTGAGTGTTAGCCACACAATTAAAACATGGACTCTTTGTAATGGTGAAGGTGGAGAGAACTCACTTCAAGCAAGTGGCAATATGAATGATGAAATGGAAATAATCATGTGTATGAGGGAGATTTTAAAAAAGAATCTTAAGTCTTCTTAGATTACAAAGACATGGAAGAAAAATTGAACTTCACCATAAGAAACTTCAAATTAAGCTATTATATCTTCCAAATAACCCAGAAGGATCCTAATCATTATCAAACTAAAAGAGGGAAAGAACATACAGACAAATAACAAAATTAAAGTTGATGTCAAAAACTGTATTTTCAAGGTCAAATTAAGTGATGACATTGGAAAGTCCAGATATCCAGATCAGATGAGAATCTGAAAGAATTTAAAGCTATCTGTATAAGGACTGGCTATGGGACATAAAAGAACAGATGCCAGCCACAAACATGAGGGATATCAAGGGTGAGGTCTTCATTCCATGCCTTAGAGAACCTGAAACTGTATTGCTAAACAAACATTTCTGGGCATTATTAACCTGAAATATGAACATCCCTGAAATCCTTGTTAAGTAACTCTGAAGTATTTATTCCTTAATTAACAGCAAGTATCAAACATATTTGTGTTGTTACTGTGGACATTCCAGAAGAATTTATATCCTGGAATTGTCCAAACATTATAGGCTTCTAACAACTTCGTACAGATTTGTTTGCTAGCAGGTTTGTCTACAGATAAATTATCAGAAAAAATAGTTTCCCTCTACTAGTTTTGGCATTGACACTAGTAAGATTTCATCATGATACCTGCATAAAACTTTGCTATGCATTTCCATTCAGAAAGTTTCTTTCACACCATTTTTCAATCTATTTTGTGTACAGATTGATGATTAAGAAAAAACAAAGATACTCACAACTTAAATAGTTTTGAAAAGGAATAGTATTTCAATCTATATAACTTCACAGTTTTCATGTACCTATTTCACATTTAAAAATTCCAGAAGAGTACTATGAGGTTCTCCACATTACAAACACTGTCCTTTAAGTACAGGCTACTATTCAACTAGTCATTGAAGCACTGCCCAGCACAAACTTTGGGCAAATAGATTTCTAATAACAACCTTTTTGTATGCACCAGTTACAAGTCACACCATCAAACAGTAAAGAATGTCCATTTGAGAAACAAAAGGAAAACTCACATGAAGTTAGCCAAGATATTCAGTAGTGGTGTCTGTAGACACTTGCTCAAAAGTGAGTGTCACATTTACAGACCCACTCTCGCAGCACTCCCTGCAGTTCATAATGCTGTGTGTCAGGCAACACATTTTTGAGCAATGCAACAACAAAAATGTCACCTGCATCAAATAAGCTGTCACTGGACATTCAGAAACCAAGCAGTGAGTTCTCCAGTGCTAAGACCACTGGTGTCTGACACACAGATGATTTTGCAACATCTTAAACTTCAGGGACAGTATAGAAATCTGAAACTCCAGGTCTTCTTTCCTATAGAAAATTCATGTGGCAGTATAGAGCATACCCATGCCAACTGGCCCTACCTCTGCAGGATTAACATCCATCACATTAAACTCTTTTGCATGTCTTGCCACTGCTGTTGTGCATATTGAATCTTGTATTCAAGTGAGCAACTCTAGATAATCTTTAATTCATTCTAGATCCTCAAGTTTGATTTTTTTTTCCCCACAGCTTTATAGAAGGAGAGTCAACATTCTCCCAAGTAAACTTGTCTGTATCTTAGAAGTTGAAGGTACACTTTATCCTAGTAAAGTGAAGGACTCTTTCTGGTTTGAAACAGTTTGCTGAAGACAAAAAGCATCTCCAGATTTTACTTGAGACTCTGTACCTCTTTAGCTATCTGTTCCTCCACTGATTTGGATGTTGGTACAACACTTCATCTCAAGGCTGGTTCGGTGAAGCTCTTTCCAAATCACATCCTCACCTTTGTTCAACACAAACTCCATTCTACCTCTTTCTTCAGGCTTCTTTTTGTGCAACATCTTAGTGCTCAGCAGATGAGCATAAGCAGTCTGCTTATCTTTCAGGAGCTTTTCATAGTTTGCAATTCTATTGTGTTCCTTACTTAGGACATTCCTTCCAGCACAAACAGCTTCCTTGCTGTTTATTTCTTCAGTTTAGTCACAGTAATTTCATAATTTACATCATGAGAGGCATTTATTATCCAACTTTCTAAGCTTATACTCTTCAGTTTATTTCTTCATGTCATTTCTCATAAGCATTTTGCACAACATATTAGCAGAAGAGGTGACAGTTTTGTCCTTCCTTCTTCTTCTGAGAATTTCCAAACCATAACAAATTTCCTCAATATAATCAGTTTTAGACACTGATGGGGTTTTTTCTCCCAATCCTAACTTCAGGTTCACAGCTTTTTTGTCCTAGTCGGAAAAGAAAAAGCAGAAAATGCACATCATCAAGTTTGGCCATAATTAGCTAATATATAGCCCCTGTCATTTTAGCTGGGCCAAACTTATGACAAAAAAAGACGTGTAGAATGCCTCAAGGAGAGTGTGAGATCTATACAAGTTTCTTCTTCCTACTGGACAATGAATGGTAGTGTGGAAGCATGAAAGTAGGTTGGGAGAAAAGTCAAGAGGACAAAAATAATTGTCACCAAAAATATAGTATGTCTGCAAATGAGTAGAATGAGGAGGAGTATGTACTGTAAAATTCTTTCACACAGAACCAACTCACAATCAAAAGGAGGGACACAGAGCTACAGGTTTCCTGTTTCTATGATTCATTACTTCATCTATCATTTGTTCTCTCAAAATGTTTGAACAGCACTAATCTTTTAATTTTTATGATGTATCTTATTTCTCACTCAATTACAGACTGCAATTTCTGCTATATTTAAACAGAACATCTGAGAATGGGATTATGCTGCTCATGACCTCAAAACTCAGATGATGATGATATTGTCTCTCGAACTATGCTGCAACCTCTGGGCTTGCTGTATCTCTGCCCTCTTTTCTATTTCCAAGTATCTTGTCTTGAAATACCTCATTATACACCAAAGCTTGTACTTTGTCTGTTCCTGCATGCAGAATTTCAGAGTTCTGCTCATAGGCTTATGAGCAATAACATCCCCTCGATCAAGCAAGCTGAAGTATAGGGACTTTAGGTCTCCCAGATTTTTCTATCCTGTAAATTCTGACTAGGCAGTCTGACTATTACATACACTACATGCTAAACTGAAAGACTAAATGGATATACTACCACAGACATCCACACAGATGAAGAGGCTCAGCATATCCTGTTAATAACATACTCAGGAGTTTCTCAAATATTCTGAAACAAGGCTCTCCAATTGTCCCAAATAGTCCCTTCTCTCAAGAAAGCGTTCCTTTATGAACTGTTGCAAACACTTTGCATATTCAAGCTGTAATCTTTTGGTCAGAACTGCTGGCAGGATGGTGAAGTTTTCCTAAATGCACTTAAAGGACTTAAAAATGGTCAGTTGCAGCTGCTACTTTTCACTTGAGCCCCCACTACACATTCCAATAAGCACAACCTGCACTAATACCTACAGAGCAGCCCAATTTCATCACACTTCCTCTTTTCTATTCAAGTTTCTCCAAGATCTGTAAGGACTTAAAAAAGTACAGTTGTCTGTCTCAAATACTGTCAAGGCCACAGAAGGAACTTGCCAGGAAGACTACTGCAGGAATTTGAGATAAGCACAGAAGGGAGAAATTATGACAGGAAGGCACTTATTCCAAGCCTAGCTGAGGAGAGATCTGGTTAGCACATCCTGGTTAACATATCTGGACAAAAATTCCCACTGTGGGGAACTGCAGGAAAGGAAGCAACTGCTTATACACTCCCACCCCAAATTATGGGAACAGCATCTGTGACCACCTCGTGGATACCTGGAACCTGGACTGTATAAAAGTGGTACCCCCAGAAGAACAACTCCAGGACCCCCACCACCAAGAAGCCCAGGGTGAAGAAGGACCAACGGCATGCTGCTGGATCCACAGGTGACTATGTTCTGCTTGACCTTTCTCTCTCCCCACACTGTCTTTCCCATTTCTTTCTATCTCTCTACCTCATATCTACTGTTAAATAAAAGCTGTATTATTGACTTGGGCATATGGTCTCCTTCGCACTGTAATTCGGGCACAGGCATATCTCACTAATCTGATCATAACAAGATCGTAACCTGTTTCCAGGAAAGGATGCTTGTTTGCACCTTTTTCTAAGATGACGATTTTGTTAGATGCCTCTAACAAAACTAAGTGATCCACTACACCTAAGAGGACTAGGAAAAAAAAAAAGAAAAACATTAGGAAAGTACTTTCAGACTGGAGGAGTTTATTGCAGATCTTCTACAGCAAGATGTACTTTTCAAACACATTGACACAGGCTCCTGTGTCCGTACACGAGCTTACCAAAACTTCCTCGCAGCATTCTCCCTTCGGCGCGACAATTAACAACTAAGCTGTACATTAATGCACCAGCAGACCCATCCGGGCTGCCGATCACGCGCACAAGCGTTATTATCGCTTGTCCGCCCCGGTCCCCGCCCAGGCGCAGGGTCGCTCCCGGCTGAGCGGATGACACCTGCAGGACTCCCGTCCGGCCGCGCTGCACACTGCAAGCACCACTCAAATAAAGTCTGTTTTCTCGCTACGTTTTTCTGCCTTGCTATCAGCCCGTTTCCAGGTTTTCCGCCAGCAAGGGGCCAGAGCCCCCCGGCTCCCCGGAGAGGGGCTGCCCGACCCCGGCCCCGCACCCCCGGCCCGGCGGGGGGAACGGGGGGGCGGCTCTCACCGCTCCTCTCCATCCGCACAGAGAGGTCCTGGGAAAGTACAAGAGTGCTGCCTTCCCTCCGAGGTGGGAAATTTAAAAATAACGATTAAAACAAACCAAACCAGAGCACAACGCCGCCGCCAGCCCTGGCGCTGGCGAGCAGCGCGCACAGCTCGTCCCGACAGCTCCGTGCCCCGGCAGTCCGGCGGCCGGGCACCTGCACCCCACCCATCGCACCCAGTCGCGACAGCTACCTGTCCCCCCGCTCTTATCGCGACATACAGGCCTCCGTGGGGCGGGGTGGAGGGGGCGGCAGGCGGGGGAAGGGGCGGGCGGCAGAAGGGGCACTTACCGGGCGTGCAGTGCAGGGGGGAGGCCGGAGGAGGGACGGGTGAGGAAGGGGGCACCGCCGGCAACGGCTCCTTGGGGGCGGCGGCGGCCGCGGGCGCCAGGACGGGGGGCAGCATAAGGTACCGCTCGGGCTTCGGCAGGCAGCGCTGGCACACCGAGTGCAGGCAGGGCAGCAGCTTGGGCCGCCGGCTCTGGATGGGCTGCCCGCACACGCCGCAAGTGTCCAACAGGTTGAGCGGGGCCGCGTCCCCGCCGCGCTCCGCCGGGCCCTGCCGGCTCTCGGCCTCGTTCTCCCCGCTCAGCGCCACCGCTGCCCCCGGTCGATCCGCCGGGCAGGGGCCCCCCGCCGCCGCCGCCGCCGCTGCCACTGCCGCCTCTTCCATTGTCCTGCGCCGGCCGCCGCAGGAGCTCCGAAGGGAGGCGGGGCGGCCCCGCTGCCCCCGCCGCTTCCCGCCCGCGCCGCTGCCGCCGCCGCCTGCCCGGCCCCCGCCCCGCGCGGTGTTTGTGTGCCCGCCCCGGCAGCGGCTGCCCCGCCGCCAACGGCGCCCTGCGACACGCCCCGCGGCACGGCCCGCCCACGGGCACGGGCCCGTAGCCACGCCCGCCCCACCCCGCCCCTTTCGGGATCACGCCCCCCCGCCGCCTCACGTGGGGCGAGCGCTTCCCCGCCCGCCCCCGGGAACCGGCCCGGCCGCCGGCGGAAGCCCCGTCCCGCCGGCCCCGCCCGCACCCCGCTCCCACGGGGCATTCGCTCGCCGCTCCCGGGGGCTGTGACCCCCCGGCCCGCACACATCGCCGAAAGGGCTTCCCACCCACCCGCTGGAGCCCAATGGCCGCGCTCTCTCTTGGCTGGGTGGGCAGCCTGGCTCTGAATGTGAGGAAGAACTTCACTGTCCGGGTGACCGCGCACTGGAACAGGTTGCCCAGAGAGGTTGTGGAGTCTCACTCGCTGGAGAGACTCAAGAACCGTTTCGATGCAATCCTGTGCCATGTGCTGTGGGATGACCGTGCTTGAGCTGGGAGGTTGGACCAGATGACCCACTGTGGTCCCTTCCAGCCTCACACATTCTGTGATAGGCATTTATCCCCTGGGCAGGGTGTTAAAAGAGGTCACCCTTCTCCCTGTTCTGTGTGAATGGCTGTCTATAAGTTTTGGCCTGTGTTCAGTTTGGGGGATCACAGCTATACCACCCCATGCAGCCACGTTACCTGACTGAAGCTAATTGGTGATCGGTACAATTAAGAAGGTACAATGGAAAAGTACAATTCTGGTTTGGACACAACATTTTATTGAATCAAAGACCTTAAGTATTGTGCTGGTGAAGCACTGGAACAGGCTGCCCAGCGAAGTTGTGGATGCCCCATCCCTGGAAGTGTTCAAAGCCAGGTTCGATGGGGCTTTGAGCAACCTGGTTTATTGGAAGGTGTCCCTGCTCATGGCAGAGCTGGGTGGAAGCAGATAATCTTTAACGTCCCTTCCAACCCAAACCGATTCTGTGATTTATGAAGTATGCATGCAGACACAAAGCACTGCTTACACATTGGTTGCTGGTCAATCATAAACTGATACAAACTCCTCAGAATATTCCAGATATCTGTGCTTAAAATCCCAGAGCAGCTAGTGCACTTCCTGCTTCCTTGCAATCCCATCAAGACTCTAACATAGGTCCCACAATAAATAGGACTATAAAAAAGCCGTACATGACAAAAGAGGAATTTCTTCAGCACAAGGAGCATTGTCATGATTCAGCATGTCTCACATCCATAATTTATCATGATAACAGGAGAACAATACTACAGGTTGTTTTAGGGTGGGGGAGCAGATTTAGCTTTACAATGAGGAATTGCAAAGAGATAAATGTCATTCCCTGCTTAAGAATATCAATGGAGGAGACATGCCATGCATTCTCAACCCTTGATCTACCTACATGTAGGGAAAAAACACCACCAGAAAGAGTCTCCTGAAGCACACCTTCTTCCTCTCAGCCCAGCTGCCTCTCTCCCTTTGCTAAGATTTACCAAGTGATAGGATAGCACCCTGTTGTCCTCTCTTCTCTGATCCCACACACACTGGTTGGGATATCCAACACCTTATGATCATGTACTAACAATTCCTTGTGACAGGAGCTAACATGCTGAGAACATGCAAATATTCCAGAATTAAAGCTAAGAAGGATGCTACAGGTTCTCTAAGGCAAAAAAGTATCAAAAACACCATTAGAAAGGGTATGTGGGGAAACAGGCAGTAACTGAAGCATGTTTGATTAGTTTTAATAGATGGAAACTGTGGAAATACAGTACGTAACACATTTGTGAGGGATAATAGCAAGTCATAAGATCATCAAATGAGATGGTTTCTAAAACTAGTATAAACCGTTTCTCCAATAGGTGTCAACACAGGAAAATAGCAATACAAAGATCACCTGAGAAGGAACCAAGCAGATGCTCTGTTGCAAATGATGATCCCGGTGAGCCAGTATCCTAAAGATTAATAAAATAATAGGATTACGTTTCCTGAAAAGTTTGTTTGCTTGGGATGTTTGCAAAGCTCACTCAAACTGCGCTGTAAAATCTGTAGTTGCATAATATCTGAACAGCATCTGATTTAAAATAAATGTTTGAACTTGCATAATTTGAATTTTAATTTGAATGTTGAGCTTTCCTGTTAGTGGTGGCATATATTAGGAGTACTCAGGACAGGAGCAAAAAGGGTATGGAGGAACAGAAATAACCACCCTGAGATAACCAGCTGTTCAGTACATGAAGACAAGGGAGTGAGGGAAAAACCTTTTAAATGTAACGGCATTGTTTAGATGACACTGAAAGAAGCTGCACCCTTCACCACGCTGCACTCACGTGGGTACACAGCTTTTAGGCCACAGCTACACCCCGTCTGGCCATCAGGGACTCTGGGCAGAGCTGACTTGGGGCTGCTCGTGAAAAGGTTATGTAGACAAACCTGTCATGGGTCAGTATGTGCTGTACTCTCTATAGTCTGGAAACAGCTGATGGTTTTGTTTAGTTTCTGACAAAGATGACTTGTTGGGTTCTCCAGTGTTTCACTGGGATGAGTCAAACCAATGAATAAAGAATGAGGATGGTGACAAGCTGATAGTCAGCTTAGAAAGCATGGAAATCAAGGTGGCTAGATTCAGGGAACATCCAGAAGCTGAGGTTGCTTCCCTCTTCCACACTCACAGAAGAACTTCAAAGCTTCCTATGCCACTCACAAATAACAATTTCTGTTTACAATTTATGAGTTTTAGTACACCCTCTGCTTCTTCTGGACATCCCAATTAAAGCAAATTCCAGAAGATTTTGCCTTCTGTTTAGATACAGACTTTGTGACTGCAGTCTAGATCTTTGCCATTTGTAATCTAAATTCCTGCAACATACTCCACAAAATTTATAGTTCAGAAACTTCAGCTGCAGAAAGAAATGGCTGCCGACTTCACAGCAGAACTTCTCAATGGAGAGCTCGTAATAGGAGCTCCTTGCACTTAGAATTTACCTCCTAGGTCTGATTTCTTACTTTTGTCCCTGGTTCAATTTGTGTCTTCCCTGTATTTCTAGATTTTGTAGCAGTCAGTCATTCAGCCCCTACAGAATGCAACCCTTCCCGAATTACCCCTAAGCACCAACATGCATGTTTCCTCCTCCTAGAACAGCAATGTGATGCTAAATAGTCTCTTTCCAAAGTTTTTTTTAGACCAAAATAAAGCCATGGGGCTTTGCAGTTTGATCTGGACAGCTCAGTTTAACTTTATGTGGCAACAGTGAAGGAAGTGGCGAGGAGATTGAGCACTCCATGTGTATCATTAAAAAATGATTTTGCCACTACAGTCATCCAAGAGGTAGATGTAGCAGCTTTTTGGCCAGACTCTACTACCAGCAACATAAAGCAGTCACTGGGAGGATCTCTACCAAAATATACAGTTTTTACTAGTCTGGCTTCTTTTGACAAATGGATATCTTAATATATGGTTGGTTTTCCTGTTGAGTGAAATCCATAAAATATAAAAGATGTTCACCGGAGTAAAGATGAGTGCATTAGGAATTCACTGGTAGGGAGATGTAATATATTAACCTTTCCAGCAACAGTGAAGGAGAACTTTACGTGCCAAAACCCCTGGAATAAGCAGTAAATGAACATAGTGCTTCCCTAGCTCTGATGACTGAATTAGGAATTAATCTAGAATATGGCTCAGGCCTGTAGGCTGTGTTTTGGAACTCCACAATCAAGAACCCATAAAGCTATAGTAAACTACTTACTTGTCCTCTCACTCAGGAGAGAGTGAGAGAAACCTGATTTGGGTAATTTTCTTAGGATTTTCAACTTTCTGTTTTTTGTACTTCACTCACCCAACATGTACAGACACACACACAAAAAACCTCTTCTTCGAAATTGAGGAATGGTTTCTTAGAGACCTTTTTTGTGTCCTTCTATATATGCTCTTTACCCAACTAAAATATTTCTTGAGCACCTGGCAAATAACTGCTGGCGCTCTTCTTTCACAATTGAAAAGAAATTCACTTGACCAGCTTGGCCTCAGTTGGAAGCTCACCACAGATAAGGCTGGGTCCAGCACCCTGGAGTGGGCCAGCTGCCAGGTAATATTTCCAGTTCTCCACCCAACATGTCTCCACTGTAAACTATGGAATAACATCACCTCTGCACAGTTTCCCATTGGTTTCATGTGGAGGTCAATAAAGCTATCACGATCCCAGTTATGGGGGCAGAAACTGGAATGCTTTATTGGACTTAAAAGTTCATATTTAAAGGGCTTAGGGTCTACATATTCAACAGGGGGCTTGCATATTCATCAGGGGACAGAACTATTACAATTAGGGACTTTACAGGGATGAGGTAAAGGGGAAATCCTAAATTACAAACTTTTGGGTCTTAGCACTTACATCATAGGGGAAAACCCATCTTATCTTGGGGGAATTCGGATTTACAGAATGCAAGGATCCAGGGAAGCAAAGGGAGAGATAAGGTACTATAGGTCTTCTGCACAGGTTTGATGAGATCAGGGCATGGTTTCTCTGGGTTGGGCAGGACATTCCAAACCCGTGACATCAATGAATCCTTGTCTGGACTCTAGATGGAGGTTTTTTCCCAGTCTCTGCCAGACTTTTGTTTAAACCTAGCAGTTTTCTTTTTCTTATATCCAAATTTTGGAATCCAACAGTTTCATGTTCAGAGAAGACACTGTGCTTTTGTAAATTAACCTTGGGTTCACCCCATTAGGTTCCCTTTCATGGAAAAGGAACTTGCCCAAGGGGTGAGGCAACATGCCAGTTCTGAATGCCCAGTGTTTGATAAAAACTGCTGAAAATGACTGTGGTATTCACAAACCCATTTTCTTCCAAAATGTATTTTTTAGGGTTAGCCTTCACTTTCATAGAAAGTTCCACAAATACATGGAAATGGCATAGATAAACACGAACACATCCCAGTTAATGTTCCCTAACAATGATCTATCCAATCGTTTTATCAAACAGTTACAGGTCCCATCTCTGATCCCCAGTGAATCTTTGGAATCCTATGTCTCTCCTAGGGATGAGTAGGATGCTAGGACTGCCCATGCAGAGATGCTGTGGTTCAAAATTAAATCTCACGCCCCTTCCAATTCCCTGTGCTCACTGGCTGTGCAACCACAATGGAAGTGGGGCATCCCAGCGTAGCAAGTACAGCTCAGCCCAGCCCAGCCCAGCCCAGCCCAGCTCAGCCCTGCCCTGATAATTTAAGAGTGCAGTTGCAAGCTAACCCCTGATGAGTTAAACCCAGACATTCAACCAAATAATCAGGCCAACAGACCATATTCCTAAATTATCACAGGGCAGCTCCAAATCTGTCACATCCAGTTTCTTTTCTGACATGTAAAAGGCCAGAAATATCTTTCTGCAGCAGCACAAGTAACCTCATTGGGTATTAGACTCATTTCAAGGAACTCGGGAATTATCCAGTGGGGACCACAGCTTCTGTTGATGAATCTCAGTAATCTCAGGAACTATAAGGTAGAGGGTATGGTTGTGTTGCCTACGGTTAGAAATTCAGTAATAACTGATTGCTTAGCTCCCTGCGTGCCTAAAGCACTTCCCTAACCCCTGTCTCTTTATGTTATGAGGGTTTCCTACTTGGGTTCTTGTTAGCGTCAATGCTGTTGGTAGAACGAAATGAAGCACTGCAAACTCCTGTTAATGTACGTACAGAACAGTGTTTCTCAAGTCACTCGGATCCACTGGGAAGCTGCAGCCCACCAGAATGAGATTCTGCCCTGACTTCACTCCAGAAAAGGGACTTCCTAAACTTCTTTTTGAGGGAGAATGGAAGAGGAAAAAAATGTTGCTTTAACAGTCACTTACAGCATCAGTAGTGATGGTAGTAGGTGAATGTACATGGAAAGGAAGTCCCGGGTGATATCTTTTCACTTCTCTAGTGTGAAACTTTAGCTGCAAGGAGAATCAAAATTTGATTTTAACAAAAGATTCCCAGGTTTCAGAATGTGCTTCCATTCAGATTAGGAAAAAGTTTCTCCAATTTTAAAATATTTTGTAATGAAAATTTTTGGAACATAGTCTGATTTGATTAAAAACTATGCTTTCAATACGAATAATTTGTTTGGATTTTGATCTTTCATTTATTACTATAGTAAATAAAGGCTATACTGCAACATGAAGTACTTAGAATTTTTTTTGTCCAAAAAATATGTAAAAGACATTTACTGAATTACCAGAACTTTTACTTCGACTTCACAGTTTTCTGAAGCATTTTTAATTTAAGAAAAAAATGAAATTCCCCAAACCTCTTCAGATTGCAAAGGAAGATGGTCATTATGGTCATTACCTCATGACCAGTATTCCCACCCGACACCTCCCTTGCTGACCCCACCTGTTTTTCAGTTACACCTTCACAAACTGTGCCATTTTTTGCCCATAGATCTTTGACTGAATACCCACAGTAAGGTACGTTTTGTTCCGTTCTTATTCTTACTGAGTGTCAGAGGTTTATTTTGCCTCTTGTTGACAGCAGATCACATTAAATTACAAAGAACAGTCCAGGACGAAAAGTGCATTCTTTTTTATTTCTGTTCTGAAAAGTAACCATAGAACGGAGTTATGCAATGCAATGACATATTTTTTCCTAGTGATTTTAAGGTGAAATATACTCAGTTTAATGTAAAGGGTGTTTTTTAAAGTGTTACTCTATCTGTTAAGCTACTGCAACTTGCAATTTAAAGGTCATTATATTCCTTCCCGATCAACAGTACTCCTAATGTACTCTTAGTTTTGACCAGAAAGTCCCTTTCTTTCAGTTTAGGATTTCAGGGGTATCTATGTGAATCACATTAAGGAATCAGTTGGGAAGAATAGAATCTCTCACTTCATTTTAAATATTGTGTACATTCAGAAATGCCCTACTTTGCACACAGGCTTTACATCTGTGTGAGGAATTTGCATCAGTGTGACTAAATTAATTTTGCTGCATCATTGCATATTTGCTTAATGTCGACAAGGCCTTTACTGTTGGCTGTGCTGAACTAACAAGAATAAAAAAGTAGCATCAAAAACTTTCTTTAAGGTCGTTTGAAGATAGGATTCTGACTATACATACGGGGAAAATAAGAAGGGTTTGTTTGCTTTTATATATTGCTGCTTTTACAGAGTTGGTTTTCAATGAAGCAAAGCTTATTACAAAACACAAAGTCTATTTTAGCCAAAGGAGCACGCTACAAATTTCCTGGCAAAAAGATAAAATTAACCTTATCATAGGTACTAAAATTTTTATTTGCAGTAGCAACTAGTTAGTAAATAAAATGTTCACCTCTTAAAAAGTCTCTGAGCTATTTCGAGTTTCTCTCTTGTTGTCTCCCAAATGTTGTCCCCACAACTAAACCAGCTCCACAGTAGAAAACAGGCACAAGGACCAGCTGGAGCCAAACCAACTCTTATGTTTTATTATGCAACTTCTCTGAACAGCCCTGAATAGAGGGTGGGACAACGAAATAGAGCGTAAACAAGTCACAACCCCGTGTAAAACCACAGTGGATAGACATAAGACTGTGTTATTTGGAATAACACCTTCCAAACCCTCCATCTATCTATGTCTGGACAGACATCAAGAACTGCTGCACATAAATTTCAAGGCTCTTGCCTTGCCTCTCAGCTATGAAAGCCTTCTTTGCCATAGGAGGCATGGCAATATGACTCATTTGAGTCCCAAGCCTTAAGGGATGAGATATTCCAAGCTTCTCTCCAATTTTTTCATTCTGCTGTCACTATTTTTGGTTTTAATTCTTAGGGGATTATATGACAATGAAACTATTCATAGTATTAATTCTTAGGGTATTATATCATAATGAAATTAAAGGGAATAGATTACATATATAGGAACTTTGGATAGATAATATCTAAATCTCACACACTTTATTCTCGGTTACCTCAAGACGTTTATGGATCTAGGCAAATACTGAAGATCTAAGAGCATTTCCTTCTCAAACTCCTTGTGTTTGGTTAGTATCTTGCGGAGAAGGGTGGGAGACAGGCAAAGTTCACTTTGCCTTTGCTTTTCCACATGCAATTTCCAGCTGTACAGAAATTCTTTCCTGGGGTTATGATATGACATACAACTCTTTTGGCAGTGTGCCAGTGATGACATGGTGCCACTTTAGCTGCTCAAATGTTCAATCATGGCCTGAACATAGCACTGCTATGTGTTCCAGTTTTTTTGATGGGGCAGGAGGTTATCATTCTTTGGTAGATTGCTGAAAAGAAAATCTTTAAAAATCAATGACTATGCCAGTGGCAACTCTACTGTTCCATCACAACAAAGTTATAGAGCATTGATAAGATGATGCCCACTGTTCACTTCTCAGTCATACTCTCCTCTTGATTTAAAATAAAGGGGTGATTCTTAATTGCATCTATGATCAGAAACAATATTTTACAATCTAAGAAAGAGTACATAAGGTGACAAATATTACTCTAATTACTAGAAGCTGAGACGCACACCTTTGGTTGTTGGTTCCATGCCATCTCTGTCTCTCAAAATATCTCAACCAAGTGGCCATTTCTGGAGAAACCCTGAAGTATCACAACCAACTCCTTCAATACAGTGGGCTGAAGAAGGATTAGCTGTAAGATCAGAGGCCTGTGGTTCCCATGGATCAATAGATGTCTATTGATTTAGGGTGTTACATGACTGGGACAGTCCATTCTCTGTGTCCCTCTGACAGATTTGAAAGGAAAGTGTACATGCTAAAACTTTTACATCCTGCTCCTTTACACTGGTACAGCAATCAGTAGAACTTGAGATTTACATAATCAAAAATACTGCATGCTGGCACACTGGCAAAATTGAAGGGCTTAAGACTGATACCAACTTTTGTATCTGTTGACTTGTTTTATTTAAAATTTGTAATATTAATAGAGGAGTGAAAATGAGGCTTCAACTGTGTTGGTATGAACCTTTGGAATTTCTGGTAAGGAGAGAAAAACAGATGTATATCAGGCATATTTTAGTTGTATTTCCTGTGAAACCTTTAATGTGCTGTTACACCTCTTAGAAGCGTTTCAACCAAACACTGTCATATTCTACCCCTCTTAGATTAGAACCTCAGTACATATTTTTGCTTATGTTTGGAGCAGTGTGAGCACTGTGCAGCCATAAAATACTGTGACAAAACACGCTCCTTCACTCACACATGTATTTCCATCCTAAATCAAACGTAAAGCAAGCAGAGTTTGACCTTTAATTGGAGAGCTTTGTCAAAAGAAGCCATGTATTAGAGTCGCAGAAACCTGATCTCCAGATCTGTGGAGCTGCATATTTATGATTTTCCAATGCTTGAATAGATTTTAAAATAAACCAGTCTGTAAATACAGGGGGAAATCTAACTGCAGCATTATGAAGTTGTGCTATGCAGCACTCCAAATTTGTTTTCTTCACGACTCTGTAGAACTGAGGGCAATATGTAATTAATATCTAATTTATTTCTTGTGCTTCTATTAAAAAAGTCATATTCCAAGGGAATATTTTAGTAATCTACAGTATAATGAATTTTAATGTGTTTTTTGAAGGCATCATTCAGCATTTCAGCTAGGATCAAAGGTTATGGTTCATGCATCAGAGACATACTCTGGAATTAAAGACAGCTGGATTGACTTTAATATACATTCTCTCTCTCTCTCTCTCTATATATATATATATATATCTCACATACTTCCCTGAGAAAAATAGTGAATATGTAGCTCTGTTTGCATTTGCACAGAAATTGCATTTTGCTTGTCCCAAGGGCCTGTTGTGAGGGACCTCAAAGACTGAGATATCTCACATACTGTTGTAATGAGATGTCATGCAAAATAAGCAGCAGGCAGATATCCTAAATATTAAAATGAAGTTGGAACTCGGAAGTAATTTCTAATTTGCCATTATTGCCGTCCAGTAAAAGATTAAAATAATGAGAATGTAGCAATTTTTTTCTTGGTCTCAAGTAATAACTTGGTGTATTTTGCTCTCACCTTCAACACACATAACTTTCATTTCAGATATCGACCAAAACAAAGTTTTCCCAAGTTATTACTCCTACAGAGATTTAACTGTATTATGGAAAACATAGCAAGGATGCTTAAAATTCAGATTATCGGCAAATATGGCTCAGCATAACTCTACCAAAGTATCTAGAACTAGACCAAGCTGGAATTCTTGACAGTCTGTCCTAGTGTTCCTAGTCATACTTTCACAGTTACTGAAAGCTTAGTTCCCCTTTACAAAATACATAATTTTATTTCTTAGTTTCTACTTGATTAATCACAGGTGAGTGACAAACTGAGAATTAATTTAAAGCCAGACCTGAATAGTACCAATATCAAGCAGTGAACACAACTTTTCCCTTGAGAAAATTTAACAACCAAAATAGGAGTGGTCAAAAAAGCACATTAACTTAAAAAAACCAACCGTTTTCCAATAAAAGGAGATAACTATGATAAAACTGCATAACAGCATAGTCAGAAAATAGGAATTGTCAAAAAATGTACGTTAGCTTAAAAAATTCCACCATTTTCTGCATAACAGCACAGTCAGTTGTCCACTGATTTGTGAAAGACAAGACAGAAGTTGCTTTAAATTACTTATAGTTATCCAATAAGCCAGTGCAGAATTTTTCTATTGTGTAATTTTCTACAGTTTTGCCCAGATATGAATGGTAAATAGCTCAAGGTAATGATTCCTGCTCTTGCCACTGGAATAATGCCAGGCCAACACCGTTGACAGCTTTGGGTGCATTTGTTAATGTTTTTCTTTCATTTTCCTACCTAATTTTTCTTACATGCATTCTTTTCTATCAAAAAAAAGAAAAAAAATCATCAGTTATCAGTATCTGCGTTTCCAGAACCTGCAGACAGTAGGAGCCTTCACCTTCCAATAATTTTTTGCGAGTATTTAATTACTGTATTTACTGTTAATATTCCATTTCAGTCTTTTCATTCCTTTAGTCACATTTTGCCACACTGGACTGCCTTCTTCCCAGTGTTGCTGCATTCCTGTTGCAGCCTTTAAGATTTCTCACCAGTGTTCTGCTAGGTCTGTGCTGTCTGCCGTGTAGCAATCACATCCCAACAGCATCACGGGCTTGTGTCAGATCAGAGCCATGCAGGAGTCATGTCAGATATACCACACTCCTCCTATTTGATTGCCTATGATGTGCCATAGCTGAGGCACAGGGTTATATTAAGAAAAATGCCTAAGGACTTTTAGAGGAAATAGAGGGAGTTGAAGAAAACCAGTGTTTCTAATAAAAGAGAAGGGTCTCTTCCACTTTAGTAAGATAGAGGGAAAAAGAGAAACTGTGTTAATGATATTTCAAGCTACTGAAATTTGAGTGATTCAGACTTACAAGCAACCGGCGATTGCCTCTCATGTATGCGTTGGTCTTGGTGAAAGCAGGATTTCAGTCCTTCCCTCTTCAGGCTGCAGTCCTGTGGCCATCACCATCTTGGCAGAGGCTGGAAATGCTGTAATCAAGCAGTGGAAAGAAACAAGGCAGATGCACACCTACGCTTTGGGTTCCATGAGAGCTGGTATATTGGAACTGAAAAGTACCGAGAGCTTTTGGGCTCTCTCTGTAACCTGCTCAGCCAAGGATGTTGTTCTATGTTGTGTTAAAAGTCCTTCCCCTCAGGTTGCATAGGGAGCAAGGTTTAGCTCAATGGGGAGAAGAGGAAAACACAGTGACAGCCCAGGTAGAAACACTCCATCTGTTTGGCCAGGCTAGAGCCTGGAGATCATAAGGGCAGCACACGTTTCAAGCAGATTTCTCTGCAACAGGGAAAGAACTGCTTTAAGGCTTAAGGTAATGGGCTGTTTTTAACAGATTCTAATGCTTAACACAAAATGGGGGTGAAAGGGAAAAAAAAAAAGAGAAGAAAAACCTTATTTGACCAACCTGTAATTCTTTTCCAATGGACTTAAAATATTTAGGTGCAAAGAGGTATCCCTTGCTAGCCTTCCATAGCCTGAACATGGAAATAAATATAAGTTGCCTGTCGTGGTTCACTCCAGTACATCCTTAAAAAACTGGTTGCTCTCTGTTTTGCTTGTTAATAAATACATATAAATATTAAAAACAAAACAGAGACACAATAAAATCTGCACACAAAAGTATATAGCAAGAGAGAAGAGTAAACCATGCTGATTGGATGATATAGAGTAACTGGAGAATAAGATATTTCCATAATTTTATTATTTGCAATCATATGGAGAGACATTTCAAACACAAAAAATGCCCTGTTTTTTAGATTTTGTTCCAGAGCTTGTTATTACAGAACAGTTTCCTAAAGACCAAGTAAAAATAAGCAAAAAAAAAAAATTATTACTTCATGGTATCCATTGAAGAATTTTACTTAATATAACGAGAGTAGACTGCCATCCCCTTACATAAAAATATTACTTATGCCAAGGAAAAAGAGCAGACATAGTAGTTAATACACCATCTATTGTTCTGATATTCACTGAGCATCCCATAGAAATTAGGTGCGTTTCTATAAAGCCACCACAATTTCTTTTTCCATTCAGCCACACTAGTGCAAACTGGCATGTTGGGGGGAAGTTGATTGTGCAGCTTTGGCTGTTTGTATCCAAACATAAAATGAGTTGTCTTGCAGAATGATATAAGAATGATAACTTTGTTGAGTCAAATTTCAGTAGAATAAACAGATCCAGAGGGTCAAATGAATTAAAGGTACTGTGTCACTGTAACAAAACTATATTGCTAAACAAGTTTTGGACAGAGTTCAAGATTTCAAATGCTTGTTTATTCCTGTGGCAACATAAGCCACACCAAATCTTTTAAACCCTTTATTAAAGATAGAAAAAAATAAGGGAGGGAAAAGGAATAAAAATATTCAGAATGAAGAAAAGTAAAGCTTTTATTTTTTAAAAAAAATCCAGTTTTGGTTTCCTGTTAAAAGTCTATGTGAGGAAAATACCATTGTTTAACAGGCTTAAAGACACAGTAAGAAACAAAAAGTATTGGATTTTTTATTTCAGAAGAGAGAGTTATTCAGTTCACTGACATGGGCTGGAACTTCTGGCAGACCTGTTGTTGGAGTCCAGTCATTCCCTGGAGAGGCAGGCAGCATGGGCACAAGAGCTACAGGGGAAGGGAACTCAGCCTCTCTCTCTCTGGTGCTGGCACTGAATAGCAAATTCATTGCAGGACAGCATATTGTCTGTTGGTCACACAGACACATGGAAATTGCAGCAACATCCTACTGTCTCTAACACAGCTTTTTGGAAGCTGTTTATTAACAGTGCCTTGGTAGCTCTCCAAAGGACGTAGTTTAATATCTCAAGAAAGTTTTTCTTAAACAGGAAACAAAGGAAAACACAAATGAAAAAGGAGAGAACGAGAGAGGGAAGGAAAAACACAAACCAAGCTGCTGCGTTTCTGCTACCTACCTATCTTTCTGCAGTTTGGGTCAAATTAAGCATCCTTGCAGCACAAGACTGGGGGCACCAGAGAGGAAGAATAGCCCATCCACTCACGATTTAGCTGATTGGTGAGGCTTACTCTACAGTATATCTATTTTGTCCCTGTGACAGCAAAGAAAGATAATTGAGTCTCAAAGCACATCTGCCCTCACACACCCCCTCTCCCTTACAGTTTCTGATAGGTAATGTGGTTTGTCCTAAGATAAGAACACCAGGTGGGAATTGCAGGAGGAACTGTCTTGATGCTCACATAATTAATGCATTCCAGAGATGGGGGAGCTATGATGGTTGTCATTGACTTTTCACATTGGCCTGTGAAAGGGTATAAAATGCAGCTGTGGACTAGGTCAGTTGATCTCCCAAGGTTGCAGGCAGCTTCCAGATGGATCCCACCCTAGCAGGATGCCTGGAGCGTACATCCAACTTTTGGATGGTTGAGTAAAAGCACCAAATCCAGCCATATACAGAGATAAAATCCTAAAGCAGCTCCATAGGTGCTTTGCTGCTTTGTAATTGTGCTTTCTGCAAGGTCAAAGGCTCTAAACCTGCTTGTTTACAGTTGAACCTGGTTATGTTATAACCCTTTAGATTTGATCATATTATACACTGCATTGGCAATATTTAGATAATAAAATATAAATAATGGCCAGTCTTCGTGAACGAAGATTTGGGGAAAGGTCTTTTTACCTTTCCAGCCTGCGCAATGGATTTTTTAGGTGAGACACAGCCTGCGCTGAACTGAGCCCACCCTTTAATCCTAAGGTTCATCTGCCGGGGCCAAGCAAGCTTGGACAATGGCAGTGAGGTCCTCAGGACGTAGGTTTGTTTAGAGTGACCTTCTCATAGATGGATGGCCTTACAGGGCTAACGGGCTCCATCTGCCCGGGGGACTGGCTGGGATTCGAACCTGGGTCGCAGAGGTGAGAGTCCTGCATGCTAACCACTAGGCCATATATTATTATATTTAGATACTGTATTAGCAATAAATCTAAGTATAACAATCCACAGAATCAGTGTCATACTTCTCACACTTGACCGAGAGTCTTCTCTCTACTACTCTGCCATAGTCCCGCTGAGTCTAGTCTCAAATTTTTCATCTTTACTGGACATGATTTCAGCATAGTCCTTGGGGCTTATCACTGGGTCTTGTTTTCTTGAAAAAGCTGTCATTTTGTGTTTAATTTTTACTGATCTTTGCAAATTGTTTTATGTAACAATCTGAACTTTACACTGATCACCTTGAACTACTTAGAGCGTAGGCCTTGGCGCAACAGGATCTAATTTTTCTTGTTTGCAAGGACATGCCTTATCTTCTCTAAGGAATGAAAGTCTGCATAGTGGCCACTAAAGATATTAGAATGCTTTTTCTGAGATTAAATTTATTAATGTTGTTGTCCTGTCTAAACAATATGATTAATGTTGTTGTCCTGTCTAAACAATACGAAATTGTATAGTTCAGGACTTTTTACTTGACACACATTCTCAAGGGAAACTAGTGTAAAACAACTCAGACACGTCTGACATGTCTGTCAGGCTGTAAGGAAAATGTGCTGCGGTTAAAAATTCTGGTGTCTTCTGTGACAAAAGATAAATCTTGCAAATTTGGTGCAAGGACTTAAAATCTGATAGAAGACAGCTTTTGTGTCAATGACATGTTGGTTTTATCCTCATTAAATAAATATGTGAAAACTCATGGTGCATGTTTGATAAAGATGACTTTGGTTTCAACAGCAAACTTTCCTAAAAGGTCTCATTTGCTGTGGATGGGCACCTGCTACCATAAGCTGTAAGGGGTCTAGGCAACCAAAAGGAAAGCAGTGGTCTACCTTGCTCTGGTCCCACCATCCTAGATGTCCAAATCAAGAGTACAGAAGATAGTTATTCAAACGCACTGTGAAGAAATTCTCAGGCAGATATACTGGATCCCAAATCTGTGCTAGATGAGGAATGGGGTCAGGAGGAGGAATGGGGAGTTAGGGTGGTCCAGCCAGGTAGATTGGAAGGAAAAAGTGTCATACTGGGGAATGAGGAAACAGCTAACCACACTGGGAGATCAGGAGCTGGGATCTACTGTGACTTCCTGTGGGAGAATGTGGGGTCCTGGGATGAAGTGGGGAAAGCAAAGGACAAGGATGGCAAGAGGCTGGAGGAGACACAGTGGGTTACCTTATATCTGGAATCCATCTGATTACTTGTCACCTCAGCCAACAAGCAAAACCTCAGTTTGTGTTTCTCACCAATGACCGTCGGCAATCCTCTTCTGGGAGTGCTTTGCTCAGAGGATGACAACCCGTGGCTGGCAGTGGCACTCTATTCGCTCAAGTAGCAGAAATCTGTGCAGATAGCGCAGTTGTTAGTCTGCCAAGGAAAATGAGGTACCATGATGAATAAAATTCATCTCTTTCCAGCTTGTTTTCATTTTTCTATCTTTTTTCTGTTGAAAAAAATAAATAAAGAATTTTTTAAAGAACATTACTGAGATTGCTAAGTAAAGCAATTGAAATAGGAAATAGCAGAATCAAATAAATTATGTTTATTCTGTTTAATTAATTTTTCCTAATGTGATATTAGGAGCTTATCTCTCCTGCTTGTCCCATTGTGGTCTAATAAGTAATTAGTCCAAACTCATTTAGAGCAGAGAATATGCTAATACAACATAAATATTTCTTCTACTGTGCCTTTTTTCATGTCTTTGCTACACAGGCTTATTTTGTGCTCTCTGTGAGTTAGTACAGTGGAAAAACAAGAATACAGCTATGCAGGCACCCTGATTTATCTGTTTTGGACATTGTGCCTGGTGGCCTTGCATTTGATCTCAGTTGGTTTTTAGGCTGTGCACTCTGGTCACACACTTTTTCCATCTGAGTGTGCTATCTATAATATTTTGAAAGTGACTTATGGAACAATAATGCCATGGTAATTTCCTCAAATATCTACAAAAAATAAAGGACCCTTTGCTCATTAAGAGGAGTGGCTTAACGCTGCCTAAGAGGAAAACAAAAAGCTATTAATATTTTTCAGAGGAAAATAGGGGCCCATATTTGCATCTTGGCTCATATTCCCTCTCTCTTCGAAACAAGCCTTGATGTTCCAGCTTATGTAAGCTATGGCTGAACCTGCCAGATCAGCCTAGAGAGACAAGGTCTTGTATCAGAAGTTATTGTTTTTAAAGGTTAAATTAATCCAATATTACTCCAAGAAAACTACTGAAATTGTTCAAGAGTCTTAGCTGTTCCTAAGGTTTGCAGCTGCTCCACCCAACTGATAGCCTGTGCAAGAGCAAAGCTGCAGCTGGAATCTGAAGGAGAAATCATTTATTAGCAGATTACAACAAAAGGTGTGCATCACCCAGTTGTTCTCTCTGGTGGGGGCTCTCAGTGTGGAGCTGGCGGTTGTGGCTGCAGGACTAGGATGTGGGAGGAGGCAAGGCAGGGCAGGGCAGGGCAGGCAAGCATGCCACTTGCTTAATTTTGTCCTGAGTTAGTGCTGGGAGCTTATCTCCACCTCTTGTCGCTGCCCGGCCTGTTAGGGAATTAACCCAACCTCATTTACATCAGAGAATATTCTAATACAGTCTAAGTATGTCTTCCAGTCTATAATTGAATGCTCTAATTATATAACAAAACTGAATGTCACAATGTAGATTTGCTTCATCACAGCTGTGTTCTGGGACCCATGACCTTCAGCTTGATGCTTCCACTGCATGAAGGCAGGATACTTGAACACATGATCTCAGCCAAGGAACAACATGTTGTATGATTACATAGAATGTGTCCTTGTATTGTATGAGCTATGGTTTATTTCCCCTTGCTGCTATCAGCCTTGCAAGCAGCTAGTAATCCAGGCAGTGATATTTCAGTCAAGGTTTTTGATTCCAGAAAATAAGCCTGTTCTTCAATGCACCCCCATTCAGAAAAGTGTGGACATGCACACGAAGCTTATCTTCAGTAGGTGCTTAAAAAGAGGGCATACATTTAAGAGCCCCTCTTCTGAATACGGCTTTTTACTTCAACTGCTATGTACAAAGAAATACATATGGGCCCTGGTGGACAGACTCCCAACTTTATGTATCTATGTATGTATATATGTATAGATACATAGATAGATAGTTACAGTCACAGTTATTTAACTTGGAGGAAAAGAACAACCTCATTTTTGAAATGAGGTTAAACCTCTGTGAAAATAGTGAAAAAAATCTCATTATGAAGACATATAAGAAACAGCGATGCTCCTTTATGGAGGCAGATATCTAAAATAACAGCAGTCTGTACTCAAAACACAGACAGGCTGCTGCTTAGGACCTAGGAATATATATAGCACAAGAAGGTGGAAAAATTTCACGAGCTACCATTGAGGAATCTGGGCTATGTGTGGGCCTGATATTATGAGAAAAGTAAAAGAAAGCTGAGAACAGACTGTAGAGATTTACTTTTTTAAAGAAGTGTATATTTAGTGGGCTTGTGTTAAAACTTGGCTAAGAAAATGTCTGGGAATTGTAGCAGAAACAATATATCCTGAATATATTCAACATAACAGGAGTCTGTGTGCCCTCTTATATCAAGGGCATCACCTCCGATTTAAACTCAAGCTTAATAAGCTGAAGCCAAAACAACTTGGTAGATGATGCAAATAAAAAAGGATTGCTTATTTTATAGATATTAGTAACCTTGCAGATCAGCACCAGATTGCACACCCAAATATTTATGGTTAAACAGCAGAACTGCCTCTAATGCAACACAGTTTGATTAAACATCTCTCATTCAGTCTAGGTAATGAAAATAAACCATCATTGCTTATGACACAAGTGAGGTCCAGATACCTTTGAAGATACACGAAAGGCAATGCCCTTTTAATCAGAAATAATGTAATTTCCACTGTGGTATGACTACCTGAGTCCCACACCTGCCAACTCTTCTTGGCATGGACTTTCTCCCCAGTCTGTCATTACAGGGCCTTAGCAACAGGTCCCTGGCTCCTTGAAGCATTTGGTGCAGTGCTTTAGCCTGGACATGAGCTACTCTTCGCACCTCTGAAGCAAGAGCATTATTTTCCTCCCCTTTGGTAAGGTTCATCACTATTACCTCCAGTGGCAGCTCATAAAACAAGCTAGCTACTGCAAGTTTTGCTTCACAGAGGAAACAAAGCAATTATGGAGAACATACTAGATCCTCTTAGTAGCCCTTACGTTACTCTTACCATGGAAGTTCATGTCGTCCACTCCTTTTCATCATTTGTTCTTGTTTCTAGTGGACACAGTTGAGACTTCTCATCATCATTCCTGTCAGGTGGGTCTTCCTAAGATCTGTAGTAAGTATTCTCTTCCTAACACACATTGGTCTCCACTGGATCATCTTGGGGGGAATTCTTGGGGGCTGCCATTCAGAGAATGCACAACAATTACATCCTGTGCTCCCTGCTGACTCTGGTGAAAGATGAGGTGGTGGGCTGTTCGACTCTGCCGAGACAGAGACCAACAGTCAGACTTTTTAATAGGTGCTTTTTTTTTTCCAAGGCATCTAGGTTTCTAGCATCTTTGATGTCTGTATTTTTCAGGGTCTATTTTAACCTTGTAATTACATGTAAATATTAGTTTTTTAAAATCTTTTTTTCATTCTGGAACTGAATATCTTGAATTTCCATATGCTGAATTGAGTATGAGTAGTGGAAGACTCTCCTATCCTTTCTGTCAGTTCCTTCCTAATTACTTGGAAGTGAGATATAGATAGGACAGGCAAGATGCTCTACTTTCCCAGAATTTGTGTTTTCTAACATGAATTCGATTTTCGGTATTAAGCTTTCAGGGATGTTTGCTTTGGTAGCTTATTTTGAATCCTGTTTGGCTTACTTTTTTGCTAGGTTATGTATCTTCACGGGTTTTTTCAGGTCTGTGGCTCAGTAACACAGTGCACACCTCCAAGATATGTGCAATACACCCCACGATATGCTGCTACTTGTGCTGCCTACACAGTAGCTGTGTGGGATAATGCTAAACAGCCCCAGAAAGCAAATGTACCCTAGTTCCACTCCAGTGTTCAAAGTGAACCAGTCTCTTACTTAGATGGACTCCCAGATGCAGCCATCCACCCCTCTCTGCAAGGCTGTGATGATGGAGTAAGAGCTGACAAGGCATTCCTGAGGCCGATGTAAAGTAAACTTAAAAAAAAAAAATCAATGAAGCTGGTGATGAACAAAGCATGTCATCTTCCACTGCAAATTACCTCCCTGTAGTGTAGGGCAGAGAGACACTTTCTCAGTCTCACATTTTAGTATTTTAACAACTCCGTGTTTCCCCTCATAAAAATTTAGGGGTTTTCCCAGGGTTTTTTTTCAACTTTTAAAATTTCACTTCTGCAGTGACATCATGGGCTCTTAGCATTTCTACTACAACCAAAATGTCTCTCACTGTATTGTTGCTGCTACCTACTGGACTGCAACTTGGTTGTCTGGTATCACCATTGCACCAACAGCAGTCTCTTACAAGGTCAGATCATCTTATGTCACAGAATCTCATGTCAAAGTAGGGCTAACTTTTTGCTACTGACTTCTTTAAAATGCTTTGAATATCTATATTATCTCTGTTGTACGTATTTCCCTATCTTTGCTTTTGATCAGCCCATTTCCTGTTTGAACTACCCACACAGGATTTCTGTAACTTGGTAAACAAGATCTGTGGTTTCCTACCATGGCAGGAGTTTTAGTTTCAAGTGTTAGGCATTTGATATATCTCTGTTTATCTTTCCTTGGACATTATTAGTCAGTGATCTTTTTGCTCTTGTGTTCCTTTCTGTAATTCCACAATTTTCATCAGTCTTAGCATTATAGAATTTTTATTTCTGAGGTTTTATTTTCTTTATGATTCATCCTTTTTGGGCTTACCCAATTTGCTGTTCTGCCTGTATTGAAGCTGCTGCAGATATATCACATTGTTTTCATGAAGCAACAAGGCAAATGTAATGGCTCGCTCCCACTGAGAGGGCCCTGCCCACCCTTAACTCCTTCCAATCTCAACCACCTCCTCCTCATGCTGTGGTGCTCATCTGTCTCTTATTGAAGTAGTTCAGCTAACTAAATCAGCAGAAAGCCAACCAGTTTAAAAAAAACTAATCAGCTTTTGTCAGGTTGGTAAGCTGAAACAGCTCATAGTGATGTTGGACAAGGGCCAGTGCTAGCTCAAGAGAGAGACTAGGAACACCAGGACAGGATCTGGAGAGAGACAGGATCACCTTACACAGATGGCAGCAGCCAAGTTTTACAGAGACTTGGACATACTGGGAAATGTCATACTGGGCATTTTCCCTTTGTAACACTATTTCTCCGCCTCACCTACCCTTGACTATAATGGTAACTTAACTCATAGAATCACTGAGCGACCTGAGCTGAGAAGGAATTCAGGAGGTCCCTGGTATGTTCACCTGTCCCCTTGCAGGGTCAATGCTTAGCTTAGACCAGGCTGCTCAGTTTTATCCAGTCACGTCTGGAAAACCTCCAAGGATGGAGAGTGCCAAAGCTCTCTGAGCAACCTGTGCCGATGATTAATTATCCTCACAGAAATTTCTTTTGTTCTTATAAATCTGAACGTGGTCAAAGTCAGAATATCATGCAACACTCTTGTTTTCAGCTTCATATCACTGATTTCTAAGTAATTTTGCCTTTGAAGTCCATCCTTCCCAGACTATTCTGCTTGGCATTATATAGACCATCACTGATACCATCAGTTATATAGCACATCTGACCCTGTGTGGTGTTCATGTTAGTGTCTATTTCTGAGTCTTTTTACCATCTGGCAAGATTCATATGTTTAAGCTAGCAGAGTACTTAAAAATACATCAAACAACAAGCACACATCAGTCTGTCTCCCACCATTTTCGTAAAGCTTTCACAGTCTTACTGTTTTAACACAAGGCCTAGGTAGGTTGTATGACCCCAACTCTGCTTTACTAAAAAAAGGTTGCTAACCTATGAGTGACAGCATATAAACTTAAGTCAAGAAAGGTATATTAAAAAAGCTGAAACAAGGACACAAGTGAAATTGTTGAGCCTGTAGCAGTCACTCAAGGACTGAAGGAAAAACTAACTACTGAAAAAGCTCTAAAACCCTGAGAAAAAAAATCAAAATAGAAAATAGGAACTGAGCAAAACTGAGGATCATTCTATTGCAAGGAGCAATGGAGGCTGGCACTTCCCCATGTGATTACCACCTGTTTGACCAGCAGAACCCAGTGGTTATGTGCATCAGAGGCAGTGAGGGCATTAGTGCCAAAACTAATAGCACATTACTCCCAGCCATTTATTGTGTGTACTATCCAACAAATAGCGTAATTGTTCTGTACTCATAAATTGTGTTTGTGATCCTGCTTTCAAGCCTCCATGCACAGTAAAAGACACCCATATAAAAGTGACCAAATATGCTAAGAGGTTTATACTACACCACTGCTCTATCCATTTCTTGATTGTTATATTCGTCTTTGGTATTAAAGTTGTCCATTAAAAGAAACAGGCTGAGCTGTGGTATTTTTTAATTCCTACTACGAAGGCCATTTTGGAAATGCATGTTTGTGTTCTTCTTCACATTTCTCTGTCATTGCCAATATTGTGCAATATCTATTTTGACATGTGGGGTGCAGTGCATTGCTCAGATCACCTGTTTTGCTGGCACACTTCCTTTTCCATCCTAATTGCCAGATGACGGCCTGCCTTCCTGGGGTGACTCAGCCTGCAGGTTGGCTGACTCACCCGTCATTGCCCCTGTCATCCGCACGTGGATGTGTGTCAAGGCAGGATATGGGTGGAGGTGGAAGCACGGCCCAATTACAGAATCAAGAATGCAAGGGGGAATGCACGAAATTAATATTGGTAGAGTGCAAACTCTGGCTTTCTTCCTAAAATCCTAAACATTACCCACCTCTTAGGATGACTTCAGCAGAGCAAAGAATTGGGCTGGTGTTGCAATCTAGGGAAACAGTATTCACAGACGTGTAACAGATTCACGCAGTTCACTGTGTAATCCATTAGCAAAGAAGCTAGCCACCAAAGCTGGAAAAAAAGAAAATGGGAAAAAAATAACTTGGAACAAGTGTAAAGGGAAGATATTTTTTGAAGTTGAAATAAGCTATCCGTTTATTCCAGCTAAACAAGATGGTTAAAAAAAGAAATTAAACAATGGTGGGAATGTCAAGGATTGGGAGAAAATGCTGAAGAAGATGGAGAGATGAGAAAAAGTGACAGTTTGTCTTGTGAAGCCCCATGCTGTCCTGTAGCAAGGTCAGCTGTGATCCTGCAGACACATCAAGGAGACAGTTGTCATGAGTCTGGGGAAGGAAGGAAGGGTGAGTCTGCTGTCCTCTACATTTTTACTGTGTGAGCAGCCCTCAGTGACTGGCCAACACCTGATGATCTGCCCAGCAACACAACCCCGGCAGCCTGCCAGCACTTGGTGATTTAGTCCAGCAGCAGCGCTGAAAAATTTCTTTTTCCAGTGGTGAATGGATCAGCAGAAATGTGTGACCCCATCAGGCTCAACGCAGTCAATGGAATACTTTCGGCGCACGCGCAGCTGTTTATCAAGGCATACAAACATGCAGTGCTGCTATCACCTCAAATCAGCAGAGGCAATTTTAACGTACGCTGAAGTTTTTCTGGAAGCCAAAGGAAATGAAGTTCCAACTGAAATTTGGGCATAAGCATAAATGTCTGCCAAACTGTGGCCTGTATACATCACCTGATGCCTGGTGTTATATGTTTTCTGGTTTACAAATATTAAAAAAAATCCCTCAGATCTGAAACTACCCAAACTCTCTTGTAACATGAATGTGACCTTTTTGTTCTCAGATGTAATAAAAAATATTTCAAAGAAAACACAGAAGTT
Organism: Neopelma chrysocephalum; assembly: GCF_003984885.1. Taxonomy (NCBI): domain Eukaryota; kingdom Metazoa; phylum Chordata; class Aves; order Passeriformes; family Pipridae; genus Neopelma; species Neopelma chrysocephalum. The sequence continues at coordinate 24,286,564 of NW_020897714.1, forward strand.
ATGAATAGGTGACCACATACAGCTTTTCAGAATTTGAAAAAGATTACTTTTCCATGCTTATAATTAACTTTAATTAACCTTATTAATTCCCATCATTAATCATTGATGCAAATGAGCAGCTTCCTAGAGGAGAATGGGACCCAAGTCACTGTTGGACCTGAGGGAATGGCAGGTGCAGCTCATCTTCTCCAGCCCCAGAGCTGTATGGACACCAAACAGCTAATACTGTCCCACTGATCACAAAGCCCACAGGTAGTCCAAACAACCTGCCCTTTCTCCTACAAAACTGGCTGAAGTTTTAGAAGGACCTGGAACTACTGGGAGGATGACATAGACACAAGGCATGAACCCAAGAATACTCAGCTCCAGTGGTTCCAGTATTCCACTATGAATATATCTGTTAACTACCAGTGGTGTCACCTGATGGGACCATATCAAACCAATACTTAAGAAACAAATAATTCAATCACAAGCTAGTGAATCCTATTGGCATCATATGTAGGGTATTGTAACACATTTTGAAGGAAGTAATAATTAATGGCTTGATAAATGGGAAAAGAGATTAAAATGCATTGATGACTTGAAAAGAATAGATCACGCTAGAAATCATTTTCTTTAATAGAGATTGAGACAAACATGCTTTCAGGCTACTGGAAAAAAAATTGCATTTGGTATAAATCAAGCCTCAAAAAAAGTGTTAAATGCTGCTTGTGTAAATATGTCACACTGGACACGGTGTGCATTCAATTCACACTATGGTGATATGCAACGTCATTTAGGAATGCATAACATAGATAATCAGCAAAAAATAGATCAGTGAGTAAGGCTGACCATTATCCCTCTTTCTGCTTACACCCTCAAGCCTTTAGAACACATTGTTCGAGTATGATAAGCTTTAGAGTTACGTTTCGTAGCTAAATTTTGATTAGTGTGTGATATATACAAAGTCGCATGTGATGGATTCCATAAGCCTGTGAAAAATATGGGCCCGCTTAAACTGAGGACTATGGAGAGACAACACCTGAGAAGTTAAGATATGGCCCCAGGAAACAGGTGAGGGATATGAAATAGAAGAGGAGAATGTTCCTTCTAAAGGAACTAGAAAGGGAATTCAAACATGAGAAAAGTGGGATGATGTAGGCCTGAGTGAATCCTCAGCACCAAAGACACCGCATCCAGCTCAAGTGCTCCAGTACATCATCACCACTGTTCTAGTTATTAACATGGCAGTTCAAAGTCCATTTTCACTAAACCAAACAGACACTTGCTGTCTTGTGTGTAAGTGGGAGGGGGTGTTATATCCTTTGGTAAGAACAGGATGACTTGTGGTTTGTGCAGCATACCCCAAATTCAGACAGATGGAGTAAAAACTAAAAACAAAGTCCTTTCAGCCCAAGAGATTATCAGTGTAGGAAGACACATTTACCCATTTTTCTGGACAGCTGTCCCCAGACTTGCTCCTCCTACATCCTTACTGAAACCTCCAAAATGTAACACAGATTCACTGCATTGTATTCCTTCTTCTGAACAATGCTATCCCATCTGGTTACCTGCTTTTGTAGGTGATAACCTAATGGCTGGCACCAGTACTTCCTGGGATTACACAGTTGGGTTTTTTCATAATGCTTCTATCAACTCATGCCCTTCTTCTGAGAAAAAAGTTCTGGATTTAGGTTGAACCATAGTGATACAAATGAACGGTTACCCCCAGCACGGTTCTGTGGATTGAATAGGCTGAATCAAGACATGTTTTCTTCATAAAAGTGTATCACTGCAGCAAGAGCAGTCCACTGATCTCCTTAGGAAGAATTAATTAGAGACGAAAGAGATACTGAAAGAGCCTGAGCTAAATGGGCAAAAATAGAAAAAAAGGGACAGAGGTGGTTGGAAAAGGGAGGTAGCTACAAAAAGAAAGAAACATTGAGTTAACCAAGGGGAGAAAGTATATGTTACATTATTTTATACATCATCATTGACAAAATATATCAATATCAGCAGATTCCTGGCTGGATCTGTGGCAACCCTGTAGCTCCATCCCTCCAGCCAATGGTGAGGGAGCTGCAGGCACCTTTGTTTCACTCGCTTGGTGAGGAGCAGCATCATGGGGCCCTTGTTAAAGTCCTAGAGCGGTTTAAGCAGCTTAAACTGCTTTATAAGCTTAAAGTATCTAAGTCTTCAAAGCTGCTTAAAGCTACTTAAGCTGCTTAAGACACTTTAGGTTGTTGGCGTGTGCAATGGGGCTGTACGCAACATCCTGGCCTGCAAACCAAACAGTCTACCTTCAGATTTACAGGTCCCAGCAACAGAATTGCCTCACCAGGGCTGCTCTAAGCGAGGTCAGCTGAGCTGAGTTTTCTTCTCTTGGGTCATAGAATCATAAAAGAGCTTGGATTGGAAGAGACTTTTAAAGACCATCTATTCCGACTCCCATTGCCTAATTGTCCCTCTGGGCTTTAGTATTAAGGCTGTCCTTGACACCTGATAGATTTGTCCTGGCATCTTTGAAATTCTGCAGGTTTTTTTACTGCTGTTCATCCAAAGGTTGGGGTGTGTAATGGTATACCTGAAGCTAGCCAGATTCATTAGGTCAATATTTACCCATTTGCACGGCAACATTCACAAGTTCCAGTGTTTGCTAAGAGAGAAAGTTCTCATGCAGTATGAAATCATTGTTCTGGTGTCTAAATATCATGCATATTTTTAAAAGAACAAAAGGACCAGTGGATATTCACTGAAGTATGGCTTATCAGTTAACACCAAACCTAAATATTTCTGCACTTCTGGAAAGTCATAATCTTATCGTGACCCTATCTTTGAGTCTTATGATCATCTTTTACTAGACTAAAATAACAATGGTGAATGCAAAAACTTCCAGTGTTTACAGTCATATTTCAGTCAACACCACAGTCGACTGTGATGAGCACAGATTTCCCTAGAAAACATTTTTGAGCCAGCTATTTTTATATTGAGTAGTGACTAGAATTTGTCAAAAGTTTTATATGGATTTGAATTTCTAACAAAGAGCTTATTTTCTGAAAAACTTAGTTTTAAATAATTAAAAAAAAAAGGAAAAATAAATAGTTTTGCTCAGTTTTCCCTTGGGAGTATGATTTTAAAGAGATTTATTTTGAGCTAATACAAAAAAATGTAATTTTACAGAATGCTGCTTTATTTGCATAGTAATTTTGGTTGGCATTTTCTTGTGTATAATTGAGTTCTGTGCTCCCCTACTTAAGATATATATATGAGGTACAACATGACTGCAATATTTTGGGTTTTGAATGTTGAAATATTCAGTTGTAATTCAAGTCCTCAAAACTTTCCAACTTTTCCAAAATAATCTCGTTTTTTCTCATTCCCATTTTTAAAATTTTCCAAATTAGAAAAACATTCTAAAATTTTGAATTAAAATAATTATTAAAATACAGAATTTCTCACAGATTGAGAAATTCTGACTTGTTAGTTTTGCTGAGGTCTGTATCTGTGCTGTTGTTTTGCACACTCACTGACCTGAAAACAAGATTTTGTACTTTTCCATTGGCAAAGATTATTTGATCTGTGTTTATTCTGGATATGTTTGTTTAATTCCTCGTTTGAGCACTATCATAAATGATTAGGTCATTACTGCCCTGGGAAAAGAACTAGGTTAATAATTAACTTCTGCTTGCAAAGCTCTTCAACGGGTAAGAAAAAATACTGCAGATTGTATATGAATCATAGAAATGTAGAGTTGGGTGAAATCTCAAGGGGTTATGTAGTCTGCTATTCCTCAATATTTTTAATCAAAGATGTACCTAACCTTCCTGAGGTAAAATAAAAACAAACCAAAAATCCCACAACACAAAATCAAAGGAAACAAAGGTGTTTTGTTTGGGGTTTTTTTGTTTTGTTTTTAAAAAGACCAGAGAACAACATGTGCAATATTCCATAATAGCATATTAATGTGCCCAGAACCACACATGGTATTTTCAAACGCTTTCTTAGTGAAGATCTGTTATGGATTACCTTGCAAAAACTTGTACACTTTGTCACAGCTTCAGGGATTTTGGCCACCTAATACATTCATCTGGTCCATCTCCTAACCTTGAAGAAAGTACATAGTTGTCTTGATAACTGTGGATGGCAGTCCCTCTGATATGTATCTAAAAACAATAATGATAGAGATTATACAACCTTTTTGGGTAATATATTCAGCAATAATCTTTTCTTCTAGTTAGAACATGTTACTGTAATACCTATTATAGTACACCTAAAAAAAAGGTTTCCTCACATTCTGCCCATATCATTAGTGGGCATGAAAAAACATAGAACTACTCTCTTTATATTAGCCTTTTATGTACTCAAAGACTGTTGAACCCCACATAACCTTTTTTTTTTTTTTAGATTAAAACAAAACTAAAAATCTCAACCTTGCTTTATGGATCCAATTTTCCAAATTTCATCCTAGTTGATCTCTGGATTTCTTCCAGCTGATCTACATATTTCTTAAATTATGGTGCCTCAGAGTAAAACACTATTTTAGCTGAGGCCTTACCAGTGCCAAGAAGAGCATGCTAATTATCTCGTCTTACATTCACTGTTCATATACTGTTTCAAGCAGACAATTCAAGAGAATCTAGGATTACATTTATCTCTTTTCCTCAACAGCACCACACTGTTGACTCATTCATGGCCCTCATTAATCATTAGATCTTTATCTGCTGTGCCATTCTGTGGTTATGCTTCTGATTTCATCCTCCCAAATGTAGTCATGTGCAATTGTCCTTATTCAAATTTTTAATGTTGGACTTCAGAACATCTCAAGATATTTTTGAATAATAATTCTGTCCTTGAGCACATTTTGCAAATCTTTACATGGTGCCACCTACCAGGCTTATAAGTATATCATTATTTCTAATTCTGTCATCTAAGCTTTTATTGAAACATTGAACAGAAGCCTATCCTTTAGGAGCTGTGCAAGACGCCTTCAACGTCCCCCTAGTGCAGCTACTCACAACCAGGTATTAGGTTTACTTTTAACAGTGGATTGAATTAGAATGTGATTTCAAATAAAACAGCTTTCCCCAGTTCATTTATGTGCATACAGGACAGTGTCAAAAGCTTTTCTTGGGTCAACATATGGTCATTTCTACTGTTTTTCCTTATCTATTGGACCAGTTGCCTTATTCAAGAAGGAAATTAGATTAGTTTGACAAATTCATGTTGGATGCTTCTTATCACCTTATTCTCATGGCGTGTATCAATTTACTTCTCAAGAATTTGTCTCATTATCTTTCTCAGTATTGAACTTAGGCTGAGTACTCTGTAATTCCCTAGGTTCTTCATTTCCCATTTTTAAAAGCAGAAATGGTTATAATCCTGCAAACCAGGGCTGCAGCCAACCACTTCTTAATAGTGTCAAAATCAGAGCCTGCTGTTAATGTCACATTTAAGAAACCTTACCAAATTTTTCTTTTCCTTTCCTTTTTTAAAACCATGTTCCATGATGGCAAGAATTAAAGAAGATAAAGCTTTTAAACCAACCGGGTGTGTGGTTTAAAATAATTTTCAAAATGTATTTTGTAGTATCAGATGTCTGATCCTTACCAAAATTGGAAGCATGTTGCTGACTGTATTTCCATCTTAGGCTACATAGTTGCTGTAGGCCCTGGTGACTTAACGACTCTTGCAGGACCTCTCAGAGATAAGTCAAGAGCCCAGGAGGTATTAAGTGAATTTCAGCAACCTCTAGAAACTTGCGTATGTATAACTTAGTCAAAACATTCTTTTACTTGTTTTTTTTTTTCCCTATTCTAGCATATGTCTTTTCCCTGTTAAAAAAATGGTGTTGTTAAGTACCTGTCATTAATGTTTATGTGCATGTAAAGAACGTAGCAAAATAAATAATAAAACATTTCACCCTGCTCAGTGTGTCTATTACTTGTCCCTCTACACTTCTCTTCCTCTAATTTCTTGGTATTTATAGAACCTCTTCCATTTTTTACTCTAGGAAAGTTGTAACTAATTTTGTGACTGATTCTTCCTAGTTTTATCCCTAGATGTTTGTGCCACTGCTTTATTACTCATCTCACTTCTATGCCCTTGCTTTCATTCTTTGTAGAATTTCCTTTTTAATATTCGAGTCACTGGAGAATTCCTGATGCAGCTATACTGGTCTCTTACTACTTATCTGTCTTTCACATCAGGATGGTTTGCTGGTACACCTACAGCACTGTTTCATTTACTCACAGGTTTATTTTCCTTATAATGTCTTCACATGGGACAATTCTTATCAGCACCCTGAATTGCTGCAGTATATAGCAGTCATTTTTTTTTACTAGCTTCATTTAAAAACAAAACAAAACTGGTGTGCTTCATCTGACATTTTTCACATGAGAAAAATAACAGGTTTAAAATAGATAATGTGTGGCGCTAAGCAACTTAATTATATCCCATTTTAAAAAAATTACTTTGCCAATGAAAAAAGGCATGTCAGGATTTCAGCACAATGATTTATGATTCTGTCATAGTGACAGATGTTCTTCATGTATCTCTGACATTGTAATCTGGAATCAATGTGCTTTTTTCATGTTTGCTGGTAAAAAGAAATGCACTATATGAATACAATGTTATTTGTCTTCAAGGCCTTGCCCTACATTAGCTTGAAAACTGGTCAGGTTTTGAGATGAGTTGTGTAGTAAAACCACTTTAATCGTGATACTGTACCATAAAATCAGCACTGCAGTTTAGGCCCCCTTACTGGACAATTACCAGGCTGATACACTCAAATCCAGCAAGGGTCTGGCATGCTGTTGTGCTCCTCTGAATCTTGGCAAACTTCAGCTGTCAGCTCCTCTGAATCTTGGCAAACTTCAGCCATCAACTCCAGCTTCTTGGTTCATCCTTTGGGCTGAGATTCCTGATCTTAAGTACCCCTTGTCTGCATTCAGGATTTATTGCCCATACATCCTGGCTGCTGAGATGCAGAATTTGAGCCCGATGGGAGAGAGAATCACTGAAGCATGAACAGAGAAAGGCATTGACTTATAGAGGAAGAGAAGTGACAAACTGTACCAATCAGGATCTTCTTTTTGCCAGTCCTCATCTCACACTGCAATTCAATAAGCCTCTGTCTCCAGGCCTTTCCCAGGTACAAGAATCGTTCTTGGCTCCCATTTTCCACTTAAAGGAAAGCTTCTCTCTGCTGAGAGAAGCTGAAGGACCAAGACTTTAGTTCAATAAAATAGTGGAGTGATACAGACACGCTTTCTGAAGTTTTGCTGTTTGGGTGGAATAACACTGAAGTTCTCCACTAGCCCAGCTCAGGGATTGCACTTCTTCACAGTGCAGCCCCATTGGTGACAGTTTGTACGATAAACACAGCTGAGGTTCAAAGGTTCCCCAAAACATCTCTCATCTTCCTGCCACAGCCCCTATCAGTTTCTTATTGTGAGGACATTGCTCTGCAGTCCAGATCTCTGGTTATGTTTACTGGTTTGCCTTGTTCAACTCTGAGCTCTCAGAAAAAGGTGCAGAGAACCATCATCCATAAAAGGAAAAAGTTATAGGAAAACCCCTTTTGCCAGACACAACTTTATAATCTATCTTCACTAGGAAAAAAAGTGTGTTCAGTTGTAGATTCATCCATAAAAATGTAGTGAAATATTGCATCAAAGAATATTCATTAACAGTGAACTCTCCTGCCTGGCACCATTTTATGAACTTTTTGATAAGCTAGGCTAAGGAAAAAAAAATCAAATAGAGAGAATGGTTCTACACTGAGGGAGCAAAAGATGTTAATGCATCTTTCTGATCTCTACTTTCCACGAATGAGGTAACAAACAGGTGCAATCATCAACAGGCAATCCAAATCCTGCATTTAAAGACTGACTTCATGATTATTATCAACAGAGGATGAGATTGCTATATTCTGGGGATTCCAGAAAGCTGCATTACATATTAAACTAAACCAAGTCTGCCCTGCTTATTTCTACTGCCTGAGTAATAGAAGCATGCATGATAAGTAAAAGGAGATGATCTACTGTAGAAGATGTCTGAAGCCTTCATGAAGATGGAGTTTAATTAAGAAAAGGCACAGCTACATGGGTAGGGACCCAACAGAAACAAAATGAACTGTGTGTGCTGAGGGATGCTGGGATTCAGGCCAGTCTGGGAGCTAGAGAGGCATATGTGTGGATCTCCAAGGCTGCTGAAAACCCCTCTCCCTCATCTAAACCAGCCCCACAGCTTCTAGATCACAGCTGGTGCACAGGACGCAGGTGGAGAGCAAGGGCGGAGAAGTTTTTTTTCTAGTCATAACTACCCACGTGGTCATGGTTTGAAATACTCAACCCCAGCTAAACTTAGCAAAACTAGAACATGAAAGAAAATTACTTACATGAAAGCTACAAAAGAACTCGTTTTCAAGATGATAGAGCTTATCAATGTCAGTTCTGCAGAGCTTCAGACACCTGCGAAATTGAAGTCTCAGACTCTATTCTTTAGAGTTTAGGAAATCAACAAAAGTTAACCTTTGGTTAATGAATATGCAAATAATTCACTATTGTGGTGCAAATATAGAAATCAAGTTTCAAAGATGGTTACTATTTCCTCTCTTTCTGAGGACTGCAGTTCTCTTAATTTACTTCATCTTTTTTTAAAAAATGCAGATGACATTGTTCAAAGATTTATACTTGCAAAAACAATACATTTGTCAGCTACTACACAAACTTATTTGGGTTTGAAATATTTACAGCATGGCAGAAAAGCAAAGTATGAATGCAGTTCTTTGTGTTATTGCAAAACTGTTCTGTTTACAATATGTTCTTTTTAGTTTTTTCAACATTTTGCAGGAAGCCAGAAACAGTAAGCAGTAATCATATTATTTCTTTTTAATCATATAACTTTAAGTAGAACCCTTAAGGAAAAAATAATAGTTGTAATTCTTGATCATGGTCATGAACAGACATATTCAGGTACTTTTAAGTCATAGCCATTCTTAGTAATTTGGTTCATAGCAATAGAGTAGTTTTGAAGCAAATAGTCAGACTGTCCCCATTTGTCATACGTTAGCTGGTTTCTCAGAGTGGTGTTGGTGGCCACAAAGCAGATTCCTGTTGAATGAAACCAGACCAGGAGCTTTGCTCCACAGCATTTCAACGCTCAGTGGAGTAATTAGTCCTAAATCCTTGTGTGGACTTTGCATCACAAGGACCTCCAGCACATAACTAAGGTACCTGCATTCCCTGAAGAGTGGCCTCAAACTCTGAAGGAGGTTGCATGGTCAGGTACAGCATTTATCTTCCTATTTGCTGCCAGCTGCCCATCCTCAACTGCTTTAATAGTGTCTATCCTGCTGCTTTATCCTCATTCGTCCAGATTTCAGATCTGAAACATTTCCCTTCTCATTTCTCCTGTCTTCTCTTGCTGAACCCGTCCTTTCTGTATTACTTTCCCCCACACTTCTGTCTCCTCTGGAAGCTCCCTCTTACCCCTGCCAAAAGCTCAGGTAGTTGCAGTCTGCACCCCGAAGATATGACGTTTTCCACAAACCTGTATCATGAAAGAAAGAGGAGTTTCTCAAGGGGCAAGGTAACACAGTGTAATCTCAGAGGCTGAGCAAAGCCTTACAACGTATGTAGTTGTATCTGCAGTAGGTTGGAAGCAGAAGGAGAATATGATTCTTGTCAATTTAGGAAGACTTGGAGACCTTCTTAGATGCCACCCACAGCACTATTGAAGACAAAATCTCTGTAACATCTTTGCCCATGGTGTACCTGATCACCTCAAAGGAATTAGTGACCAAGGAGTAATGGTTGGAGGTTGCAAGACTAAAAGATGGCAGTCATTTATTTGGACAGAGCTATGGGTTCTGAAATCTCATGTGAGGATGGTGAAGGTATGGCACCAACTCACAGAAGAGGGCCTTGATGATGTCCTTCATCATCCAAAAGTCTTGCGCCCACCACTGGTTATCCTGTCTATCTGTCACAGTCAACATAGTCCCAATATTAACACTTATTTTAAAATTTGTATTCCATATTCAAAAAACACTGCAGAATTTGAGCCTCAACAAAGTATTATGGAGGGACAGTTGCATTTTTATGCTCTTCAGTGACATCAAACTGCTCAAACAAGATCTTCCCAGAGCACTGCAAACATTCCTAGAAAAACAGACCTTAAAACATTGCCATTACAGTACCGGGTCAGCCCCTTGGCTGCTCTAGTCCATTGGGTAATCTCGGGTGGAGAGTAAAGCCAAATATCCATGAGTAAGTCTTGTGACTCAACTGCTGCTTCAATAATTGGAGGTGGCTGAACACACATTTTTGGAATTTTGTCAGGCAGCGAGGATCCTTTAGCATATCTCCACAAAGTTGTTAGCACTAACAAAATCAAAAATGTTAACTACGTGTGCTGGTTTTGTCTGGGGTAGAGTTAATTTTTTTCACAATGGCTAGTATGGGGCTGTGCTTTGGATATGTGCTGAACACAGAGTTGATAAGATAGAGATGTTTTTGTTATTGGTGAGCAGCACTTACACAGACCCGAGGCCTTTTCTGTTTTTCTCACTGCCACGCTGGCAAGGAAGCTGGGAGGAGACACAGCCGGGACAGGTGACCCAAACTGACCAAAGGGATATTTCATACCAAATGACATCATGCTCAGTATATAGAGCAGGGGGGAAGAAGGAGGAAGTGGGGGAATGTTTGGAGTGGTGGAGTTTGTCTTCCCAAGTAACAGTTAACATGCAATGGGGCCCTGCTCTCCTGGAGGTGGGTGAACACCTGCCTGGTGTTCCCTGGAAAGCAGGGAATTTATTCCTTGCTTTGCTTTGATTATGTGTGCAGCTTTTGCTTTCCCTATTGGACTGTCTTTATCTCAGCCCACCGGTTTTCAAGCTTTTGTCCTGATTCTCTCCCCAGTCCCGCTGGTGGGGCAGTGAGCAAGGAGCTGCATGGTATTTCCTTGCTAGCCAGGATTAAACCATGACACCATGTTACATCAAATCTGTCTTTCAGCTACAACAGCTCAAATCTGCTACTTCACTGAAGTCCTGCTCAATTCCTTTTTAATTACATGCTTAATGTATCAACAGTTTACTGATAACAAAAACTGAGAAAATGGCTAAAAATAATTATAGGCAGTTTTCAATCTTTTGAACTCAAAGGATGCTAACCTAAGGAGACGGCAGCCAGCAGGTTACATACCAACTCCTTTGATCATTTCTGTGTTTGCTTGTTGTCTGGAGAAGTGGATGTAAGCACTCACTAGAAATGCTACAGCCTACTTCAGTCCTCCTCCAAGAGAATCTTCCAGTGTGACTTTGCTACAAATGCAAAGAATCCAGACAGAAGGTGTGTAACTGTGAGGCAATATTATGATTTTTTTTCACCACTCTGGATTGATGAGAAATCAGGTGCCTTTTATTTTCAGTTAAATCTAAAGATGAGATATGGAAAAAACGGAAAAGAACTGTTATAATTTCTGTCATTTAAAAAATATTAATATGGGCCCCATCTCTCTTTTTGTCACCATAATTTTTTGATTGTGAAGAATATGTCACTGTATACTAGTGGAAATACAAACACTTCATTTTGAGATAATTAGTTTAATTTTCCAGACTGGCTTCCTTTTCAGGTCTCTTCGTTACCCTGTTAGCCACAGCCAGCCTCTGCACATCCTGTGCTCCTCATCAAAATGCATTTTCCTCAGCCCACAACCCCTCACCTACAGCCCATTTGCCCTTGGATTGGGGTATTATGCACTGCCTCAGTAACCTCTTCTGTATGCGCCATCCATATCTACACCAAGCAGCTCCCTCTGTACCCTTTTCTTTCTCATCCTTTGTTGAAGCCTGCATTTATTTTCAAAGACTCCTCTACTCAGCCTTTTATGTGTGGTGCTTTAAACCCTTTTATTCCCCTGAGCATTCCCAGCTATCCATTCTTTCCCTGAGAGGGAGGTGGATCTTCCTTGAAGTCATTATTCAGGGAAAGGAGACTAAGCCCCATTATTTGATTGATTTCACTAGTCATTGAAATGAATTGTACGTAGGCACAACTAGCAAATGCTTGTTAAAATGGTTAATTTGATCATTTCTTTTCAGTGATAGTGGGAGAACATAAAAATCACAAAATGAGTAACGGAGCAAAATGGCAAGAATTATGTTTTGTTCTTTGAAATAATATTAAATGACAACATAAATCCTATAGAAATACTTATGGGGTATTACTATATCTACCACGAGTTCATTATGTCTTACATTATTAGAATGAAAGGCAAAAAAATGAGTGATTAGATGTTAAAGCTGCACCATTTTTATTTAAGCAATTACATTACTCGCAGTGCAGTGTGCCAGAAAAATGACTGGTTTGATGACAGATCTCCTTTTCTATTACAAGGCCCCTCTTAAAATAACTCTCAACAAGACAAAGTAAGATACAAAATATCTTTATAAATGTGGGGAAAATGAGAAATTATTCTGATGATCTAAATTTGCCTAAAGCACTTGCTTGTATGACAAAATCACTGCAATAATTTGTCTAACTTAGTGGTTTCATGCAGACGAGGTTGAATGTTTAAATAGGGTAGTGATTAGGACAGGAAAGACAGTGACAAAGCTCTTCAAACAAAATCTTGCCATGATCTGCCTCACTTATGCATTGTTTCAGTCAATACCAGAAATCTTGTACCTTAGTGAGGGAAAAAAAGAAAAAAAAAGTTTTTTTTCTTAAAAATAAAACTGTCTACCATCAACTTATTAAAAACATAAACAACTTCCTCATTATAGTTAATTGAAAGATGTTGGAAAAATGCTACATTGGCTTCAAATGAACAGGCTAAGTTTCCATTGCCAAATATTTGGGTGTGATTTCCAATGGTTTTATTGGAATTGGACCTGTAATCAGTGAATGGAGAGAAAAATATGGAGAAGAACATAAGGATTCCGGTCATGTCTGACAGTGTCTCCAAACAAGCCTATGGCAATTGCTGGAAGTATGGTTGGAACCCAAAACACTAAATTTTGCCAGGCAACTGTACTAAGGACAGGCATCCTATGTTTGGAGACCTCATTAAGGCGTTAATGTGTTCCGTAATAGTTTTAACACTGAAATTTCCTATGGGCTCAGCATTTGTTAACGTCTGGCCCTGGTCCCCAGCTTTGCTCAAAGAGGGAAAAGGAGTTGCACTAACTCACCACTCCACCCTGGCCAAGGACTTGTCTCCAGCACGTCCCCGGAAGCATTACAGCTAGCGGAGTGCCAAACCTTTTGCCATCACCTTTTGCAGCTCCAGTCATAGAGGTGTCTCAGGAATGGCTTCTGTGCAGAAATCCCCAGCTGCCAAAAGCCTCCTAGAAGCCATGGCAAAAGGTACAACGTTACTTCAAGGACTGCACTAAAACATTTTTTGAAGTATTATTACAATTGGTCTGTGGACTAAATTGCCATAAGGCACTCCCTTTAGTAACGCAAGCTTGATTCCCATGAGGGACTGTTTCTCCTTGGAGGTTAATCTTTCGATTGTGTATTCTCTGTCTCAATAACTTTATTATACACTTAACAAGAACACAGTCATATTTCATGCATCTCTTTCTAGCAGTGATCAGAAAGCACCTTGAAACTGGTTGTTATTTTTAAGTTTGCCTGTGTTTGCATGCAGTTTGCTAACGCTTCCCAGACCAGACAGCAATGACCCTTTGTTCCATGTTAAACCCTGAGCTTATCAGAGCTGTGGCAGTGGGTCTATCTTTATCAGAGAAGTGCTCGTTCCTTGGTTGAAATTCCTCAGATCTTTCTGAAGCCATCTGGGAATAGTGTCTGAAATAAAAGGTCACTCTTACTGAAGTCTATGCAAAGCAGTGATTGCAGCAAAGCAAGTATCCTTCAGAATGTAGGGCCTTCCATACACCAGTCTCTTATATGCATGCAGAGATACGTTTGCATAACTTGTATTATTTATGCTCTAGACTTCATTGGTTTTCCATATTAAAATGTGATGATTTCATATTCACTCTGTGGCAGCATATGCTGATCATCCTGGAAAATATTAATAATTTTTCTACTGTTTCTATTTTATGCAATCATTGTTCCATCATTTCTATCTTCACAGTAGATAAAAACCTACCCACCGGTGTCATTGTAAGATGATAGTCTGCTACCAGGTCCTGACTAGAAGCATAAAGCACTGTTCAAAAAATTAATTTAAGAAGAAGAAATAGAAACTCAGCAACAGGAAATACCATTATAGACTTTAGAATACCAAGAACATAATTAGTACTGTGGCATAATGATGAAAGAAAGCAATAAAATAATTTTACTTCATTCTGTAATTTTTAAAACGCTATAAATTAGCTTGTCAGCAGGGAAGGGTTGGTTTCTTTAAATTTTTTCTATATGCTTCTTAGGGTTATTTTCTCTTTAAAAGAACACAGAATGCAGTGAATACTGTACAAATGAATTTTGAATTCACATAGCACATGAATTATTGTCTTTTTTCAGGTTGAGAATCTTACAATTAGGAGAGTTTATAGTGTCTAAAGAATCACTGGTTCTGTGGTCCCAGGAAAAATCGTGGGATATGAACATTTGATCTGTTATCTCTGCAAAGCCATGGAAGCTCAGGAAGGCAGAGATAGCATCACTGTAACAGCCTTATCCAAAGCAAAGGGAAATTACATGGTGCCAATTTGAAAAATTCAGAGTGACAAGAAGAACCAACATGCTTGATATATTTAAATTTTGTAGAAAACAAAACCTAATATCTGATAAAATAGTCACAAAATCATAGAATATGCTGAGTTGGAAGGGACCCACAAGGATCACTGAGGCCAACCCTTAGTCCTGCACAGGACCATTCCCAAGAGTCACACCATGTGCCTGAGAGTATCATCCAAACACTTTTTGAACTCTCTCAGGCTTAGTGCTGTGACCGCTTCCCTGTGGAGTCTGTTCCAGTGCTCAACCACCCTCTGGGGGAAGAACCTTTTTCTACTATCCAACCTAAACCTCCCCTGACACAACTTCAGGCCATTCCCTTGGGTCCTGTCACTGATCACCACAGAGATCAGTGCCTGCCCCTCCTCTTCCCCTCATGAGGAAGCTGTAACCGCAGTGAGTCTCCCTTCATCTCCTCCAGGTTGAACAGACCAAGTGACCTCAGTCACTCCTCATATGGTTTCCCCTCTAGACTCTTCACTGTCTTCATGGCCCTCCTTTGGACACATTTTAACAGTTTGATATCTTTCCTATATTGTGGTGCCCAAAACTGCACACAATATTCAAGGTGAGGCCACACCAGCTCAGAGCAGAGCAGGACAATCCCCTCCCTTGACCGGCTGGAGATGCTTTGCCTGATGCCTCCCAGGACAGGTTGGCCCTCCTGGCTGCCAGGGCACTGCTGACTCACGTTTAACTTGCCATCAACCAGAATCCCCAGGTCCCTTCCCATGGCACTGCTTTCCAGCATCTCATTCCCCAGTCTGTCTGTACATCCAGGATTGCCCCATCCCAGGTGCAGAATCCAGCACTTCCCCTTGTTGAACTTCATATGGTTGGTGATTGCCCAGCCCTCTCATTTGTTGAGGTCTCTCTGCAGGGCTTCCTTGCTTCAAGGGAGTTAAGAAAAGTTGTAAAGCAATAAACCACAAGATCAATTAGAGTAAAGACATATTAGAAACAAAAGCACAACACAAAGGACACCAAATGCCATCTCCACTTTCTGCTGATGGCCATGTCAAAACATCCCCTGCACTACTTGTTATTTCTACCCTATATTAAAAAGCCATTATTTAAAGTGCTGATCAGAGAGATCATTGTGTCGCAGGTCTGTTCCAAATCCTTACATTTTTTTGTTTCAGAAACAGAACATATTGGGTCAAATCCAGCGAGTACATGTTAAACAACAGCAAAGGCACTGAAATCAATGTGCTTGCTGTATCAATACTTCATTTGCTCTGTATCCATTTTACTATTGGATATTTATTTTCTATTGACTGTATTTATAATATGTCTACAATAGAAAACTGAAACATATTGGAGGATATCCAATTCTGGAAGCAATCTGATTCTCTGCTTTTTATTTACCTTTACTATTTTCAGTGGGATACTGGAATTCAAATTTCTTTAGAAAGAGAACAGTCAGTCTGAGATTCTATATATAGCCAGTCAGCTTGCTGCTATTTCATTAAAACCTAATGTAGACTGAACTAAACACTTCTCTGAACCAATTAATCTGACATGGAAAACTTCAGAATACTAAATCACTATGGTCTCATTTTATATTAATAAATGTAGGCAGATGTATTGACATCTTATAGATTCATGTATTTATAGTATAAAAACACAGTAGAGAAGTAAAGACAAGACCTGACAGAGACACAAGTTTAGTGGAGCCAAGCTTGGTCAAGAAATGAGACTGAGTTCTTTTATGAGAAAGGTGTACAGGAATTCTAGGTTCAAAAGATGGGATATGGTGATGGGATTTCAGGCAACTCAGGAAGCCATTTAGTCTGTTCCAGTCGGCAAAGGCAGCACAAGAGAAGGAGCTCATTGCCAGTGTGGCGAAAGAAGCATGAGAAACACAATATTTAAACAATTCCATAAAAAGCCTATGTTCAAAGAGTGTTAGGGTTGCAAAGTTGGATACTCAGACGGTAGGAAATACCTGATTAAAAGTTTCCCAGACAAATTAAACTTGTAACTCTTATGTGCACTGTAAAATCTTTAATTACAGGATAACATATACCTTTTTACATGGCACCTTTGGCCTTTCTGTGCACATGGAGGGCATACATTTAATGAGCAACTATTCATTAGCTTGTTTTATCCTCGTTGTTAAGTGCATGGCCTCATGCCTCATTTACTATATCCTACTCAAACTCTGCCCTGAATACACAATTAGTAATATCCTCATAGGATCACCCATGTAATTTATTGCTATACTTCTTAGTGCTTCACAAACATTAATTAATGTCTCCAACTTCCTTGAAAGGACATGTCATTTTTCTTATTTTATGGTTTGGAATAGTGTGAGATGACAAAGGACTGATCTGTTTTTTCAGGAAAGCCCACATTCCTGTGTGCTGGATTCCTATTTATGTCTCCTCTTGAAGAAATTACCTATCACCATTTCCTTTTTCCATCCTGGTGCAAAGCTGAAGCCCCTTCTCCTGCAGGAATACCATGCCAGCCATCTGGCAAGTCAGTGAATCTCTGCCCTTGATTATTTTGGGGCAAGTCTATCCCACTGGGCCATCTGCAGCCTTAAGTCTGACCAGGCATTTCCCTGAAAAAGCTAGTAACCACCTGTCCAAACCTACTGCTTGAAAGAGAGAGGACCACTGTGTAACCAGAATCAGGGAAGTATTCCTTCAAACGAACCAGGCAGTCCTGCAGGAGATGCTGCTCCCACAGCTCCTCACGTGTTAGTGCTGGAGCTGTTCAGCGAGGGTTTGAGTGGCTGCTCCACTTGGCTGCAGCACACAACAGGGGAGCAATGCCATTGGCCACAGCTCACAGCTGCCACCAGAAGATTCCTGACTTCCTACCTTGCACCATGAAATGACGGCAGTTATAGCCACTACATCCAGCCTGCCTTGCTGTGGTCTTGCCGGCATGGAGCATATGGCCGTCCCATTCAGCCAACCTGGTATTCCTGCTCCTCCCATAGCCACAGCTATGGCATCCCTTTGGGCCCTTCCTCCTTGTTGGTAGGAAGAGAGCCTCTCCTCTGTGCCAGCCAAAATGTGTCCCTTGAGCAGTAGAGCCTGTTGTAGCTTTCCTGGGCTCGTAGCCCATCGCTGATTTCCTGACAAAGTGAGTTCCCACACTGATGCACTTACTGGGACATTGCTGCTGGCCTGGGGAGATACAGGGGGTTCAGCTGATTCTCCCACACTTCTAGAAAGATTGGCACTGTACAGCAGGCAAGGTTCAACTTCATCCATGGCTCACTCCTTGACACCCATGGCCACTCCAGGGCCTGAAGACACTAGCTCATGGAAGTTATAAAGATGCTCTGGATCTTACAGCAGTCTACACCTCTAAAGTTGCTCTGGTGGACTTCTCGTTACAAACCTCAAGGAGATTATCCTGAAGGACACAAGTGTACTGAGCTTCTTTTATCGTGATCCTGCACATTCACATGAGCTATCTCTAATTTTACAAGTTCATATTTGCATTGCTCCCTGTGAAGCAGAAACAAGTCTGAGTTGCTGCCGTAACGAGCCGGAAATCTTATCAATAGAAAATGGCATCCTCAGTCCTCTGCCTTTGCAGACCCATTAGATCCCAAGTCCAGCAGAAGCCCTGCACTTAGTTCTGTGAAGAGCAGTAGGAGAAATGTCAGCCTTGGTATGGATAGAGCACAAGTAGAAAATGTGTGAATGTGGGAGAACAGGAAGAAGTGGAAGAAAAAGGGATGATAGACAAGCATGTGTTAATGGCACCTAAATTTGTAGGTCATAAAGTCTCTAGAACAATTATCTGCAGTGTTTATAAATACCAAAACTGAAAAAAACAATCGGTAGCCTAAATACAGCAGCCTACACCCAGAACGAGAGACAAAAGACCAATGAGTTAATCAGCAATTTTGCCTAATGACTCACAAAGGTGGGACAGAGGGAGAGACAAAGGATCCAGTCATTGGCATCTTTTGAAAGGTGTAAAAGACACATTCATAAACCAACCACATGGCTGCCTCTAATAACAACCCGGAAGACCAGAAGACACTATGAGAACTAAATAGCTCTAATTAGCTAGCTTCCCTGACCCTTTGTCACCACAAATATTCTTGGACACACTGTATGTAGACACACCTTCAAGTTTCCTAGTAGAAAGAATGAGTGGGTAAAACTATGAGAAGACTGACTGTGCACAAGTGATACCTGGTTTGTACAAAGCAAAATAACTTTTCCTTCTTATGTTGTCTCTTGTTGAGGGTTGCTCCATTAGTTAGCTTTGCAGAACAGTTCTGGATGGCCCTCCATGGTTCACCTCCCACCAGGCAAGTGAAGGTGCTCCTGCCAGGACTCAGCCTCAATGTGCAAATGGGCTGTGCTGGTTAAGCAGCAGCACATGCTCACAGGTGTGATTTCCTGGCAGAAATCAAGTTTGATTTGAGTCCCAGGTCAAATGAAGAACAACCAGCACATGGTGAAGGGCTTTGAGTGTCCGTGGCCATCACCATGTCTCTGGCTCTCGTGCAGGAACACAGCTTGCTTGGCTTCCTGCAAGGCAGCATCTGAGTGTTGCGCAGGGAATGTTACATAGATTTCAAAAGAGGATCTCGCCCATCCACCATCACTCCCTAGTCCTTCACTATGTCCTCTGTAACACTGACAAGCTGTGTCAGTTGCCTCTACTGCCTGCAGAAAGATGATATCCATTTCCACTACCAGATGTCCACCTCTTCAAAGTTTTAGGCTGTCAGTCCACTAAGGCACCCGATAAACTTCACAGGCTGGGGAGGGGATCTTAAATACTAAGCCAGACTTTACACAAAAGTCACTCCTCCCTTGCCTATTAATGGCTTTGCAAACTCCTGTAGCATGTAACTATAGTACACACCTTTAAATGTTTTACGAGCTTGTGATAGTCCCCCATTCATCATTTATGGTCGAGTACTAAAATATCTTGCAGGCAACTGTAACACTCAAAAGTGTTAACAAATATCATTTCCATAGTGAGAATTTCTTAAATAAGAAAGTTGTGACATCAGCATAATTAGCTTTTTAATTTTTCAAAGCACTTTCAACAAGAATAAATCCATATAGGACCAGACAGAGGTAGGCTCTGAAAAAAAAAAATCAAACTATTTAATTTCCATGTGGGACTGGGAATATAAGGTTGGGTTACAGCCTTATGCTATCAGTGCTGAAAACTCTGCTTACATGTGAATAAGTAGTACCTACTGTAGTTGCATTCCCACATACTGTATTCTGCCCTCCTTACAGGTGAACTTTCATTAATTACTGTGGAACAGGCTGCATTCAAACACAGCAGCCTGATTATTGCCAGGAAAAATAAACTGCTTCGGTCTGTGGCTATCTACAAATATCATACTTGGTCACCACCAACATTCACATAGATTTAGGTTACTTCCTATATCTAAAGGCTAATCCTTTATAGTAAAACAGGTCCACGCCATCATAAGCAAACAGAAAATAACTGTAAATAACAAAGCACTGCTTTGTTTCCTCTGTTTCACTTCAGCAGTGCAAGGGGACGCCCGTGAGAAAAGTAATCATGGCCAAAGATGTTACACAGTACAGCTGTAAAAATAGTCTAACATCGGAGGCAACAGTTACCCATTGGGGTCAGCACTGCTTAAATAGTTATTTTCCAGCCCAATGAACTCCCTGATCTGGTTCATTGCACAAATAAGTATGCTGGCACAGAGGGCAGAAAAGAGCAGCAGGAAATTGTGTGCCAAAATGCTTCTTAAGCCCTCACCACTGGCAGATGAAGATGCTCAAAGCTATACGATGCAGACACTCCCATGGAGTTTGTCACTGTGTCTTTAAGAGCGTGGTTTAATGGTGGATTTGGCCGTGTTAGGTTTATGGTTGTACTTGATAATCTTAAACATCTTTTCCAACATAAATGATTCCATGACTTTGTGATCTTTCCACAGCAGTTTGTGTGTCCTTCATCAAGGTCATTGGTATGCAATATTTTAGAACTAAGCAGTGAGAGGCCTGTGGCAGTATGTACAAGAGAAAGTCCAGTCTTATGAAATGGTAACAAAATGTAAACACTAGAAGACAGCTGGTTAAATAATGAGTCTACAGAAATCCAGCAGCAATTTGTCTGCAATGTGATAAAATAACACAGGAACAGCTCTAGAGCAGTATATAGCCACAGCCATCAACTGCCTTCTGCAGATGTATAATAAATGCATACCAATCCTCAACACTGCTCCTGATATTCAGGGAAAAAAAACGGAGGTGTTTTTTCCAATCCTGGATGTGGCTATAGTAGCAATGACTTCAAAATCGATTTTTGTCTGACCAGATATTGCAAAATGGTGGCTGCGTTGAACCAGAATTGGGGTCTGAACCCCAGAATTGGGGTCTGGCTGCAAGAGAGCAAATTACTGTCTTCATATGAAACTCAGTTGATGGTTTTCTCAGAGTTTGGAACTCACCAACCTGACAATTCCTGGGAAAGCTTTATAGACTCTTAGAATCATTTAGGTTGAAAAGACCTCTAAGATCGCCAAGTCCAACCTTAACCTAACAATGCCAAGTTCACCACTAAACCATGCCCCTAAGTGCCACGTCTACACATCTTTAAACTACCTCCAGGGGTGGTGACTCACCGCTTTCCTGGGCAACCTGTTCCAATGCTTGACAATCATTTTGGTGAAGAATTTTTTCCTAATATCCAATCTAAAACCTCTCCTGGTGCAACTTAAGGCCTTTTCTTCTTTTCATTTACTACCTGGGAGAAAAGGCCGATCTCCAAATCAGTACGACTGCCTTTCAGATATTTGGAGAGAGTGATAAGGTCAGATTTTTTGGCTAACACAGCTCATGTCTGATGTAATATTGGGAGCTGTGTCATTAAAATAATATCAAATAGTCAGGACAGGAAGGGATAAAGCACCATTACCACATGCAGATTGCTGTCTCCTGCAGCCATTGTCTTTGTATGGTGATTGTCTGGCAGTTTTATCAGAATCCACTGACTCATGGAAACGGCACAGACTAAACTTCCAGGCTGGAAGGTATAAAAACACCAGTTAAAGCAAAAAGTTTTGGAATCTGATCCAACAGCAGTTGCAATGCTGGGGCTGTTGTGCTTCCCAGTGTGGTAGCAGGGATACTGGTACCATGACAGAAGAGGAAGCATGAGCATCTCACCACAAGTTAGGTAACTATTTTGCTCATCAGCACCTCAGTGGGGTTACAAGTTGTCAGTTGCAAGTTGTAAATTAGAAAGAAACCTCATGACTTATGTGATGAATTAGTGAATTCACATGGTAGACTAGTCTATGCAAAGGGGACTGAGCCCTTATTTGTTGTGTTTCTTTCTTTTTCGATGAGCTCATAAAATAGTTTAGTATACAGAGTATGTTGTCCTGTAAATCTGGAAGATTCAGACAGACCATGACAGCAGTCCTCAAAAGTTGTTCATTTCAACATGACTTGATCTGTTTCATCACAGACAAGTGAATAAAAAGTTGAATTAACTAACTTCAACTTATTGTGAAAAACTAAATAATTGCAGAAACCTCAACAGCTGAAGCCTGATCCATGTGAAAGTTTGCCCAGAGTTAGGCAGGTGAACCTAGGAAATCAAAATATCCACTATTTTGATCACCTAAGATGCCCATAGAGCCAAAGAGATGCACATATTAATTATTTTGATTACATAAGATACCCTTGAAGCCAAGGAATTACAGACCCCAGATAAACTTATTTAAAACCAGATTGGACTAGATATTTTGTTTTCTCCCAATCTACTATACATCTGCCTTTGAGGTTTGTAATCCAATGATTTCTGGTCTAAGTTTCACTGTAGGGTTTCCTACAGGACATTAGCAAACTTCTCTATTGTGTATTGCTAGAGCTGTCAAAACTTCATATAACACAGGACTGCTGCTTGTAGAGGCTCTGAATTTAATTATACCACTTCATGCTTTATACAGTTAGACTGGGGTGAACCATCTTGATTAACCTCTTTCACAGCCTTTATAGAGTGCTTCATTTGTCTGTAACAGCTTCCCTTTTGATCACAATAATTATCATTTCAAGACCCTGGGAGTGCTTTTTTAAAGCAGACTCAGTTCCTCATCTGTGATTTATTTACGAGCATGGTCTCAGGCCAAGAATTTGTATATAATTGTATGGTCTTTATTTAGGCATATAGCCTGTATTACTAATTCCCTGCAAAATGCTTAAGAAAAAAACCCTGAGTTTGAGACAGTGAATTTTTACTGACACAGTAAAGAAAAGGCAGGAAACAGAACTGGGATCTGCCCCATTGGTACTCCTGTCATGGAATAGACTAGTTTTACACCAAGTGGTCCCTGAGAGCTACCAGAGAGCATCCAGATGCCAGGTTAGGATGCTGTTCTTTGTAATGCTGTGTCAATATACCTGGTTATTTATGACATGTCTTGTGACAGTTCTCAGCAGTGGACCAAGACAGGAGGTGCTGCGTTGTCAGAGAAGAAATAGATCCCGGCCCTCAAAGCTTCCTGTATCCCAAGGCAATGCAGTCAGGGTGAGAAGGAAGCCCTGACCAGGCACACCAGTGTCAACAGCCACAGCCATGGGTCTGTGGCTGGAACATCGGTGGTCTGCTGTGCACCTGGTCTGCCTTGGGGTGGTAGAAGAGTTGTCAGGTCTGTGAAGACAGCCAAGGAAGTGGCAGCAAAAGTAGTGCTGTATGGCACAGGGGACAGCCCTTCTTCCCTAGCCAAGGGACAGAGCTGTGGCACAAAGACAGCCATCTACACAGAAATCACGGCGGATGGCACCCGCACTGTTTGCAGACACACTGCCTGGTTGCACATAAACGGAGCTGAGGAAATGTGGCAAGAGAAAGCTAAACAGGTGGTTTGTCACATGACTTGCAATGATAAACATCTGGTTTTATAACCTCATCCCAGGTCTCCTTCTTGTGGGCAAAAGAAGCAAGAAGTCACTGGCAGGGTAAGGCAGACACGAACAGACAGACACACACAGAATCAGCTCCCTGTCTATAGCTGTTAATGACCTTTTCCCTGGATGGACAAGAAGCAAGTTGTGCAAATTCATTCACACACATGAATATTACTATGCCCACGCTCTTCAGTTGCTCCACCTCTAAAAGCACCTTTTTTGTTGTGCAGACTTCTGTTTAAAACAAGTAGAAGAGACAACCCAAACACAGCCTGCTGACCAAGTATGCACACCCCTGGTTAGATAGGATGTGCCATGTCACTTGCCCAGAGCAGCACAGAGAGATGGGACCTACAGGTTTCCCAGCATCACCATGGGACAGGCTGGCCAATATTTGTCTTCTTACGCTTCTTAAATTATTCTACAGAGCAGGAAATACTACATAAGATCTCCCCTAATTTAGCAGCATTTTCATAGAGATTCTGCTGCCAAACGTCCTGACTGGGAAGGTACAGCTATTTCTCTATTTCTGAAACAGCAAGTCAACAGCCAGTGTTGCCTTCTCAGTAAAAAAAGTCACTCACTAGGCATCTCTGGCTGTCTGTAGCTACTGTATTTTTGCTTGGGCTGTAATATTCTTTCTCCTGTTGCAGCATTTATTATTACATATTCCACTATAGGTACCTTACATACCCCTAGCAACCAAAAATCAAGGGATGCAGTTCCCAAATAGATGCCAGGCCTTGTGCATCTGTTGAGACCTACTCCATTCCTCACTAGAGAAAATTAGTCCTAATTTATGTTCTTTGAGAAAAGTCTCACATCACTGTAAAATCCCAAAGCAATTTGTCTAACAACTATCTGCTACATCCAGCATGCATTTCTGGCAGTCTTGCAATCCTCAAAGGAAGAGGTTTCTGAAATGTGTTGGAGGAGGGCTATTTCTACATACTCCAGGGAACACAAAACCTCTGCCATAGACTCAGCTGGGACCCATTATTCTGCAGTGGGCCTCTGGCACCTCAGGGGCCAGAATTTACTGACCAGCAAAAGCCCGTTACGTGGCTCTGTCTGATTTCAGCTCTAATCTGCATGAAGTTCTTGTCAGAATGTCAGCTTCCAAAATTTCCCGCTGCCCAAAGCATTTTCAAATTTCATAGAATCCTCAGTAATTCATGTCAAACCTTGGTCAGGGCACTTCTCTCATCCTTCTGACCAAAAAAGATACACAATTCATCTCAGCATCCCTGGTTGCAGAAATGAGGACCCACTGTTGTTCCCATGAAAGCCCACCAGCACCCAGCTGGCACTTTCCCTGCCTCCTGCAGCCTTTTAATTGCATTCATCCTTCCCTCCTTGCATTGCCACTCCTGAGTGCCAGGCTCAGGATCTGACACTTTCCAGCTATGGATTTGTTCTGGTTGACAGACATCCAGTTTTGGTTGAAGTCCAGCACGTGGCTCTCCACTGCTGATATGCAATCAGGTCTCTGTAGCCAGGGGGCTCAGCCAGCCTGTCCCATATGGCTGTTTATATCCCCGGACAGGCTTTTGCTGCTAATCAGGCTGACCTGATTCCCATAATCTCTGCTTTTCCAGTGGGGTTTCTGCCTAAGGCCAATTGCCAAGGCTGGGAGAGCTCACACTGCAACTCCAGTGCATCTTTTGGGACACTCTAATGCACAGGCATGCACAGGCTGGAAATCCCACCCTTGGAAGGGATGGCAATAGCCAAAAACCTGCCTTCTGCCCTTCCAACAAGGCTTCCCCTTGCAGCTTAATAATGGGGCATTTTCTAGGAGATTTTACTTCCTCTACCACTGAAACATTTCAGCTGTAAAAGCAAGCAGAGAGGTCTGCAGCTTCCCTACCCCTGAGCCTTGTAGAAGGTTGGCATACAGACACAGGCCCATGCTCAGGCCAGGATGTATTTGGTGCTGTTGAAAGTGCGAGCAAAGGCAGCTGAGGAAGCAGATTCCCAGAGACACTGGCTTTCTCTGCGTGCTCAGCATTTTCCCAGGCCCTACCCAAGACTGTTACAATCTCTGGTGCTGAGCTCTCCCTGGCTGTGGGAACCCCCATCTGTCAAATCAGAGGTAGCCAAGTGCAGATAATTTTTTTAAAGGAAACAAGAAAGTAAGAGAGTTTTGATGACCTAAGGTCCCAAGAGGCAACTTGTTGCCTGGCTCACTCTTTCTTGCCCCCTTGCAATGTTATCACAACCACTTTGAATCAAAAGTTCAAAGATTATTTTGGAATTTGGGTTTTAAAGATGTCTGAGAAACTTACAATAGGTTGTTCTGTAAGAAGACTTGCAAGAATTGAATCTACCAATCTATCCTGAGCTCTGCAGGAGGCATGCTGACAAGTTTATCCTGGACATAAACACAGATGGAAGGAAATTGCCATAAAAAAACCCAAAACATGAAAAGTCATAAAGGATGTAATTACATCTAAAATGTGTTAGAGACTTTTAGGTTTGTTAAGCTACAGAGGAAGATTTCATCCAACCAAAAAGCCCAGTAACCAAGTTCAGAGTGGTCCAGCAGGCTCCCCCAGACCAGCCACCTGGGACAACCCATCCCAGCCCCTTTTCTTTTCTGAGAGCTGAGCTGCCAGGAAGGGGGCCAGACACCAGGCACAAGTGAAGATCCTCGGTCCAGTCTGAGGTTTCGTTCCCAGCAGCAACAAGGGTTTGGAGATGGGCTCAAGTCTCAGTGTCATCTAAGTGCCCGGTGCAGCCACCAAAATGACATGCCAGCCATGTTTTTTATTCCTGTTGCCTCTGAGAACAATAGTGTTTCCAGAAATAGGATCAGTGGGGACAATCTTCTCCTTAGGAGAAAACCATTAGCCACAGAAACAAGGAATGAGCCTATAAAAGAATCTTGCTATCAAGGGACCCATCTGGCTCTCACCAGTGAGAATTTGCATGGCTCCCAAGCATTTAAGTGCCGAATTAATAAGAATCTCTTTATTTCTTCAGTTCTAGGCAGTAGGAGGAACAGTTGATTAGTTTGCTTGTTAAAGTATTACTGACATTCCATACTGTAGTTTTCAAACAATCAGATCTTGATTATTTTTGGTCATGTAAATTAAATTCTTGCAAGGATTATTTTCAAGCCTATTTAACTCTATATAAATGCAGCATTATTTTCAAATCTCGAATTCCCTTGCCCCAACAAACTAAACAGTGTGTTTTCATGCACATGGCACAGGAAATGAAGAGTTTTTATGGGAATATTTTAAACTCACTTTTGCAGACAAAGCAGACTTAGAAAACCTCTTTCAAAAGCGTGATTTTTTTTCAGGGTTCGAAGGGGCTAATTATGAGCCTTTGAAACAACATTCATCCTCCAAAAATAATTTCATTTTAATCACACTGTTTACTGGATATTTATAATGCACATGCAGAAGATTAAAGGTGAATGGATGGAAGGTTATATGTTGTGCAGAGCTTGGGGAAGAAACCCAGATTCCAACTTTGTGGAGAAGTTCATTGGAAATTCTTGTTGAGAATTCTTATTTCCATAATAAAACCAAAAAAGAGACATCTTCCAAATGCACTGGATGCACTATGGTGGCCCACGCCCACTAGTATATGTACTTTGGGAAAAGTACGTTACCAGGCTTCTGGGCCAAGGAACAAACAAACAGCAACAGAAACGTTTCTGGGCAGAGATGGACTTTTGCCTGAAGGACTGTGGGCTTCCCTGGCAGAGCCGAGCATCCTTGAGGCACGAGGTGTTTCGAGAGCATGCAATGTGCCAATCTAAATATGAATCTTTGATTCATCTCTCATTGCACAGTTTCACACTTGTGCTTTAACTGAATGTTCCTTAGAGAAAAGGGAAAGGTTTTGAGGAAAAAAAAAGCAAAAAGAAAAATCTGAGCAAACCTAGGAGGAAAGTGTATTGACAGCAACATCTGCTCTAAAAAAGGCAGGGACAGAATTTACCTTACTCCCCAGCAAATAACAGGAACTTTTAGATCCAAAACTAAAATGTTCTTTATCAGAAAAAAGTGAAGTCAAAAGAAAACCTGTAGAAGTAGGAGAATTTCTCACTGACAGGGCAGGAAGAAAATTTAAGAATCAGTTCAATAGTAAGAAGAAAACTTCTGGGGGATATTTTTCCACAAGCATTTGAAGAAAAACTTGAAACAACGAGCAAATTCAGACTGAATTCAGTTAAATTCTTGGCTGAAAGAAGAGTAAAGTTATAGATTTCTGAAGATGGCAAGTATTTCCACTCCAACCATTTGCAAGTAAAAATTTTGTAACTTATTTGTTCGAAATACCATTCAATTTAAAAAACACAAGACTAATCAGAACACAAACAATTCAATTTTGGTGGAATGAAACACTTTGGTTCATTCAAGGTTTTGGCATGATAAGCTTTTTGGTGTCACTTTGCCAAAGAAAACTTCAGAAAATTCTGACACAAGACATTTTTCCTGTTTTGTTGGTTTGGCTTCTGAACAAAAAAACCCCTAAGCAATATTTGCCTGGATCTATTAGAGTCATTGAATGAAATTATGCTAAGGTAACATGGCTTTAACATAGCAAAATGAAGATGCTAAAGTATCAGATTAATCCAAAGCAGCTGTATGCTGTTTTATGCTTGCTGACTGCTGAAGGAAATACAAAAATAATGATGCAATGCTTACATGTAATGAATTCTGGAATATGAGCTATGTTTTTAGAACCCAAAGCTGATGGAAGCTTTCTCTCCCTCTGTCCTTTGCATTTTCTCTCTGGGCTTCTGGCCACACATACCAATGATATACTGCTAGTGAGGCAGACAGGTGCTTCCAAAACTTTTTTAAAATTGGACTTCACTGACCAACAGTGGCTGCCTTTTGCCAGCACAAGTATTGCCTTGGCCTTCACAGGTTATTTATTGGTGCTGTGCTGCAACATACTTCATTTCAAAGACATAAGTCAATTTAGCTGTAAAGTTCTTTACGTTTTTGTGTGCCCTCACTTGTAATGGCGAATGTTCTCTGGTAGGCAAGATGTGATTGTTTATGAGACAGGCACAGCCTCCTGCTGCTCTCTGTGCTCCCATTCCTGCCACCCTTGAGGCCACCGCTGGGATCGCTGAACTGCTGCCAGCATCAGGAAAAGCAGCATGTTTCAGTTCCTTTCAAGTGTGTTTGGAAAAACTAAGTTTTTAGAGCTCATCTCTCAGAGTTAAAGAAAACCCATATTGTCTTCACCAGAAAATGTATGTATACAGAGCACAGATAAAGAATAATGAATGGGAGCCAAGAAAGGAGTTAATGCAGGAGGAGTACTCACAGCACTCTGCTTCCAGCAGCAGTGATCTGCCCCGATCTTGATGATGGTCCCTGTCTGGGCCTTGGGGGACTGAGAGCAGCATTTGCTGCCAGCTAAAGAGTTGCTTCATACCCCTTTTACAATTTCTGCTATGGCACCATCAGAGAATGTCTCTATCTTATGTAGAAATAAATTAATAACTAATATAAGCATCAATAAAAGAAATCCCTTTGGAAAGTACCCCCTCAAACCCACTGGTTAAGTATTTCATGAAAACACAACTAAGATACAGTGTGTATTACTGCCAAATCAGAAATAGTCTTTCTGACAGAACAGTAAACAAAAGAAGTAATGGAGGAATAACAGAAATGACAAATTTAAGACAGGAACTATAGCATTTTACTCATGCAAGAGCTTAAAAACATTATTTTTGTACTGTCATGAAAACTCCAAGTAGAATAATACAATAAGGTGCAATATTTTCAGTGGTTTTTTGTCACATTCAACAGCACATATGACAGCCAAGCACTTTGATAATGTTATGAAGACTTGCTTAAGACCACCTGGGAGGGGATAAAGTGATTTAGAACAATATCTAATAGTTTAGTGAAGCTCAAATTAGTGTTCTATAGTTTACTAGAAAGGTCCAAAGATATAGGAGAGAGAAAGAGAACGTAAGAGGGAAACATCTGCTTTTTCATATTTAGGATGGTGACAGAATAACTTCCAAATATGTAATGGTACATATTGGTACTCTATGTTTAGTTGTCTTTTATAAAAATATTCCATATGGTATGTAGTAGGGCAGTATTAAAGTAGAAATACGAATGTCAAAAGGCAAAGGCACCACAGCCATTGGCTAAAACAAGTTTCTAGAAAGAAGATTTTACATGAAGCACATTACATGGGTAATGTGCTCATATTGGCATCCTCACCCCCATTCCCACACTGCTGTATACAGTTCCCAAAAGAACAAGTTCAGATTTAGAAACATGATGTATATCAAGTTACTACTCAGCACATGGCATAAACAACAGGTGAGGGTTTCACTTCATGTATTTCAGGTTTATAATGAAAGCACAAGTCAAAACTCTATAGCCAAGCTGTATCTCAGATTCACCCACTGCGGGTCCAGTACCCTGGGCAGCTGCTTTTCAACATATCCTAAATGAGAGATATAAAACTATTTTTATATCTACTGAACTTTTCTCTTTTGAGACTGAGGATTCACAGGTAACATCCTTGATATAGTACTGAAGAGGAAGACAATTGCTCTTGTCCATTCCATCCCGTAAAGGCGGATGAAACCTGCAGACTTGAACTTCTTTAGGTAGTCAAGAAATCAAGCATGCATAGCTGGGGCTATGGAGTGACTTGGCCTTCAAAGGCACTGCATGGCCAGCATGTCAGGTACAGAACAGATGTTGACCAAGCCAAGCATGCAAATCTCTATCTGCAGTGCTAACACTGGATCTTAAGCTCTTTGGTCCAGGAAAAGCATCTTCCCCCCTGTAGAGCTGAGGTAAAAAAGCTACAACTTCGAAATGTGACAAAAACTGTCTATGATAAATTATGCATTAGTTTTCTGTGCAAAGTCTTTCAGGTGACAAAGAAGCGGATGGTTTTTGAGTCATGTGTACATATGTTTCTCAGCA
The DNA here is from genome assembly GCF_003984885.1 of Neopelma chrysocephalum. Taxonomy (NCBI): domain Eukaryota; kingdom Metazoa; phylum Chordata; class Aves; order Passeriformes; family Pipridae; genus Neopelma; species Neopelma chrysocephalum. The sequence continues at coordinate 24,317,092 of NW_020897714.1, forward strand.
GAAGAGGTTCCTATGGAAGCTTCTAGGCACAAAGAACACAGAGAAGATCAGATAAAATCCTTTCAAAGAGCAAGAGGAAAAGATGTCATTCCAGTGACAACTTAAAATAAATTAATCAAATACTGGAAAAGTTGCTCCAGCATATATTTAAAGCTGAGTAGAAGTTTCCTGGATTGAGACACAAATGAATATGTGAGGCTTTGCGCATTTTTTTTTCTTTTTAGGAGTTTTTAGGCAGGTTGTCACAGGGGTCTCCAAGAATACAGTCACAGAGTTACAGCAGAGGCCTTGAAAACACAGACACAGGATGACTCCAGAGATAAAAGCGCAAATACGAATGGTCAAGGGTGGTCAGTAAAGGATTGCAACCCTGAGAGCTGGGCAGGGCTTGCTTTGGGGCATAACAAAGAAGACACATAAAAGGGAACAAGGAACTGATATTAAATAGGTATACAGTGAAAACACAAAGGAGGAAAAGGAATAAAAAAAAAAAACCCTGTGCAAGACTGGGATCACAGGAGGAGCAGGGTAAGAGGAGGTGCCCCTGCACTGTGCTATCCCCTCTCTCCAACAGTAACAGCATTGTGCCCAGTCAATACTTATCCAAAGCAGATCCTCATTCCCCCTCTGTGGACAAAGAACGCTGTCCTATTGAAACTCAGCAACCATTCATCAAGTCTTGTCTTTTCGTCCATGGGTTAAATACACTAGAATTAGAGAGTTGTGTACACATACACGTGTGTGTTTTCTGCTCTAGCTTTCCAATGCAAGGTGGTTAAGACCACAGCATCAAGTCAGACTAAAGGTGAACACAACCCAGTTGGGTTTTTAAAATTAATTAAAAACATGGAATAGTAAAAAAATAATTAAAAAAAAAAGATAAAGCCTCTAAGTACTTGAAGGTTTATAAAATGTTGTGCAACTTCAGATAATGAATAAATAATTCATTACACAAATACTTCCTAAGGGTGCATTTCCTTGCTCGAGGAATTCCTGAAATGAAGCTTGGCAAATGCAAAGAACCTATGAAAAGGATGGCATTAATTCTAGAAGGTTCTGCATTTAACAAGTTTCTACCTTAACATGAGAGGAGAGTTATTATTCTGTCACTCCTTCTAGAATGATATTAAGATTCAGACGCCGAGCACGGCAATGGAGTGCGAAGGTTTGCTGTGCACTGAGCAGCTCCTCGCCTGCACCTGTTTACGATCGATTGCCTCATTATCATTTCGCACAGCGGGAGAGAACACAGCTAAACCCACACCCAGAGAAAACTGAAAATTCACTGAGTTTATTAATGTCCCTTCCATCTGCAGCCCTGCATGCTGCTTCCTGAGCGCTGGGCAGCACCACACGGCCGTGACATGGAGCTTTATTGTCCGGTCCTGCACGGCAAAGTATTGCACCAGAGAATTCTCCAAGCTCTGGGGGTGGCAACTGAGCATAGCAGAGCACAGATATAAGAAGCCATGCCCATATGATGTGTTGGTGTCTTGGTTTTTTATTCTCTCTCCCACCCCCCAAAAGGATACTTCTAATCAAGAGCAAGGATAGAATAATGGAGAGGAAGAAAGTAGCGGGAAAAAAAAAATCAATGCCTTTTTCATGTTTTCATAAATCATGATAAACCACCATCCCTGACTATTTTCATTCCTGCAGCCAGGCAGGCTCTGTGCTGCAGTGCAGAGAACCAGCATTCAGGCTTCACAGCATGGGGTTTTTTTCCCTGGGCTGGTGAGGGCTACAGCACTAGCCCAGTGCTGCTGGGCTGCTCCCGGGAAACACTCAAGATTGGATTGGAGGGGGCTCTGAGCAACCTGATCTAGTTGAAGACTAATGCAGGGGCTTGGACTAAATGACCTTTAAAGGTCCCTTCCACCCCAACTATTCTATGAGTTTATGATTCAGAGCTGCCAGGAGGGCTCCAGGCACCCCTCCAGGCACTCCCCAAATTGACTCGGGGAGTAGCTCTTAGGGGTAGCTTCCTATCCTCTTCGAAATGCAGTTTTTACAACTGGAACATCATAATACCAGAAACTGCTGTAGCGATGCATTTCATTGGTACTGACATTCCTCCTGACAATATTTGCAACCCTTATCTCTATTTGGTTTTCGTGTGCATACTGGTGAAAGCAAAATGTATTTGCACATAGGGAAAGCTCAGCAAACAGTTAAATATATTCACCCAGAAGAGCCACATGTAAGAATCACACATGCAGAAACTGGTAACTGACACATGGAAATAGCTGACCAACCACAAGTCCCAAAATAGCAAATACCCAGCGAAACAGTTGTACCACTGGAATATGTTTGCATAAATTATTCACGGAATAATTCTGAATATTGAATATGTAGAATGTTAAGGCAGTCTGGGAAAGTCTACACACAGGCATTTTTCCTTTTTGTGTAGATTTTTACCACTCGTCCTGCTGGTCTGCTCAATGCCCTCTCTCCTCACAGTCTTTCAGACAAAGGTGTGACTAAGTGTCAGTGTCCCACAGAAGCCCTCGCAAGTCAGAGTCTGGCCAACTCTGAACACTAAGAGCATTAAGGTTAATATGAGCAAAATGGCTTTAAGGATTCCTTCATTACAACAACAGCCTGTTATTACCAGATCCTACTTTCTTGATACTGAAAATGCTTACAGAAAATGAACACAGAGTCGACTTCTTTTATTTGCTACCAGTGGATTACTTGGTTGCGTAGATCCTGTCCTGACCAGTCCATAGCAGTCTGTCACTTGCTCAAAAAGTGCTCATGTCTGTAAGGTGAGATAAAGTACCAATGGTCCTTTAAGAGGCAGTTTGACACCACTATTTATTTCCTGTGATTGATTCAGCACAATGCAGAGGAACAATTTCAGTTCTTTCCTAGACTGAAGGTACGCAAGAAAAATAAATATTCCTTTCTTAAAATTCACGGAAAGCGAGGTTGAGAATTCTCTTGGTTCATCGTGACCAAGGCATTTAATTCTATTCTGACAAACGCATTAATGTAAGTCAATGCATCTTGGGTGAAAGAAGTATGAATCAACCAATGTATTTATTTATTTTTTATAAATAAATTCAGTAGAAAAAAGTAAAAAAAAGAGCAGGGAAAAAAAATCCGATACCAATTTTCCTTTACTGATTCTCCAGCAGCAAGTAAACAATAAGAAGCATTTTGCGCAGGGTGGTAAATTCTCCTACTAATGAAGTTCCCTGTAGTACTTGTGCACTGTGAAATGAAAAGGAAACAATGCAGGTTTGTGCCAGAAAATTAACATCTGACAGGTAGAAGAGGACAACCACAGAAGGAGAAGGCAGCAAACAGCAGAGGTCAAATGAAAGGACTAAAACAGCCAACAACTTGTAAGGTGTTTCAGGGGCAGAAACCCTCCCTCAGTAAAACTCTAAGTGGAAAGTGATTAGCTTGTGACCATGTGCAATCTTTATTTACACCTCTGAACTCTGTCCAGTGTCTCAGGGTACATTTTCATGGCACAATATCAGGCTACACAGGGACCCTGAATGAACTTGCTCAAAGAGCTAAAGCAACTAAAGCCCTTCTGAGAAGTGCATTAAGAACATCACTTTATCCTGGCTAGTCTGTGCCTAGTCCTGAGAGGATGATTGAATATAAATCTCTCAAGCTCTAGAGAAAAATGTAGCCTTTGGGTTCTTGTGCACCATCTGCAACGTACAGTATTTTTCCATCTAGACAAACTCATTGCCTTGACTGATGCCAAATGTTTCTTTTGTACAGCTAATTTACAGGTCTAGTGATGTACGTATTATTTCAATTATTATGGGGAAAAAAATATAAATAAGAATAAAATCCCTTTAAGAGTCAGTGGATCCATGGAAGACAATGATAAAATTTACCACTGATCTCAATATTTCAAGAAGCTCATCTTTACAGCAAAAAATATCCTTTTAAACAAGATGCAAAGGTGGATGTAGAACTATACAGTTCTATCTGCAGTAAGAGTATGACTTCCAAACCTATTAGGTATAACAGCTTCACAATTTTTAGTACATTTATCAAGTATATGAATCATCCCATCTCCATATTTTGGGTACAAGTTCAAATGCACTTCAGAGAATGTCAAGATAGTTAGCATCTAACCTTAACCAATTTCCATGGAAGACAAATAGGTGTTATAACTTGAAGAATCTGACACAAAATTATTTCCCTGAGGTCTTAGAAGTAGCCAACTGCAGAAGAGAAAACTGAATCCAATTTTCCAAGTTCAAGGCTGGCAACCTAATCTCTGGACAGGTTCCCTCTCCTGTATGTTAAAGCAGCAGCCTGGAAAAGAAGCCATGTGCTGTCCCTCAGTCAAGTCTTTGACCTTGCCATGGCATGACAGGTCCATAGGACTTTTTGGGGTGACCTATGGAAAGAGGGTTTTCTATATGGAGTAAATGTTTATTGTAGGATCTTATTGTCCATAGTCACTTCATCATCATGGCTAGGCTTCGCGAACGAAGATTTGGGAAGGGCTCTACCCACGTTTCTTTCAAGCGCGTTGGTGGCTAAAAAGGCCAATACGAGAAAGGCAAGTCCGGTTGCAAAAGACACAGCAGAAAGACTCCTTAGATGGTAAATTCTGCATGGCTCGGTTCTTTCTGCATTGTCTTTTCTCCTCAAGACTGATCCTGCGCGCTTTCTCAAAAAAGACTGATCCTGCGCGCTTTCTCAAAACCAGAGTCACTTATGCAGGTATTTATTGCTACAACAATTGCATCAAATACCACAAATTCACCTGGGGTTTTTGTTGTTGTTGTGGGGGTTTTTGTTTATTTTGGTTTGGGGGATTTTTTTGTTTGTTTTAATCTCTCTCACCACAGAATTTTAGGGATTTCAGTACCAGCACAGCCCTGCCAATAGTGACTCCACAATGGGAAGCAGAGCAGGTCTTTCACATTGCGAGCACATGTTGGTGTATTACCAGCAGTCTCTCATGCTTTGCCCTATTGTTGCTAAGAAAAACTGCTGAGGATCTCAAGGGAGAGGGGGCTGCACAAGAGCAGCAGCCTTCTTGAGCAGACAAGACCTGCAAGCTCAGGGGCAGATTTAACATAACCTCTCTGGCATGTCTGTGTTCTCAAGAATTTCATCTTTTCCTCTCCTTGGGCCCCAGAAGACTTTCATTCCCCACCTCTAACCCACAACCAAGTCATAAGTAGGAAAAAAATTTCAAGTAAGCGTTGAAATGTTTTCTAGGTCTCCTGCCCCACTTTTGTAGGCTTTACTTGGAAGAGTGATGGCACAGAGTCAGGAAGGGTTCTTGTAATCCCTGGGATTTACATGTAAAAATCCAATCCTGGTTAGCTCTGCCCTCCTCATCTGTAAAGAAAATACACAAGACTTTGGATTTGTAGGCTCTAGGAATAAGTTCTTTAAATTATTAAAGCCTGATTATTCAGTGTGTAAAAGAAATCTGTTCCTCAGTGAGTTTATAGGACTACTGAATGAATTCCGCAGTCAAACACAATCCTTAATCTTTAATTTCCTGTTCCTCATCACAACAGCAGATTTAAATCTAATTATTTTCTTTCCAATTGAATTGTTCTCTTATGAAAGATGTAAAATCTGAATGATTGCTTGACAGTGGGTTCAGAAATTTCTTAAACAAGGTCTTGATCCCAAGACTACAAAATCAATGTTTTCAATGAGTTTTGGATCAGTCACTGCGTAACTTAAATTTTGTACTAATATCTAAACACATTCTGTTGTACAGGAAGACTCTAGAAAACCTCCCATCCCCATATGCAATCATTGCCTTAAGATCACCCATTGCTTCTTCAAAAAGATTTGAAAGACATTTTATTTGGAAACAATTTTATCAACATGTCTGGTACACAGTATAGTTTCCCTATCTCTGTTTCAATTACTAGTATTATTATTATTAAAACACAATTAGCTGCTATGGAGATAAGTCTGCAAATAAAATATTATGATTGAGCTTCCAAAGCAAATAAACAGTATCAAGAACAGATTAACCTTCAACTAGCAATGAGTTCGTTTCAATGCAGGTTGTGTAATCAGAAAAAATAATAAAAAACCAAAACACACCAAAAACCTCCCAAACCAAACTCACTAAATCACTCTGTATCCAACACTTTCTGATAGCTGCAGGGAGACACCATGCTTGCTATAATGTTTTACTTAAACTGGAATATTTATTAAATCATGACAGCTATCCCAAGAGCTGGGCACTAATATGTTATCACACCAACATATTTCCTACTGGCAGCTATGCCAGTCAAAAGCAAGCACTAAATGTGTTGCATGCACATATAACTTTGCGTATCAGTTTATTTGAAACAGGGTTGCAGAGTTAGAGGCAAACTTTAACATGTATGCAAATATAAGTTTCAGCATGTGAGAAAAGCTTTTAGCCTTGAGCCATGAATGGGACTGTACCAAACCAACAAGAGTGTTTTGCGTAGAGTAAATCTGGGGTTTCTTTACAGTGAAGAAGGTCTGCTAGCAGAGACTGTTTATCACCTAAGCACTAGATATGTTTTTCGGGTATGGCTACGTGAAACTAAGTATTTCTGAAACTGGGGTGGCAGATGGGAGGCAAACCCTTGGGAAAAGATTTAAATCAACATTTTGATTAAACTACATTTAAATGGAACCACAGAGAATAAATTAGGTGTAAACATTATATCCAGAAAGGATCCCAGGCAACGAATTTGGTTAAACACTTTTCACTGCACAGAGAAAGACCTCTTTGATTTCATTAAAGTATGGGTGGATAAAAGGACATTTTCTCCTTAGTTCTGTCTCTAAATTCGTTGTAATTGCCGTTGCCAACATTTGTGCTATGTAAACAAATTCTCATTTACATTTGCTTTCATCTTTACTGTTAAGTGTGATTTCAGAAGAGTTAGAAAGCAACTTGGTGTACTAAGCCTTAAAACTCTGTGCTGGCTGCTGTGATGCTGTTCCCAGGGCTTCCAGAAGGAAAAAGCTGTGGTCTTCTGGAAACCAGAGGGGTCAGGGCCGATGGCAGGCACTCAGTGTTTGCACTGTAATGTCCTTCCCCAGCCTGGACTAGGAGAGGCTTTCCTTGGTAAGGACTGCCAGCATCCTACAGTCTTAGAATGAGTTTGTGTCAGTGGCCCTCCTTCCTCCCTAAATTTAAGGAAAACACTCATCCCCATCAATGCTCTCTCCAAAGATGTTAACCATTATGTCATTCCCATTCCCTTTCTTCCCAGTTTCCATAATAACTGTTAACGGAATAAAGCACAGTCTCTCTCACAAAGCTGACAGGTGGTCACTCAAGAGTCTTGGGTACTACTGCTTCAAGAGCAATCCCTGTTCTGCTAATTAAATGATGTTCTCAGCACTTCATGAAAACAGAAAGAGGTGTTTTACAGTAAAAAAATCAACAGCTGAGATACAATAGATAAAACTGCTAATCAAACCTGAGATTTTGAATTCCAAAGTAATAGAGAAGACCTTTACAGACAAAGCCTTGAAGACATCTGAGGAAAGAGAGCCCTTTTCTTTCTCCATAATCTGACTGATGCATCACTTCAAGCTGAAGATTGTTTTGACCTTCCAGTTCATGCACACAATGTATGACTGTCACAGCCCTGATTTTTCAAGTGTTCAATACCCACAATTTCAGCTAAACTCAGAGACACCTGGATTTGCCTAGCTCCTCTGAAAAGCAAACCCAGTATTTCTTCTCTTCTCTGAACAATATTTGAGGCACAAACTAGATTGAACAAATACATATTTACAGCAGCCCTACTTTCAGAAATGCCAAAGAAGGCATCAAAAATATATTTTTGCAATCAGCCACGACAACATACCTTCTCTAAAGCAAACAAAGAGCCTACCTTCTACTCCAAAATGGATTTATTTTTTTTATCATATAATTTCCCGAGAAAAATGAAACTTGTGGTTTCTCCCCAGCTCCTCTCTCTCCAGCCTTCTTCCTGTTTGAACATGAAACCCAGGAAACTCAGTCATTACCACACTCTCCATTTGCATCTCATGGTCTTACCAGGTGGCTCCAGTTGTGTTTTGTGCTACAGAAAAAGAGGCTTAGCTGCTTCTACTGCTAAGCACAGACTGATAGTTTAGCATATTCAGATGCATCAGAGATTTACAACTGCCTTGGTATAGAAGCTCTATTCACGGGCCATTAATCTACCTCTTTTATATGTAGAGTAGACAAGGAATTTTGTATGACAAAAAAATTTGCCACATGAAAAAGTCAATTTGAAAGTTTCCCAAATAGGTATTATCTGGGCAGGAAGGGGGAAGAGGGGGAGAGGAAGAATCCAACACCTTTACATTTTGGTGTGTCCTTAGAAGATTAAATTCCTTCTCCCCCAACCCTGTCATCTAGCCCTTCTTAGCAAGTCTTTTTACTGAGTTTTTCTTTCATCAGTTCGTTTCAAACCATACACCAGACAGGTTAGGTGGATGTTGGATAGCATCTGTTTAGAGCCTCCAGCACCATAAGCACACTCCTATTATCTTTACTAAATGGTTTCAAAATCTCATTCAAGACGGAGCTTTCTTTGGTGTGCTAGCAAGCCGTGTTTTACACAGATTTAGCTAGAAAACCCCTGTAGAGTAACTTCTGAGACTTTTACAAGCCTATCCGGAGCACAGGCAACCACATCAGTGAACCAAAAATATTCTACTGTGCCCTAACACGAGCAAGAAGCAACCATGGTTTGCATCCAGGTAGTTCGAAGATAAGACCTTGAGGCTTGAAGCTGAGGAAGAAATTTCTAAATTGAAGTGAAACTCAGCGTAAACATTTGTTTTCTACTCCAAGGGTGCAAGAGTACCATCTGATGGTATGATCCCATCTGAACTGTCATCTCATCTGAATTTAGCTGCCTACATGCTGAACCTGAACTTAGTGTCTGTCTCTCCCCGATATCTGCAGGCAGGCATAAGCATTTCAAAGGATGATTCAATCCACCTGTTTGGGACATCCAGAAAGGATACCTTAAATTTTGGTAGCTAAAGGTGAGTCTAGACTGATGGTGAATCTTCACCATGTTTACTTTAAAATAATGTAGGACGGTCCAACTCTCAGGTCCCCAATGGCACTGACAGGCTTAAATCACCCTGAGCAGTTGGTAACCATCTTTATCTGTCATCTCTAACACATATGGCCATTGTGGTTTAGCTGTGAGTCCATGAGATGGAGATGAATAAACAGGTACCAAGCTGTATTAACAAGAGTCTAGCCAGCAGCTGAAGCAAAATTTATCCTCTTCCCTTCTAATTTGGCACTCGTGAGACCACATGTGGAATACCACGTCTAGTTTTGGAATCTCTAGTAGAATACAGACATTGACAAACGGGAATGGGACCAGTAGAGGGCCAGTAACGCAGGCCTGGCTCACACAAGAATAAGAAGAGTCTGAGGAACTGGTCTTGTTCAGCCATAAGAGGAGGAAAACACTGAGGGGAGATCTTATAGCTGTTTTCAACAATCTAATGATATTTTGCAGAGCAGACAGAGAAACTTGAGGTACGTACACAGCAAAAGCACAAGAGGCAAAATTGTGCAACAGGCAACAGACAAGTTGTAACGAGAAATTCCAGCCGGATCTTAACAAAAACCTTTCCCCATTAGATGTGGTCAGTTGTTGGCAAAGACAGTCAGAGAAGCTGCAAAGTCTATGTCTTTGAGCTCAAAACTCAACTGGATGAGACCATGACAACCTGACCCATCCCACCATGCCATTAGTGGAAGGCGGGGCTGTGTGAAACCAGAAGGTCCCCTCCACAAGTCTCTGTGCAACTCAGGGTTCACTCAGCTTTCACTAAGCCCATTTTAGACCTCTACCAACTTCAGTGTGAACTTTCTAGGCATTCTATTTCACTACACTTGGAAAATGAGGTTAAAATTTATGCTTAAAATGAAAAACAAATTTGATGTATTTACTAAAAAAAAAAAAAATCAGAAAGGAAGAAACATTTTATTTAAAAATTTCCCAACCAAAACATTTTATTTTTGTTTGTTAGTCCAATTCTAGAGGTGTTGAAATCCCCAGTTTTTCTAATCTCTACTAGCACATGCATGTGTGGGAACAAAGTTTTTAATATTTAAGGTTGAGAGGTCTAAGTCATCTTTACTAAAAGAATGTTCCTTTTGACAAAAGCTGACAGTCTGTGATTGTTTCCAATTCCACATTTCTGACCTATGATATTGGGTGTGCCACTCCTATAGGCTCCATCAAAAGCCACCTCTCCCTATTGTCCTATTGATTCCTTAGAATTGTAGCAGTTAGCAAGATACTTAAGGAGCCCATCGCTGGGAGGGATGGATACCTGGCTTTGCTAACACTGCACTGACTTCCTCATCTCTTTTGTGTGTTTCTGGAACAAAAAATTGGTTTTAATTGGCTTTCTGCAATCACTTGGAGGGGAGCAGGGGAACAGAGGAGCAGGTGCTCTCACTATGGTCATAGTTAATAAATCTTCTGTCTGACCTGTCCTAAATCGTACTTTGTATAGTTGCGTGCTTGGAGTCCCCAGATTCTCTGACACATAAAAAAATGAAAATTGAAGTGCTTAAAGCTGTGCAACTTTTGTAATTTATAAAGGCTTTCACAGCTTACCAATATAGAAAATGAAAAAAACTCAAAGGTGCAAAAAACAACTGGTCATCCATAATCACAGGGCTGAAATAAGATTAAGAACTTAAAGGCAGCTTTCCTCTCTACAGAAGTTCCCAGCAAAGGCAGTCAGGAGAAGGGAGAAAATCTGATAGAATCTATTTGGCATTCAAAAAAGGCATAAAGCAGAATTACTGAACGAGTGGGGAGAGAGAGAGTGAAGTGAAAAGGCTGGACAGTGTTCAAGGCAGTAATGGTTGTGAATGCTAATGTCCTTACTGCAATTCCCAACTAAGCCAATTTAATGTGATGACAAACAGCAATAAAACACAACACTGCATCACACTCCTACCATAATATCGTGACATTACACACTACTATTTCAAGATAATTAACTTACTTCATCATAAAATTTTGCCATTGCATCTGGCCTTAAAGTATGCCAAGAAGATAAGGAAATTCTGCACCAAAGTGGAATTGGAGATTCACAGACATTTTTCTCCAAGGGTGTGACAAAATTATACTTCTACAAAAGTACGTTTCCAGGTTTAGCACCAATGAATATGTTGCTTTCTTTATGTTCTTTATTGCAGCACCCCTTTCATTAATTGAAGAAGAATATTTATCTAATCTGTCTGGCATTTGCTTAGGTTATTGAATATATCTCATATAGAATCTGAATCCCATCATCACAAAGGGTGAAGGTTTATGTTGCAAAGGTTTTTGTCCCAATTTTCCTTGCTTTGTAGAGAAACAGCACATCCCACTCACTAGTGGGATAAATGCTTCTTTGTTCAGAACATGGGGCTGTCCTACGGCATCTGAGTAACTCATAGGGCTTGTTCAAATTCTTCCCACTTAAATAGGACAGCGTGATCAGTTCCTGAAATTTGCAGAGCTTAGACAAGGGTGAAAGCTCTCTGAGTTTCTTAAGAAATATTCTTTCCTAAGCAAGTTTGATTAAAATCTGGCTGTTTCATCAAGATTCTATGAAGAGCTCAGCTAAAGAAATTGCTTTGTATCCCCATGGATATCCTAGAACTACATGAATGGGAGAAAGCGTATAGGTTCTGAATCAGGATCAAGACTTGGGTAGGGTTGTTTAACTTCTAGTTTGCTTGAATCTGTCAGCTTGTTTTTTTTCTTTTATATGTAATTTTCCTGCTCAGATGGATTGATGGTTTTGATATATTTTCTTGGGAATGAAAAAAATACTACCTTGGAAGAAGCTCCTGATATTAATTCTTCTATCACTGTTCCAAACATTTTGAAGATGAACCTTTCAATGATCAATTCATCACTTGCACGACTGTTGAAAATAGGTAATGTATCTCAGGTGACTAACACAGGCTGAAATCTCTGTTGTCCTCTCTGCTTTTATGGCTTAGCCATGCCAGAGTGAAAACTAATTGCAGATTTTTCTAAATCTGCTGTGGCTATGCTTTCACACTCTCCTGTTTTTGTCTGAAATAAAGTTAATTTTCTTCATAGTAGTTTGTAGGGAGTCATGTTTAGATTTGTTGCTGAAAACAGTGTTGAAAATACAGGGATGTTTTAGCTATTTGTCACTCTCCACAACTACTTGAAATGAGATTGTAGTGAGGTGGGGGTCAGTCTCTTCTACCAAGTAACAGGTGAGAGGAAAGGGGAAATGGCCTCAGGTTGCACCAGGAGAGGTTTAGATTGGATATTAGAAAAAAATTTCTTCACTGAAGGGGTTGTGGAACATTGGAACAGGCTGCCCAGGGAAGTGGTGAGTCACCATCCTGGGAGACATTTAAAAGATGTGTAGACATGGCACTTAGGGATATGGTTTAGTGGTGCACTTGGCAGTGTTACGATAAGGGTTGGACTTAATAATCTTAGATGTATTTCCAACCTAAATGATTCTATGATTACTGAGCAGCACTTACAAAGCACCAAGGCCTTTTCTGCTTCTCACAGTACCCCACCAGGTGCACAAAAAGCTGGGAGGGAGCACAGCTGGGACAGGTAACCCCAAATGACCAAAGAGATATTCTACACCATATGGCATCATGCTCAGCATATAAAGCTGGGGGAAGAAAATGGATGGGGGGAACATTCGGAGTTATGGCATTTGTCTTCCCAAGTCACCTTTACGCATGCTGGAGCCCCACTTTCCTAGGAGTGGTTGAACACCTGCCTGCCTATGGGAAGTGGTGAATGAATTCCTTGTTTTGCTTTGCTTGCATGCATGGCTTTTGCTTTACCTATTAAACGATCTTTATCTCAGCCTGTGAGTTCTCACTTTTACTCTTCTGATTTGCTCTCCCATCCCACTGTGGTGGGGAGTGAGTGAGTGGATGCATGGGGCTTAGCTGCTGACTGGAGTTAAATCACAACACAAGCACAGAGCACCTATTCTGCCTGAAAGCTCTGCAATCTTCACCTCTCATCACATAGCTGAAGGAACACAATTAATGCTGCAACACAATATTGTCAATGTAGTAAATCTCATTTCAAGACTGTATTGGAGGAGGCATAGGGCAAGGCGTCCATTTCAAAGCCGAACAGATTTCACCCACTGACACTCATACCTACAAGGACTAAGATGCACAGGCCTGATGCCTTTGACCATCAGGCTCACAGGTCTTCAAGACACCTGGCCATGATTACTTGCTGTGGAGGAGGAGAAGGTGTACAGTTAACAAATCCTCACCACCTCTTCAGGGCTCTTCTCAAGTTATTTTTGCATGTATGTACCCTTCAGGAACAGCAACTGTGATTCTCTCTCTTTTCACCCTATCTCACCTCTGCTAGTCATTAGGATTTCCACACTGCTCCTTCTTCTCCTTATAGGGCTGTCTTATCTCCAGTCCTGTTACCTTCCCATTATATCTCTAAATGGCTGCTTATTTTGGCTGACCTTTGTTTTCTTTGTTGGAATGCCCTGAGAAAGGGAATGTAGGTGGACTGGGATCTTAACACCTACATTAGCAGGTTGTAATCAGCACACTTCCTGTACACCCTCGCATTTGTTTTTTTCTGGATGATTCCATACCCAGACATCCCCATTTGGTCTAGGGTGGCCCTTGGCCCACCAGCAGGCCCTGTTGCCTCTTCCTCTAGGTAAGCTCTGATAAAAGGCACCTGTAGTCTTGAATCAGACTGGGTGGAAACAGCTAAATTTTGAGAAGCTGTGAGAAACCTCAGTATGGACTTTTATTCCTACGCCTTGGTCCTTGTCTAAACTGCACCTGTGCTGTGGAAAGCCTCCTGCCCAGCTCAGAGCCTTGCCTGCCCAGGCATCTCTCACCTCACCCATGGGATGCTTCAGCACAACCACCTGCCTGGACACCTGACTTAGCGTAGTCACCGTGGCCATGAGCCACTGGCCCTGACCCTTCCCAGGTCATTAATATTTGCTACATGTCTCCACACCCTGGTTGCATTAATTAAAAATAAACTGCTAACAAAATTATTGAATTAATGCAGGTGTTCCAGTACCACTTTTTATTCTCAACTCCGCTCATAACATCCAACAATCACCGTTACTTCTTGTCTGACCTTGCTTTCCACATTCAAAACTCTCAAAGTTAATTTCATTATGAGTTTTTAAATTCACTTTTCATATATACTATTAAATGATTTTTGTTTCAAATAAATTTGATCTAGTCTAACCTCAAGCACTGGAAAGTGTATCCCAGATCTTTTTCTACACCAAATTACTAAATTATTTCCATTAATGTAACAGATTACACTTAAAAATATTTCCAGTACTAAAATATAATTTTTTTTTAGTGTTAAAACACATTCCCACTTCTGTAAGAACTGCAGAATTATCTAACTATTATGGCTTAAGGCATTGTAGGAAGGTTGCTCTAAGTAGATAATGCCAAGTGAAGTCACTTTTTAACATAATGAATAAAGCTTTACATACTGCTTTTCACTGAACATTTTAAACCTCAAAAAATATCTATTGCTATCCTGAATCTCACTAAATCCCCTATACTCACTTTTCAATCATTAAGGTTCTATAAAACAATGGAAATTTTAGGCAGTTATTCTTTGTCACAGAGCTTGAGGAAAACCTCTCAGTGATTAATTTCTTACTACACATTGTTTTCATTGTTGTTGCTGTTCATTTTGCAAGGATATTCTTTTCATGTTGAATTTAATGCTTTAGGTTTGGTCTGAAGAAAGAAAAAAAAAAAAAGTTTTGTTTTTGTCCTGTGTTGTAGGTAGCGTTGGGACTAGAATTTGATTATCAACACATATAGGGAATGACTCTTTGCCATACAGAAGTCTTTCAAGCTATGGCATTCCTGTCACTTCTAAAATAAAATACATTCAAGATCCCTGACAAGTATTAACTTTGTGGTTGACACACTTCTCCTTGCACTGATTTATCATTACAGTTTAAGACCCTGTAAAATGTGCAGACCCTTTGAATTCTCTAGATTGGGATCCGTAATATGTGACAAAAACACACAACCAAACAGAAAAATGCCCAATGCAAAAGAGTGAGACATGCTGTTCTTTACCAGTTGTAAACTTCTTTAGTTGTAAACAACTAAAAGTTGAGCAATCAGACATAGCTTATTTCCTCTTCTCTTTTTATATAATTTACTCTTTTCTCAAAATAACATCTAAGAAATCCAAGCTGGTAAGTAAAAGTGTGAGCTAAGTACTAGAAAAGAGAAAACATGCTAATTTAAACCTTGAGTTATATTGACAGTATATAACATAGACCTTGAGTGTAATTCTCATTTCAAACTTGCTATTGACTTCTTCTCAGAGATGTCATCTCTAACAGTAAATAAAACAGTATTCTGCAGCCACAATTAACCATCTCAGTTTATCACACTACGTACTAGGTGCACAAACCTAAACTCTATCCGCTAAGTTTGATTTCACTGCTATATAGTTTCTATCCAAAAAGTGATTAAAAGATTGTAAACCATTGACAGATATACCTCTGAATACTGAGGAACTGATGAAAGAAAACACCTGAAGTAAATCAGAGATGTTTGAATAAAATTAACATACAAGGGTATGGAAAAATGCTTGTTCATCCAAATTAATTCTGCGATGAAACAATATATTCACATCTCTTGTGAAATTCAATTGTTGTTGGCTTAGAACAACCATAAAAATAAGCAAAAAAAAAGCTCAAAGGTACTTCATGTGCTCCCAGAAAGAGAATATGATGATGAGCACACAGGTATTTTCATTTTAAATATGCACATATAGTCGTATACTAATGGTGTCTAAACAGGATTCACACAGTACTTTTTCCTTTCTGTGAAATATATCCTCAGATGTTTCTGGAAGTAGTTTTACCTTGTGCTAATTTCTCCTGAACTGTGTTAATTTATACAAAAAAATTTTTTGTGTCCATCAACAATTCCAGGTGTTCAGATATGTCATATTATTGTGTTAAGCTTTTTAGTACTTTTTTCTAAGCAATATTTCTGCTTTATGCATTAGCTCATTCACATTAATTATAGGTTGATTTTCCCCCTGCTCAACTTGACAAACTTGTATTCTTTCTTCACCTGTTCATTTCCTCTATTTTTATGAACTTATGCTGCTTTTCTTTTCATTTTAGATACTCCTCAGTGGTTTTATTAAAGGGGATGACCTCAATGGCATTATACACATTATGAAACTAAGCAAATACAGGCCTGAACTCCTTGTTCCCAAGTTATTTAGAGTTTGCATACTTCATTACCTGTGAAAAATTTTCCTGAATCTTACCTTGAATTGGTTTTGTTATTAAATAAATGACTACTGAATGCTTCTGAAGTGTTGTCTCCTTTTTGTGGACAAATCCCAAAGAACCAGTTTTCAATTATTCATTGGAACATGTTTCTTTTAGGAAAAGAGTATGATAAATCTGAGTATGTGTGTTTACTTTCTGTTGTTGCTTTCTGATGGATTTATTCATATAGTTATGTTACATGCAAAATGTTCTTTATATTGCATATCATCCAACTATTATTTATTCTATTTGAGCTTCTCTTGTCATAGGCAGTGATGAAGACCAAGAGCAGACACAGGAAATGACTATATTTACATCACAGCACTAAATTTATTTGCTTTTCAATTGATCATCCTTTTGAAAGAAGGGAGTTTAATCAAAGGAGATCTCTTTAAAGTGATTTTTTTTTTGTTTTTACCTTATCTCTGTTAATACATTTTCCCCAAAAAGGCCATCCCAATGCCACAAGATACAAATCTAGACAACATACTATCAAAGTAAAGCTAAGCACAAGGCAAGTAAGAGAGACTGTGAGCTGAACAGTTCACTTCAACAGAAATTTCACTTCTCTTTGTTGCCTCTCATTCCTCTAACTGTGCTAAATAATTAAGAATTACCAAGAGGTTCAGTCTAATCTCTCCCTCTTTCTGCTCCAGGAAAAGAGGAGAGAGGAAAAACCACAGCACTGATAAGAAGCAAAATTTCTTTTAAAAATATACTTCAGAACATGCTTAAGTTTAAGTCCACACGTGACTCATCTTCTCTACACACAAGAATTATTGGATAAAATGCTATAGTTTCTGCTACACACTTGTTCCTCATACCTTACCACCTGTGAAGTTTTCCCTTGATCCTTGTCAGCAGCATCCGTAATTTTTATATGTGAGCATTGTGACCTACTTTTCCAGATCTTCCACCACTGGCTATTTTTAGCACTCTACTGACTCATTTGATGTCTCTGCGTGTAGAGGGCTACCCACTGAGGAGATTCACCTCTCCTCAATTTTATTATCTTGTTTGCACCAGCTTGAGACCACAGATGTGGAAAGTGTCCTGCAAGTCTGGACTAAGACAGAAATTTCTCACATGACCTACTACAAACCACAACGTTGACTCTCTGGAAAGGGGGTCAAGTTGCCAGCAGTAATGGCTAAACCTCTGCATGCTCACAGAGCAGCTTACACACATGTGAAAATAAATTATTTCTTTTCTTTCTTTGTTGACAACTTCTCTCAACAACCTTTATTTAGAAAAAATTTTTTGAGCAGAAATTAAGACACCAGATTCTTGACTCTGCCAAGACAAGACTGTGCATGACAAGAGGTCCTCTGCTGATTCCTTCCAAAGGCAGATGCTCTGGGCATGATTCATAGTTGAAAATAAGAGTAGCAGTGCAGTTACTCCAAAGTACGAATGAGTGTTAGCAATGAATGTAGTACAACAAACCTTGGAAATGGCCATTTAGGGGGTAAAGAGCAAGAAATACATTACTCTTCAGAGTCACATTGCAAGGCAATTATGCTGTATGACTTGCTTAAAACGAACACTACCCAGTGCTATGAACTTAAAACCTCAGGGCCAACATGACTTGAAGACCCAACCTAAACAGACTCACTGGCTGAGAACACCACATACAGACAATAACACAATAGGATATTTGTCTAAGGAGACGTTGGTACTAGATCAGTCACACATCTCACTCCATTATAAAGCTCCTTCACGCTTTGGGCTGTGGCACCTCTCTGCATATAGATAGTGTGAGAAAATAAATTCTCTGATTAGTGTCATGCTGAGTGTCCTTGTCTCTCTTCTCAAAGAGGTGACTCTGACACAAGATTTAACTTGTGAGAACAAGGTACCAAAGAAAGGGAGAAACAAGCCAACCACCGTCTCCAGTAGCAGCTCCACCTTTGCAGTATCGGAGTTGTCTCTGGTCACTATCAAAGATAGCTGCCCTACCAGAATTATAGGATGAATATCAATCTATCAGCATAGGGATGAGGGCTGTCACCCACTTTACAACCTCCTGCATGAAGATATGCTCTCTAGTCCTTATTTTCTCATAAATAAAAAAAAAGTCAATTACACCTTCATCAATAGAAGTAATTGCAGAAGCCACTGTTTTTCAATAGAAGTCGTAAAGTCCAGGATCATGGTACTCAATATAATAAGTATTTCTACTTTATTACCCATGAGTAGTCCACATTTCCACTGCAGGATTGCTACAGATTTGTAGATACTTATCTTTCAAATGTATGAGTGTTAAAGGTGTCTGTGGCATGCAGTGTGGTGACCTATCCTCCGCCATCAAAATGCCTTTTCGGAATCAAATTCAAGTGTCCTTGCAGGATTTCTTGTGACTTATTTCCTGTATATTCTGTACCATTGGTCTTGGATTGGGAACTGGGCAGTGTAGGAAACAGCTTAAATGAAAAGAGATTTTTCAGGTGTACTGAGCTTACTAAGAATACCAACTGAACAATTCAGCTGGTTAAACAAGCATTTTTTGTAGGCTTTTCAAATGTGAGCCTAGAAAACTGAAATTATTCATAAATACAAAGAGCGTTCCCAGGCTTTAAAGAAAGACTGCAAAACATACCTAATAATTATTAGATTGAAGAAATTAATTATGGGAAGTCAGAGCTGTAGAAACCTTCCCTGAGACACTACCCACTCCAGCTGTTCTGCATGCTGATTTTAAACATTATTTATTTCCCAAGAAGGAAAAAGCCTTAATCACGCTTCTCATGCCTACTGCTAGAAGTTTTGAAAGGTATAATACAGAAAAAAACAGAAAAATTTCTCATTCACACAGCACCTAGGATGGTTATTTTTACATTTAGTTCATGGTAGCATCCTCTAAAGTGAAAAAGAATTAAGGCAGAGAGATTTATTAGTATAGTTAGATAGAGCTGCTTTTCTCAAAAAAAAGGTTACTGAAATGAAATATGTCACAATATCAGTTTGGCTTGCATACCTGCTGGCACTTCTGATCTCTGATCAGCAAAGATAATTATTTCAGAATAATGTACAAACTTATTTCAAACTTAAAGCTTAGATAATATCTGTGAAGCTTTGGAGAGTGGAACAAACAAGTCAATGCCTTTCCTAACAATAATGGAAGGGCCATGAGTCACATCTCTTCAGAAAATCCTTGTGCCGGTCTAGTGTCACCTAAGGATATAAATTGAACGAATGTTCTCCATCTACAAGCTCAGGTTTGTGATCTCAGTCAGTTATTGCCAAAATCAGAATAGGACAAAACATCACAGATCAATACCACCAGAAACTCTGCAGCATATGCAAAAACCTCATACTTCTGATGACACTGTTTTGAAAGAACAGGACACCAACGACCCTGACAAAGAACAAGAGAGAAATTTCCAAGAAGTCACCATGCTCCAAGTGTGATAATGATGTTATATTACGAGGCAGAATATATCTTTTGTTGGGAGAAAAACAAGTACCTTAAAAAAAAAATCCAAAGGATTCACGAAATACTGGGTAAGTAAAAGATGCCACATGCAGAGGGGTAGTACCAAGTCCTACAGTGCTGAAGACGGACAGCAAAACCTCTGGTTTTGCCAGTAAAGGGATTGTGGCTCTACCAGATGGCTGACCTATTCTCAGAAGATGGGAAGCCTTTCCTTCAGGCTTCTTCTCCATGAAGTTGGGAAGCAGGACGTGAAATCAAATGAAGTTTGGCTTTAATTGCAACCCTGCAAACAACTGCTTCTTTACTTACCTAATTACTACTGAACTTTTCTGTTATGTTTGCTAATTACACGAATAAGCATAAGGTGCAGCACCTCAGCCAGAAAGGGAAGATTCACCATTCAAAATTTTCGCAGAAAAAATCCCAACATTTACCCATATGTGTACGTTACCTTTCAGCAAGTTTTCATTTGTTATCCACAGACAACCATTTATGACAGCAAAAGAAGGCTAAGACTACATTATGCCACAGAGTTTGCAGTATTACAGGCGAATCTCTCTGCTTTGAGTCAACCAAGCACCCAGTTGAGGAAACTGAGCTTCTCAAATAATCTAAAATTGCTGTACGACAGAAAAAAAGTACAGTTAGGGTGAATTCAGATACTGTTGTCATCAGAAACATACTAATTGCTATGAAGTTACTGTGCAACTCAGTGCCTCCAAGGATGCATCCATGCATCCAGGAAGTCACAACCATTAATAAAGTCTTCGAGCTGTGGTACGTGTTAGGCTATGTGATAAGAGGCTCATTTCCACGAACACAAAAAGAACACAGAGGAAACCTCAATCACCTGATAACAGAGAGAAGAGCCCCAGCTCTGTGCCCTCTCAGGGCTGCTTCAAGGGATCCTCATCCACAGGGGCAGGGTATCACCTACAGGAGTATGAGACCTATCATGGGACAGAGGAAGAGCATTCCAGGATTGCACAAGACATACAACAGAACAGAGGAACTGTAGGTGGGAAGAAGGGAGGATGCAAGACGTTTTGTAGAAAAACTTGGTCGGTATACTAGAAGGATTAGAGGGAAAAAGAAGACCAGTCACATGTTAGCAGGGCTGGCATCTTGTCTAACATCAGATCACCACCGTCTTCATCACAATTGCACAGGCAACTGCAGCAAGCGAGGCTGCACGTGTCAGTGCGTGACCACTAGTGAGTATCAAGCCAGACAGCCACTGAGGAAGATAAGTGGTCTGGGAGCCAGGATGCACACAGATGTGCTTCTGAGGCAAAAACAGTAGGAGCAGGATACCCAGAGCTAATGCTGGAGAGACCATTGGGTGAACTGAATGATGCCTTTCAATGTATGTGCACATCTATGTGCGATAACATATGCACTTCCATGCACGAGGCAGCTGGAGATTATATGATCCAAGACCATTTGCAGAGTAGAATGAGTGTCTAAGATCATGACCTGGATGGACCCACATTGCATATTTGTATTTCCCACTGACAGACCTTCAACCTGATCAGCCAGAAATAGGAACAGTATGAGTCTGTCGGTGTTGTTTGCCTTTGCATGAGCAATGATGTTTCTGCCTGTGTTCACCTGTGAGTCTTTCTGTGTGTACACAAGTTTGTGCACACATCTAGTGGGAATACATGCTCAGCTCCACGGCTAGTTGGACCTGTGGGCATGGAGCTTTGGCAGCCTCTTTCCTATCAGACAGCTGGATATAGGAACCCCTAGCAATAGGTTCAGCAATCATATATCTTGCAGTGTATCCAAAAAGTTGGAAGGTAAACCCAGAGAAGATTTACTCATGTTGACAAAGTAACTGATTGCCTTGGAATTGATTTGTGCAGACCAGCATTTGGCTTGTCCAAGGTTTTGTTCTGCAATGCTACTACAACTTCTACAGGGAAAGAGTAACTGGAAGTTGTGAAGCTTCAGCAAAGGGAATGAAATTATCAGCAAATCTTTCCCAAGGGAATAAACAAGGGAGCTTTTAGCAGATCTTTCAGAAATCTCAGGAATTCAGACTCCATCTTGGATTCCTGGAAAAGTAAAATTGAGAGCAATGAATGCCATTATCAGATCTTCCAAAGAGCTCGGTTATTAGCTGCCATAGAAAGTTTTTAATCCAGTCTGAGTTTCTGCAAAATACCAAGCAAGAATTTAGAGCTGAACCTGAAATGCGAATCCAATGGACTTGGAATGCACAGCTGGAAAGCAATGCCAAAGGGAAGTTGGACAACTGGCAAATGACTTAACCATCACCAACTACAACAGTCCTGATAATTGTGAAATATAAACATGTCCATTCCTGCCAGGTCAACTAATGCATACGAAATAAGTGAATTCTACCTACAAAGTTATAGAAAAGTAGAAACCTCTCCTACAGATCAGTTATTAAAAATTTTTATGGTGGGTAATGAAGACTTGGACAAAGAAGAAAAAATTCTAGTGGTGGCTCATGTTATCTGGTTAGTGCTTGTCCTCCCTCTCACACACAAACAGTTTGCTATTGCATAGCCTCAAAGTACTTCCATTTCTGATGTAACACCAGCCTTGTTGATCATCCAACATTCACATTTAGCATAAGATGAACAGACTTAGGCAGATTTCTGTGGCTCTGGTGAGCATGGACCAGAGCATCCATATGGTAAGAGCTGCACCTGTGCAATTCTAACAGTTGTTAGCTCTATTCTGATTTTTAAAAAACTGACCCCCTTTTAATCAATAAATAACAATATTTAAGGTGTAATGAAAAAAAAATCCACAAAACCAACAACAGCAATAACAAAAACCCAAACCCAAACACCCAACATAAACCAACTAAATGAACCACAGAAAACTCAAACCAAAACAACAGTCCTCTGTGTGTCTTTTAAGGAGAAGACACCCAGGATAGCAGTATTTTCTTGGGTAAGGACGGTAAACAAAGGCTGAATTATTTGAACTGGAGGCAGAGGAAAACTGACATGATTTATTGAGCTTTTGTCAAACAGTGAGTGACAATTTTGTATTTTTTTTTTTTTAAGTTTAACTTCCCACAAAAGATATCTAACCCAAGTCAGCTGAAATTAAGTTTGGGTTGACGTAAGAATAAAAAGTAACCATGACAAGGAGGAGTGGGGAGCTGTGTTGGAGACAACTTTCCAGAGACAGGATGGGATCTGGAGAGGACAGGACACTAGAGGTGGCAAATGCTGAGGAGACAGGACAGAAATGTGCAGATGTTGCTTCCTGCACAATACTTTCATGAAAAAGTAAAATATAAAAAAAAAATAGAAAAAATAGATGCATGGAAACAATAGAGAAAGAGTAGAGAGACCTCTCATATTCATATTTAGAGGTAAATGCTCACTCAATAACAGACCCATCAGCACATGATATGGAAAACCGCACGGGGAGAAGAACTTGCTGCCTGGAAATGACAACTGAAGATACTCTTGCCTCTGTGTTAAAGTACAGAAGTCCCTGGCCCCTCCTAGCAGGGAGCTGCACAGCTGCACCCCTTCATACCTGTCACGCCATCCACCGATAACTGGGGAAGTGAGAAACAAGCCCTCTAAGACCATTCTTGCAAAGATGATTCCTATATAGAGCAGAAAAAAATGTAGCAAAAAGTAAATTACCCAGTGCTTTGCTATGTATTAAATGCATATACAATTTGATTTCTGAATTACAGATTATCAAACGCTGGCCAGTTCTGGTAGGAACTTAAGGTCCAGATACCCTTTTGTAAGGAACATAGGCCCTCTTCATGCTTATATATTGACTGAGCAGACCTATAGACAAAATGTACCTGGTAAGAGTTTAATATACCCCATCTTTTTCCATCAATCATCAGCAGGTGCACACTGCAGTACACAGTTAACCTAGGAATGAGTACGTTTAAAGCAAGTTTCAGAAATGAGTTGTGGAAAATAATTTTTACCATGTTACATAAGACAGTAGATATCACTGGTCCTGCCTGCCCTTCACTTGGACCTGTCCAAGTTACTCTTACGCTAGCAAGTCAGGCTCTGAAAGCAATTTAACCACAGAAATTGGGGACATTACCACCAGCATCCCAGATATCAACCTGTCTCCTTCAGTAAATTTTACAGATTGTGTTGAACTGGCTGCTACAAATACCCAAGCAAGTTTCAAGTTAAATCAGCTTTCCATGTGCCTAAAAAACCACCCTTTCTCTCTGTACTGGTCCGAGTCATGAAGCTGCTGACTACCCAGATTATACCCCATGTTGGACATGGAGACATTGCTACAAGTGCTCAATGAGGAACCCAGAAGTGCCACCAAGCATTTTCCCCTATGCTTACTAGGAAAAAAATTCCTGTTGATGCCCTTAATAGTTATGTGCAGGAATAGAAAATGACGATCACGTACACACCTTGCTGGATAGCAGGAGATTTTAAGCAGCACTATTTTTGCCTGTAGACAAGCTCAAGGGGAAAAGCAGATAACTGTGACATTTTTCAGAGGGTCATCCCTGCAGTTACAGGACAGATCTGCATTTGAGAGGTGTAGGAGAGCTGCTTTCAAGTTGCAGAATCTTTGTTTTGGGAGACTTGCACACTACACTGACAAATGCCCAACTTCCCTGCCTTTAGCCTCATGTCCAGTGACATTATCAAGAACAAACTGGTGCTGAGAGCTCTGCTTTAGGCTTAAGGAAAAAAAGATGCTGAACTGGTTATCTGAGGAGTGCTAGAAGCTATTTTATGCTAGGGAGAATGATAAGCCACGTTAATATTGTCCAACATATTAAAAGTGCTGTTTAGTTGAGAATGCATTCCCTCAGGGAAAAAAAAAATAAGGTCAAAATGGGATTTATTTGACTAGACATTGTGGTGACAGTTGCGGTGATTAAGAAGTCTGAGATAAACAGTGACTGGAAAATTTATTGACATTAAACTCTTTAATCAAAGAAACAAACACATCATTAACAAGCAATAACTCAGAGCGATGGATAATAATTATAGTTAGAAAGAATGGAGATCTAAATCACAGGACAAAGTGGGAATTTTGCTTGACATAAATATTTTGCATTTTGGATGTCTGTGGTTTCACACTATCAGTAAGATCTGGGAAGTGAATTACACCAGATTTTATTTTATGAATGTTTTATGTAGAAGACAGTCATAAGGCATGTGAGTCACTGAAAGCCTCAAACCAATGTATTATACCTTTATAAAATCTATTACTTGTGCCATTTTATAGAGCACAAATATTCTTAAGTGTCCCCAAAAGTGATTCAGTCCAAGTGTGGTGGAAATAAATCGGTCTAGGATGAAACTAAACTTATTTTCTCAGTGGCTTACCACTGGAATTGGAGTACAAACCTCTTCATCAGCCAGCATAATAATTCACCCAGGCTTCAGCAGTGGGAGCATTTCTGCATCTCTTTGTGTTAACAGAGGCAAGAGCATTAGTTCTGTTTCCATGTTGTAGGATAAATGATTCTGACTACTGCACCACTAAAGCTAAGCCCTCTTTGCATGCATGAGTTAAGGCTGTAGCTTGATCATTACTTTCCTTTTCAGTGGCAATATCAGATTCAGCAGTTCCCAGCACACTTATTCCCCCTGCACACACCGTTCCTCAGCAATTCCAGTGCTTTTCTTCCACCTCATGTCCTGCACTGGCCAGAATTCCCAAACAGACAAGGGACAGAACACAGGTGGAGCAACAGGGCTGCTTGCGCTGGTGCTGCTGGCCAACAAGATCAGTACCAGCCAGGCCGTGACTGGGCTTTGGTCACGTGTTCTAATAGCTCAGCAATGTTCTATCAATGCCAGAAAGAGCATAAAGCTAATATGAGAAATTCAATTAACTGTACTTGGGAAAAAAAAAAAAAAAACAAACCACAACCAAAAAGGCAACAATATTTTTAACTCTTATGAAAGCTGCATCATTTACAAAGGGCTCCTTTGGTTCAAGAAAACAAACCATTTGTCACTTATGAGCAAAGTTGGTAGATACTGGATGTAAGAATCAGAGATTTGGAGAGAGTTTTCCACGCTTTTTCTCTACTTCAGCAGTTCCAGAGAGCAGGACCATAAAGGTAAATTCCTATGGAACAAAAACTTAGTGACCTTTAATGTGAATTGCCCTAGGACTCCTGCTCCTTAGAGGAGATACTCAAAGTGGGATTGGAAAATAGCCTCCAGCTGGGAGGTCTGCTGCTTGCCAAACCTATGATGAACCATAGAGGAAGAGGGAAAACCATGTGCCCTTGAAACATCACAGTCCACATGCAATCACACTTTTGTCACTGTTAGCAGCTAAATTATCTGCACAGTCCTTGAGTTTCTGCGGTGAGCTCATCCTACACCAGCTTTCGGGTGTACTTTCCTCTCCCCCACTCTGAGAGTACCCCATCAGCCTCAGCACACCCCTTTCCCTCGCAATACCAACAAGAGCTACCATACACATCATCTCGAGGGTCACCAAGTGCATTGCAGGCTAAGGCTGATGCACACACAAAAATATTCAGCCCCAGTTCGTTGGGCAGCTGTGAAGCGCACACTCTACGTGGCTTGGACACAACAGCCCCACAAGACACGGGGGCAAATCATGAAGCAGATTTACACCTTTTGCCAGGAAGGTTTCTTTCACCAAATCTCCACAGAACTGATCCATTTTCCCCCAAAACAAAACTACACAAAAAGAACATTTGTGTTCACCAGTTAAGGCCCGAGACAGAGCTTCACATCTCCAGCAAGTACCACATCCAACAGACTACAGCAATCTCACTCCAGAGCTGGCTCCCTTCTGGAGTGCTGAACAAGCCCAAGTTTGCAGAATACTTTGTGGACATATGTCAAGCCAACAAAACCATCTTCCTAAGCATTGTACCTTCAGTCGAGGAAGTTACACAAGCTACGTAGGTTTGCTTGGTCCTGCCAAGAACCTCTGGCAATCCCTCCTTTATTTTGCTGTGGCCTTCTATAAAAAAGGTGATTGTTTTGATTTTTTGGTTTGTATTTTTTTTGTTTGTTTGGGGTTTCTTAAGTGTAAACAGGAATGTTTGGCATGAAAAACTATTTATTCTCATGTGTCTTGTGACTGTTGAGATAAAAAACTCCCATTATAGGCACACAGTAATATTTTCCAGCAAAATAAAACCTGGAATTTGAGTTAAATTACAGAATATTTTTTGAAACTGGAGTTAAACACAGAATTTGGTTTTGAAGTCTGCAATTTTAGAGCTACAAAAGATCAAATAAGCTTTAGTTAAAATGAATTAGAACCCTCAATTTAAGGTTTTTTAGATGGTAAAGAGCTAACTTAGTTAATACCCATCACAACTGGATGAAAATTTTCATGTCAACAAAGGAAGCAGCAAACAACAACAATATACAGCAAAACACACGAGTTATGATAAACAAGAATGAGCATAAGAACAATATGGGTTGAAGCTTACAACATTGCCTTAAAAATTTTTCAGGCGCAGGATATAAAAATGGTTACTGACCTACATGCTAAGTAATAGCAGGCAACAACAGCCAAATCATCGTCCTGGTGGAAACTGGCTTGGGAATCAGCCTCTTACCACTGGAGAGACACAAGCCCAGCTTTCTCACAACAGGGATGAAACAGGAGAAGAAGATCACATCCCACCATTAAGGTCCTCACTAAGAGACGGAGACTTACAGTGCTGAACATGGAGGACTGGTAGTGGTGTCCATTGACAGTCTACAGCATAGCAAAGGATGAGCCAGGAGCCACCTAGGAGGGAGAACAGGAGACCACAGCCCCACAGAAACTTAAGAGAGAACCAGCATCTCCAGGCTGAAGTGAAATAAACCCCCTGCCCATGGTGTGGTTGGAGGGTCCAGGTGAGACTGGCCAATGGGGTTGTTAGGCCCATTAATGCTCGTTAGGCATTTCCACAGGTTGTTCTTGAGGGTTTGAAAGACCCTGATTACACAGCCATGGCTTATACTGCCTGCAAAGCTCTGTAGAAGTAACTGAGTACAAGACAGCTAAGGGACATGCCTCAAGGGTTGGGACCTATGAACTTCTGTAACCTTCCCAGGCACCTACACTTACATTCAAACTCATTTGGCAAAACAAGGTCAAAAAATCTGAACTGAAAGTGGAATAGGCCAACTTTTAAGAAAGCTTGGAATGAAGCAGATCAAAGACCACTTGGTATTTTATGTTTAGAATTTCCTTTCCTTTTATTGTTTGTTTTTGTTTTTAGGTTTCAATTTCTCTTTTCTTCATACATACTGTATTTTCAAACACCATTACCAAAAGCTCTCTCAGCTATTTCCCTTGCCCTGGCATGGCAACAGCTTTTGAAGAATAATAATTCCAAAGGTTACTCCTGGCCTCAGTTATTCTGATTTGAAGCCATTTTTGTACTCAGCTCACAGCACTTTAAAGCAAATAGTTTTTAAAGAGTGAATATTTCAAAAATTGGGACCCCTGGTGGCCTAGTGGTTAGCATGCAGGACTCTCACTGCTGCGACCCAGGTTCGATTCCCCAGTCCCCCGGGCAGATGGAGCTCATTAGCCCTGTGAGGCCATCCATCTATGAGAAGGTCACTCTAAACAAACCTACGTCCTGAGGACCTCACTACCATTGTCCAAGCTTGCTTGGCCCCGGCAGATGAACCTTAGGATTAAAGGGTGGGCTCAGTTCAGCGCAGGCTGTGTCTCACCTAAAAAATCCATTGTGCAGGCTGGAAAGGTAAAAGACCTTTCCCAAAATCTTCGTTCGCGAAGACTGGTCATTATTATTATTATTTCAAAAATTAATTATTCTTTGGGTTTCTTGAGTTGGAGGCACACAAAAGTATTATCTGCATTTGAATGCGCCAGGAAAGAATATTTAACTGGTGTCAATAAAAAACATTATGGAGCTTGTTTCCTTGACTCAGAACCTTCAAATCCCATGGGCCTCAACATAACTATGCTTTAAAGTTCAGCAAATACTGTTCTGACTAATTTGATGACCCATAAGAGAACCGTGAACTTAGGTCAAATTATTGACCAACGTATTTTTTTCCTGAACAGAACATTAATACAATGGCCATATGTCTAACGTGTACATTCAAACAACAGTAATTTCCCCAAGGAATTTGCAGCACAGAAATGAGTAATTACATTATGCAACATTTTCAAAACACGCTCCACTCGTTCACGATTAACCACACAGCTATGTGCATGTGCCTATAATTCTGCTCTCTGAACTCTGGTTCTTTGTGGGAACCGCTGTTCTTGCATCAGTGCTCTTCGCCCACGGCGAGGTGAGAGGAATCTGAGTCATGAGAGGAATTTTGGTCAGGAGCTACTTCAGTGCCCTAGTTTTCACCTTGGAGTTTTCATCTCGGAGTTTACCATCTGGAAGAGGACAATCCCAAATAAGAAGCCAATTAAGATGAAAGCAATGGCTGCAGAGTCTTCCAAAATTGTGGCCCCAAACCCTGTGCTTAACTTAATCCAGAGCACCTTCCCACTGACAATCTTCCCATGCACAGCTGCTGCTGCATCATGACAGCAAATTACTCCTGTTCATCAATACCAGCAAGAAACCCCTTGTGTTTAATCTTTCAGCATGACCTTTAAACAGCCATGGTAAGGCACATAAACTCGACAATCAGTGAGATTTGGATGTCTACAGTCATTATGGAATTGGAAATCTCTTGGCTTGCTCCCAGCACCATTAGGTTCTCAGATTTGTTAGATATTTTACTATGTACTTGCATCCTCAGGATTTTCAGTAAGACACACAGAGTTGGATATCTCTAAACATCTCAGTTTTGAAAATAGGATTTAGTTGCTTCTGACGCCTAATTTATTCTGGTACCAAACTACAAAGTTGTTTGTTTCTTTCTTCCAAATAATCCAGAAGAATAAATTGGCAGAATTAGTTCATCTGGCATCTACCTGGTGTTTCCCACAAGACAAACGCATATATTTTTTGAGAAGCTAATAGACTGCAAAATTGCCAGGGTTAATTAAACACAAGAGTTACTGGGTAAACCTCTGTCATTAGGTGCACAATTTACTGTTATGCAGAAGTACATGAACCTCAGATAGAAAATGAAAAGTAAAGAAGATTGTAGGTGGAGAACACTGAAAAAACACTGACACTGAAGCTGTCAAATACCTGGCCTAGGTCACTCCAGGGTCTTGAGCATGCAGGTAGTGAGTGTGTCCACGTCCTCCCAGGCTTTTTGGGAAGGGAACAGTGTGTTTCCCCCACGGGAAATATCAGAAAGCATGGTGGCATTTTTGAGACACCAGCAGGCGTGCTGGCAGAGCAGTGCACATGCAGCAAAGATGGAGAACTGAGACATTCTCAAAGCAATCCCTGATCTGAGGACGGACTTCCCCCAGGATTTGAAGGGTGAGGAAGAAGGAGGGCACAGAAGTGGGGCCACAGCTGCGGCACAGACCTCTGGATCTGGGACGCCCTTCCAGGATGGACACATGGCTGCAGTTGCAGTGACTCCAAACTGGTGCCTGGAGCTGCCATGCTGAGAAGGGCTTAACACTTGTGAAAGGCTTAACACCTGTGATGGAGCCAAAGTGTTCAAGAACCATTGGATTTTCAAGGCTTTACCATGTTAAGTGCAGAGTGATTTGAGAGATGAGGCCATAACAGAGCCCTGACTGCTTTTAATAGTCTGGCTTTTCACATATTTTAGGAAGCCCACCTCAGATCCCCACTATCACAAGTCCTGGCTTGCCCTTGGCTGCATACACATGCTTGGCAGGAGTTACTCCATTGCACAGGCAAACACAGCCCACAGGAACTTCTCAAATCTTTAAAGAGCCCAAGAACAAAACTGAAAGGAAACTATTGATAGTAACCATGGTAGGCAAATAAACAACCCAACTGTGTGAAAAAGCAGCCTTGTCAAGGGAATTAATATTCTGTTCTCATATTTGTATGAAAGCTTTAGGAGGTAAATGTAAACATTACAATGCATGAGTACTGCAAGCAGGAATCCATCTGCGTTGTTGCTCATAGAAGAACCTCGTGATCAGGAAACTGCATTCCCAGGGGATGATATGTACATGTGTTATTGAGGTCTGCAATGGGGAAGGCAAATATTTCAGTTCCTGCCTGGTCTTCCAGCAGCGTTCAAGACTGAATTTTGCTGACCACTGTTATCCCATGTGCTGTATACAAGTCAGAACAGCTGCAATTCTGGAGATTACTGTGTGGAACAGCAGTTTTGTGAAAATTCATCCAGCAAGTTGTAAGCTATCACTTCAGAGCACCGAAACGAGGGCGCTGGCGGTACTAGTCAGTCAACACATATGGCGCTTTGCTATGATTTCCATTTCAGAGTGTACTGTCACTTATTCTCTGTTTTTCTCACAGCTGCTCACTCCCAGTGTTAGCACTCCCAGAATAGCCTGCTGGCGTATAAATAGGGTTCTCCCTCTCCTGCACATGGCAGTGCTGCAGACTGTACTGTTCTACACTTAATTTTAAGGCACTGTTAATGCCACTAATACTGTGTCTTCCTGTTCCAAGAGGCCTAGATGCTGCAGGTTCCTGGGGTTGCTCATTCTTGGGCGTTAGACAAATGGTAATCCAAAGAGTTCCATCCCAATTTAATCAACAGGGAAAGCAATATCAAGGGAAAAAAATCTCAGTAACTAGAAGACCTTGCTACCTCAAAGTATCTCATGCATGATTCTCTTGAGGTTTGAAATGAATGCTCATTAAAGCAGCCCCACCTATAAAGGAGAAACACTATCCTCAAAGAAATCCTGGTCTTTGGGCAGCACAGTTCTGCAAAGTCAAGCTTGTGGTATGTCACCACCAGGCCCTGACTACATGACCATTTTGGGCATTGTCACATTTCCCAGCCAAGAGGGATGCTCAGCCCTGAACCTTCATCAGGTCTCACTTAGGTTGTTGCAGCCAGGTCCTGGTGTCTTCTACTTATTTAATAATTCTAAAGTGTTGCATAGAATCATAGAATCATAGATTCAGCTGTGTTGGAAGGGACCTCTGAGATCATCAAGTCCAACCCTTGATCCACTACCACTGCGGTTGCTAGACCATGGCGCTAAGTGCCACATCCAGTCTCATCTTAGAAACCTCCAGGGACGGAGAATCCACCACTTCCCTGGGCAGCCCATTCCAATGTCTGATTACCCTCTCTGTAAAGAAATTCTTTCTAATATCTAACCTAAACCTCCCCTGGCACAACTTAAGATCATGCACAACTTAGCCTCCCATGTCATTCAGTTGGGTACCTGATTCCGACCTGTTGAGGCACTGCAAAGAACAGCAATCACTTCACATCTCATGCTGACAATAGAGAAGTATTTCTGAGTGTAGTTACAGTAGTTAAAAATAACAGTAGCCCAAAATCTCAAGAGCAAAGATTAGGGTAGAACACAGGGTGCAAAACATTATTATTATTATTATCATCATCATCATCATCATCATCATCATCATCATCATCCACATTCTAATAGTGAACGTATCACCATCATCATCATTATTATTATTCACATTCTAATAGTGAACACATGAAAGAGGTAGCAAGAAATACCTAGTCTTCTGCTTTTTTTTCCTCTAGTTGATATGTAATTGCTGTTTTTGGTATGTCTCGAAGAAGTTTAAAAAGTGTGGTAGCTCTCAAAGTGATTTTCCTTTTTCCATTTGGCAGATTCCCTACCATGATGAACAAAGATGAAACAAACAAAAAAAAAGGTGAACAAATCAATAGATTTTTTCTCTCTCTGCCCTCACACAACCACTAGCATTACTGTAACAAAACTACTTACATTCTGTGTTTTTATGGGCTCTTGTATGATGGGATCTTGGAGTCTGGGTAGTACTCCTAAATGCCACTGTAATAAAAGGCAAATATAAATTAGAGGAGTTTGAACTGTTTTCCTCAATGTATTTTTAACCAGCAATTACCTATTAATCAAAGTAATAAATACTCTGTGGTCTAAAACTTCTAGATTTACAAGCAATAAACCGAACAATTTAAAATAGCTACTTGCATTGTCAGCAGAAGTTAAGACTGGACTTTTTTAAAACTAAAACACTCTGAACCAAGACATTTTAATGGTCAAGAAATCCTCTAATTTTGCGCAATAAATATGTTGTCCAAAAATAACAGGAGAAATGATGATCAGGTTTCCAACTACTTGGTTAAATTAATAATAACACAAAAATGCTCCCTCTGTTGGTTAATTTTCAAATGGTATTCCGAATATCACAATAGCATCCATTAAGAGAGTATATGCTTTTTGGGAGGAAAAAATCCAAACCCAATCCAAACAAAAACCAAATGAAACAAAAACCCCAACAAAACTCCATAACCCAAATTGAGGCACACAAGAGTAATCTTCATTATAAAATCAATTATGATTTAACAGCCATTAAGCCAAATTATTTGGATCCAGAAATAAGTAATATACACACATCAGAACTCTTAAAATTTAATTTTGGAAGGTTTGCAGGCTAATTGTTTCTGGACCAGGAAAAGTACTCTCTTGCAATGGAAAGAATACTACTGTTATTCTATTTTCTTGTGGAGTGAAAAGGCACCACTGTGTGTCATTAAGAAAACAGTTCTCTATTAGCATTGACAACAATAATACTAAGGAGGAATTTGGGAGTTTTGTTTATGCACATTAAATTTCCAACAAGTGGTTCTTTAGGAGCTTGATGGTTTTGTGCAACGAGGAGCTTTCCTGAGCTTAACAGTTTCCATCAAGGAAAAAAATTCTGTTTCCATGGAAACATCCGAGGTGGACCAAGCATGGATTAATCAAAATACAATGATGCCTTTTTGCAAGGTACTAGAAAAAAAAATTCAGTTTTAAGTGAGCACCGCTGCTCTTTCCTTCCATTCACACTAGAAAGCATGGGAAATTCTCCCCAAATGCCTATGTGACATACAGGTTAATTAGCACAATAAAAAGTTAGGTTTTCTTACATTCGTAATTAGCATGTCATTGCAAACTAGGATCCAAGGATATATTAACATGAAAAAAGAGAGAGAATGAAATAAATAATTTAAAATTACATTTACATTCCTTTTTTGGTTTTTTTTGTGCTACTGGTTATATCAAGTAACTCTTCTTAGATTTGAAAAATTTTAGTAGTTTTTTTCTGTATTCTTAGTACTGCAGGCTCATTTCTTAGTACTGCAGGCTCATTCTGATATTCAAAATCCAAGCTATGGGTTAGGAATTTTTTGTTGTTGTTGCTATGAGTGTACACGATATTATACCATTCTCAGCTACCGTCAGAGAATTTTCTGACACCACAATTTAGCTGCGAGTTCTGCCATTGCCCAGGGATGAACAAAAGACTATGTAAAAGCCAGCCTGCCTTCATCTGTGTTCTCAACAAAGCAAAATGAAACACGGCTCCATTTTTATCAGACCACTTCCACTAAAGTACTTATTTTGTCAGTTCTTTGCCTTAACAAAATAGGCACCATTTTTTTTATGACCCATGAAGTTATTTTCTAATTATTCTGTTATCAAAAGATGTTCAAAAATACTCAGAAGGTGTTAAGAGTGGCACACAATAAATAAAATAGAAACCAACAAATACCAAATGACTGTAAGCCCTCCATTTGTACACAACAACATGACATTAATGTTAGAGACACAAAATGCACTTCCACTTCTAATCCTACCTCAGAATGAGGCTCCATTCTGAAAAATTGCCAGCAATAGCATTGGCAGGGTTCCACTTTTGTGTTTTTCAAAGGTTTGGTAGCAAATACATGCACAGATTTTTTTCCTCTTTGTTTTATTACTTTCCAGCAGGGATCTGAGAATCGAGCTGGGTTTTCCATCTCCAACATCACCATTAGTAATAAAGGCTATGTTGGTGAAATTATGATCACAATAATCTGTGTGTAGTCCCTCTGTTATTAAGAGATTTGCTCAGATGTTACTTGGTGAAGAAGTCCCTGATTGAGAAGTGGCACGCATGGACACCTTGGTGCACGAGGAGGATGCGCCCTATGGGCTCCCGCAGGTTTAAATGAAGTAGAAAGCAGCATTTCCGTCATCCAGGCAGGCAGATATGACTCTGAATACACAACAGCTTGGTTTGTGCAGTCACGCACCGCAGCAGCTCATTCTGAGAAACAGGTGACAGTCAATCAGTTATTACTTACATTGGAGAAAATTCCATAACATTGTAGGCATTGGCTGGTCAGGTGAGCCATGTGGTTGCTTTCAGGGCAGTTTAGGGGCATGCACACCCCACTGTGCAGCCATGGTATGTGCAAAGGGCACATGGGGCACTGCAGGAGACCAGGAGCGGGAGGATTTGCTCAGCACAAGTTCAGGTGAGTCTTTGCAAGGGCACAGGCATGCGGAGTGGCACAGATGCCCACGACAAGGTGCCAGCTATGGAAGCTAGGGACATATGGAAACACAGCTTCCACTGTGGTGAAAACATGGGCACAGGGAGGCATTAACTCTTACAGGACTGCTGAGAGGCTGGCACACTCCTGCTTTTGGACGCTGCCCTTCAAACCCCGCTGTCACACTGGTCTGGAGGGGCAAGAGCACCACTGGCACGGCAGCACCGGCACAGCTGGCTGGAGAGAGGATCAAGCCACGAGGCAAACACAAGCCATGTGGCTGAGCAGCATGGGCTCCACATGCATCTGTGTACGCTGAGTGACACAAGGGTTGGGAAGCGTAAGGAAAGGTTTTGGAAGGCCGGGTGGAAGCAGGTTTGGGAGGTTTCCTTGTGCTCCCTTTAGACACTGCCTCCAAGAGCTTGCAGCCTCTTGCCCTTAGCTCTGCCTGCTCCATGCCATATGCCCACACCAGTCCACCTCCCTCAGCAGCTGTTCCCTCTTCCACCAGCCTTTTCCCCGCTCTGTAGGGGCACATTGAGCCTTTGGGGCTACGGCTGCACCAGTGAGGTGGAGGGGCTGAGTTCTTCGCAGAAGTGACCTTTTTTCCTGGCCTTTTTCAGCATAAACATGCCTAAAATGGCAAAATCATTAAGCAGGTGCAAGGAAAGCCCGTAGGTCCTTTTCCCCCAAACCCCTCCACCAGCTCAGCTGATGCAGGATACCAGGATCCCATCTTGCACCAGACAAGCCTGTGTCAGCAGGGAAAAGTTAGCTGAAATCACAGTGTTAGGCTCACCAAACCAGCATTTCCTAGCATGATTTCTTTTCTGCCAGGAAATATTGAATTGCCCTGGTGTAAATACCCCTTCAAAATGAAATCCTCCCTGTGGTGGAGTATGTTCCAACAAAAACTAAATATAAAGTGGATAAAGAAGTACCCTTTTCCTTGCTACCCACGACATTACCTCACAGGCTGATACAAGACTGTTTTTTTTTCACAGACACAACTTTTCTCCATATTTAATACTTAAAACACAGGCTTCTTTATAACACTACATCTTATATGCCTGAAGCTCAAGGGTGGAGATGAGCCGCCTACCTCACTCGGGTGACAAGGGACATCTAGCGGCATTGCAGCTCCCAGCACCACTGCTCAGGCTGCAGGGACAGCAGACACAGCCACCTCACCTGTCCCCATGGCATCCCTCCCCACCGCAGGGAAAACCTATGGCTGGTACAGGGAGTAACAGCTCCCTGCCTTCTCCATCCTCTCATCCTACCTTTGTGTGCACTCTCTCTCCGTTGAGTCTGCTCAGTTCTGCTCCACCATTAAGTTTCCTTAATAATACAATAATATGTTATACATATAAATATATTTTCAGTAAGAGGCTGACTATCTCAGTGACAAAGGCCTGCCATGGATAGGAAAGCATGTAGCCCGCTCCCTTTATTCGGAGACACATACAGTTTTGGAGGAATGCCTGTCCATGTGAAAGTAAAATAAATCAGTGTGTGATTAGAACAAGACTCTTGAAAATTGTAACCACATGTCCAGGCAAAATTTTTGTTTTGTTTAATTAAAAGAAATAATAAATAATGGCATGACATCCAGCTTAATTATTCACATCACTAATAAAAATTCAACACACTGTCATTAGAAACAGAGCAGTACATACTGAAAGAGGGTGGCTTTAGGTTAGGTATAAGGGAGAAATTCTTTAACATGAGGGTGCTGAGGCACTGGAACAGATTGCCCAGGGAAGTTGTGGATGCTCCATTCCTGGAAGTGTTTATGTTGGATGGGGCTCTGAGTAACCTGGTCTACTGGAAGGTGTCTCTACCCGGGGGGGGGGGTAGAGGCAGGGGGGTTGGAATTAGGTGATCTTTAAGGTCCTTTCTAACCCAAAACCTGTGATTTATGATACTTAAGAAATCAGTTTCACAGAATGTCAATTTCTTTCACAAGAAATATTTTGTTGCATGGCTTGAAAAACTGACTGAGATTGTCCCCTAATTGCTCCAATTTCCCACTCCTGACATTTAGCATAACACCTGACTGGCATGGAACTCTCTACATAGGCAGAACTGCACTTGCGCACAATTCCTCCGCTGCTGAGTGGAGTGTGGTGGCCCTCCCATCCCCAACAGCACCCAGAGCCAGCTTGGGGCTCCCAGTTGGGGCTACAATGACAGACTGCCTGAGGGCTACTTTTTTCATAGTATTTATAAGCTTTACTTGAAAATAAACTCCCCAAAACCTAAGGTTTCAGTTCCACAGGAGGAGTTTTGATGTTCCTGTCTTTCAAGGTAGCATCAAAATACTGTTGGTTTTTTGGGTGTTTTAGTTTTATTTTTTTCTCCTTTCTGCCTCATTTAGATTTCCCTGTGAAGACATTGGGGCTGGAGGGGGAATACAACACCACATGAGTGAAAGAGTAACAGAGGGCTGGATGCAGTGCTAAACCTGTGGTGGTGGCCAAAGTTCTCCAACTTCGGTTTAAGAGACCTCACATGGCTGTGGTTCACCTGCGCCTCAGCCTGGGCTTGTCACATATGTTTAAGAATAGCTGATTTATTAGTTTTCCTCTTGCGTTCTGTTCCAAAAATTATGAAGAACATTTGTGGCTGAGAGCAAGTAAAAAATGGCCCTACGGGAGATGCCAGAAACACACAGAAACACTGACTCATTAAACTCACTTTCAGTTTGTTTGGCTGCCTGTCTTTTCCTGTCCCTACCCTTTTTTTTCTCTGAAAACTTCCCCTGATCATCTCTCCCAGGTTTATTGCTTATCCATTCACCATCTTTCCCCTTTCTCTGCAAAGCTCTCTAAATTTCTTTTTTAATACTTTTTTCCTTCCCATTTCCTACTCCACATACATGTGTCCTCTCTACTACCACCTCCTGCAAACACCGTAACCCCCCCAGAATAAGACCACAGGCTGAAAAGGAAAGGAGGCAGGGAACATACAGAGCTTTATAGAGCAAAAAAATAATGTGAATACTTTTTCATGGGAAACATTTAAAGAAACAGGCCTGTCTTTCCCATTTGATATTCTTCTTGGTGAAAAAAACCAAAACAAATAACAACAATTCAAACAAACTACTTTTTCTATTAAAGCATTTCACTGAAATTCAAACAAAATGACACTTATATGTACACCTGCATATTATCTTCTTTTTCTTACCCTCCCCGTTTTCTTTCCCTTTTTTCCCCGAACAAAACCACTGTGTAGTACCCTGTGCGGAAATACATAAACCACCATCTCATTTTCCACAGAGTTCATTGTGGCTATAACACACATGTGTATCTCAAATTTGTAGATGGCAAGTTGCTACCACAACTCCATGATTAAAATCTTCCAGGGAGCACACAACACCTTTCATGGCCCTTCCACTGCTCAGAGCAGAAACCTTCTCCTCTCTGTGAGCAGCCAGCCCTGGGAGATGAGGAGAGACACAGAGTTTTAAAACATCATTAACAATTAGTTTCGAAATGAATGTGAGAAATTTTACAAGGAAAGTTAATCGGCCCAGGCTCACCTGAGCTCAGTAGAATATTACTTTGGTGTGGAAACAAGGACCACCAAACCGAGATATTTCTGTGAAGTACCCAAACCATCAGGAAAGGGATGCTTTGTTTTAGGTAGCGGTGACCCTAAAACTAAGCTTAGAGGATCAGTTCCACCAACAGGCACAGCCGGTTCCTGGCAGGCGAGGCTCGGCAGCCAGCAGTTGGCACTGTTGTTCCACGGGAGAAGGGACGGGCAGCACCAGCCAGGGATGCAGCAGCAGCAGCAGAGTGCAAGCCCAGGGACTGGTCTTCTGAGCATCACTTGTAAACACAGTCCTGAGACACACACATTGCCTGTACCTGAGCACATACACTCTTCATACACAGTCTGCCCAGTCATGTCACTAGGAAGAAGAAAATATTTCCATCATTGGTACAAACACCATGCTTGCTTAGACTCTACAAGTGCAAATCTAATCTGTCTGGCAAGACAGGTGGAACACAGAGTGACGTGCTACAGAAGAGCTGGGAAATTCAAATCGATTTGCCACATCACAAAGTAACAAATGACAAAATTCTTCACAAAAGCAACAAGATAATTCCAAACTCACTCCAAGAATATCTAGAAAAGGGAAGCTTTCTTCCAAATAAGAGGGACCCTCCTCTCCTTCAGTGGTTTGCTGCTTGCAGCACAGCCCAAAGTAGTGGTAGTTGGTGTAGATGAGCAAAACAAGGCCAAAAGAGGGGACATCACAACGGAAAGGCAGCCCTTACAAAACATGCTGATACAAAGGAAGAGGCATTTGTTAATTTTTCCCATCCCAGACCCCTTCAATACTTCACAAGCCTTGGAAAAAGTCAGAGCATAGCAAAAGGAAAACTCAGATCCTGTTTTTTTACAGCTACCTTACCTGCTCCTCAATCAAAAAAAAAATTAAAGTAAAATAAGACAGTTAAAACTACTTACACTTGTGTAGCAGAGGCAGGGAGAATCTCACTGGGAAAAAAATATTGCCTCCACACGCAGCCCTTCTCCTCTTGGACTTCAGTAGTACATGTCTTGGCAAAAATGTTAGAATATGTAAGAATTAAATAGAAACAAGTTAAATTTAAAGAAAAGGTAATCAATTGGAAACATCTGGGCAGGAACTTTAAAAAAGAAAATAAAACAGAACAAGTCTACCACATTTCATTGTGAATCCATGGAAAAGGAAACTAGTGCATCAGTACTTCAGTACATAACATGGGGAATTTTATCAGTCTCTAAGCACAGGAGCGTGAAAGCTTGTCTGAAGAAAGGGTAGGTGTCTGAGCTTTGCCTGTGCTCCTGCTCAGCACCAGAGCTATTTCATCATGAAGGGATGCTCTGTAATCAAGGTAATAACTGGCTTTCAACACACAAAAGACAGAATGGTGGAGAAAAGCCTGGGCTAAAAAAATTAGATGGTTAAGGGTGAGAGATTGTTACTCAAGGTCTTTCTTTTGGTCACTGGTTTGAGGAGGGGAAAAAGACCTCATGATATGAGAAAGAGAAAGGAAAAAAAAAAGAAGACTTATTGAGAAATAACAAAGAAACATTCAGAAAAATTAATTCTGGGATTTGGAAAAGTAAATTGGTGAAGGAGCGAGAGCAGAAGTTTCCCAGTGCATTAAAAAAAATCCAAAAACAAGAGACAGCTTTGTCTAAAAATGTGCCACAAGAAAAACATGACAACAGCAGCAGCAAAATCCTTTCCTGCTGTGATTGCAGCAGCAGCAATGCCAGAGCACATTGTGGGGGGCATGTATACATTGCATTTGGTTTAATGGCCTGAAAAATAAGTAATTCGTTCCTTTACACTGAGACACATTTCTCAGACTAGGGAGAAAGAGAAGGCAGTTTAGCACTACATTACCATGTCTGCCTGTTGCAATGGCCCTCATAAGGGAGGAGCAGCCTTTTTGGAGCTGCACCTGAGTTCCTCTAGCTGTTATTGGCACAGCCTCAAAGGTAATTTTGCCAAGCAGTTGTCCTTCTGTGAGCACATTCCCTCAGAGCAAGCTTACCACCAACTACATAATGGCAAGGAAATTTTTTGTAAATCCTAAAAGAAAATAGGATCATATTAGTGAACCTCTTTTAATCTGCCTTCAGTATATATTTACTGCATTGCCTTGCATGGATATCTATAAAGGAGATACAGTGTTGTCTCTTTTAGTTTTACCCCACGCTAAGTCCCCAGTTATTTTCCAAGGGGAGATGAAATATGACTGCGAAAATCAGTGCACTGTATTGAGAAATCAGCAACTGACTTTTGAAGGTCTGTGTCATACAGCAGGGTCTCACTCCATTGTCTAAGTCATGAATGTCTTACATATTCTGTAAATTCACATTAAAAAATCAAATTACAAAGTTTAAATTATTTTTTATTATGGTCTGGGGTCTCCACTTGCAGAGACAGAGGTAATATAAAACCCATCAGGCTATTTCAGGAAGACAGCATCAGTTCTACACCAGTTATGCCCATTCTGCATTTGGAAGCCCCACCACCATCACAGGATTTGCAGCACAGAGACTAAGAGCTGAGCTTTGCCTGTATCCAGTAATTCAATTTTCCGGTTTCTTTCACAAGGGAAATTTGACACAAGACACCTTTAATCTCACTGCTGTCTCTGCCCATCACTTTCAAGGAAGCTGCAGCAACAGTGGAAAAACTAGATGCCTCTAGTTAAAGGGAAATCTGGATTTTAAAATGTCACCACTAGACGTCCCCTTAGCTCTAGCCAACCAAGCCGAGGTGCTTCTGTAGCCCTGATGGCTTCTTCCAGCCACCCTGTGCAACACCAGCAGCCACGGAAGGAGCAAGGACCCTCCAGGGACTCTACCTACCACCTCACAGTTTTTAGACCACGTTAGCTGCACCCATGATTTATGTGCTACTGTCACACCCCGTGCTTGCCAAGCAGAAACATACCTTAAGTGTTAGCGGTTGGCTGAGAAGAACGGGTCCATTCAGGCCTGGTTGCAGCCTGTCTTTGCCTTTCTGACTGCCTGGGGAAAGCCACTGAGGTGGATCTGCACCAATTCTGATCCCAACAGGTCTAGAAATTTCCTCTGATACCCTAATGAAGAAGCAGAGGTTCAGCGGGTGTAAGGCAAAGCAGCTGTCAAGGGAGCCAGTCTATGCTCTCTGTGAATGGCCCTTACCTTTCAGAAGAGAAGATCTTACATTCCCCACATCCTGCCTGTGACATGAGGTTAGATAAAATATGTTTAGGAGGCATGACCTGGCCTGTAGCCCAGCTGTCTGACCACAGTAACCACACTCTTTCCTTATAAACAAGACACTGTTCCTTCTGGGTATCTGCGATTTGCCAGTTCAGCTTTATTCAGCTCACTAGAATGATTTTTGTTGTTATTGTT
The DNA here is from genome assembly GCF_003984885.1 of Neopelma chrysocephalum. Classification (NCBI taxonomy): domain Eukaryota; kingdom Metazoa; phylum Chordata; class Aves; order Passeriformes; family Pipridae; genus Neopelma; species Neopelma chrysocephalum. The sequence continues at coordinate 24,359,107 of NW_020897714.1, forward strand.
GTTGTTGTTGTTAATGCATTTTCCAAAATCAAAACAATGGCTGTGGAACACTGTTAAAAAACACTGCTTTTCCTGCAGCTTTGGTGAAACATGGAAAAATCATCTGTTGTGCAGCCACTTGAAGTGGGTTGTTTAGCTGCTTGAAAAAGTTCTCAAGGAAACTTCTCTGAGAGATGTGGTCACCTGCCGAGACTGACACTTGCACCTTATGTCATAGCTCAAAAGAATGAGATCATCATCACTTCAGGCATTTCAAGCAGGGATAGAAGGACCAGTTGAGAGTTAAGTTCCGCTCGATCAGAGTGTCAAGAGAATAGAGTCAATGACCCAAGGGAGGATTTTCTTTTTGGTCCCCAGTTAAAGCCACAATCACTAACCTCGTCCCTAATAATTTTTGCTCCTCGTTAATATAAATTCAATAATCTCTCTGCCAACTGGGAGTATTGTGAATAATTCATCAAGTAAATTGCTTGGACATAGTTGCAAATATTCCACTAATAATCACCACAAGATCTCCTGCTGTCTTGCTGCGCTCAGGTATTTCACTGTTGACTCTGCTACACACCTGTAATTGTCACTCTAATCAGAATGAGGTTTCAGAATCACTGCTGCTCCTACTCCTGAGGATGGCAGATCGCAAATGCATACCAAGAAAACACAATCTCTTTGTAACACACCTTCTCATACTCCTTTCACAGTATCCAAGCCTTGCCACTCATTAAATACTATCAGTCAGGACACACGTAGGTGATTTAAATCTGTACTGGAATGTTAAGAGCAGAGTTTTCTGTCTTCCAGTCAAGACCCTGCTCAGCCAGAAAGGCCCCTAAGTTGTCTTCTGAGATGTAAGTTGGCTTTCTTCTGTGTTCTCTCAGAAATTCAAACATTCTATGTTAAAGCAGGCAGAGCATACATAATGTACACACATTGGAGTTTTTGGGGGGTTAGGGCAAGAAGTAAGTATTTAAATTGCAGGAAGGGAGATTCAGGTGAGGTGTAAAGGCCTGTTTTCCAGCAGTAGGAATGATGAAATAGTGGAGCAGAGCACTTGGGAATGGTGTAGGACCTTGAACACTGGACATCCTTGAGGACAGGTCATGAAAGCAACCCCAAGAGACATTTGCCTGAAGTTGATTCTCCTTTTGAACATGTCCCCAGCCCCATCACCTCTCTGGTACCACAGTAACACAGTGCAAACAGTCTTTTCCTCTAATTTAAAATGAGATATGCTCCTCTGGGTACTGTGATAGTAGCAGTTACAGAAGATGCAGAAACTATCTCTCTTGCAGACACCAGCTGGGGTTATTTTACAGGGACAACTTTCCAATCAAAAAGGAGGCAGAGCTAAACCATTTCTTTGCCAACTCCGCCCTCCGTAAGTATATGCCAATCTTTCCTTGGACTTTGTCCCTGAATTTGAAAGGTAACCAGAAAGCATCAGATAAGAAACTGGACACATCAAAATAGTCAAACAAAACCTGAAGGACTTTGACAATAAACACGCATGGAGCGAAGACACTTTCACACAGATTCCTCACTTCCGCGTGTAGGAAGACCTACAGCAGAAATTTCGTTTAGGAGAGAAAAATACAGCATTGAGATCTTTATAGCAATCCCTAGCTACTCTCTCTGGTACTTTTTGTCACCCACACAGATCACAGGCTCACAGAGGTGCCATCTTTTGGGCACCATACAAACACGGGACGAGTGCGGGAACGCCCTGAATGGTAATGTAATACAAACAGAGATAAGGGAAGAGGAACAACAGTGAACAAATGCAATGCACTCTGATTACCAGAAAAATCCTGGCTTGCTTCCTAGAGAAGCTGTGGTGGCAGAAGCTGTGGTGGCACCTGAATCAAAGAGGCCTCCTGGAGCAGAGGACAACATAATGTTAGCCAAAATACATTGGGGTTAAATAAATCAAATAAGCACGTCATCACCATGACAAAGCAAAAGATATCCATAGAAGGACAACTAAAAGATCCAGTGTGCTCACGCCACTCTAAAGGCTTAAACAAACTAAACTTAAAACAGTTCAGCTGGTTTATCTTTTTAGATAATTTATAGAGCAGTATCATACCACCACAACAGGGCCCACTCAGGACATGGGGATCACCCCAGCTCTGCCCCCTCACCAGAATACCTCTCCTGGCAGAAGCTGGGTGGGACATGCGGTGTGGCTGATGGAAGCAGACTCAGGTGCCTTAGCCTGTGCCCCTTGGAGGTGATGCAGATTTGATGGCCAGATGGGCCCTCAGCATGGCAGCAGCCCACAGCCATTTACACCAGGTTCCTTCAACAGACTGAAATGCACTCCTAAATCAGTCTGAAACTACGGTCTCCTCTGCATTCACTCCTAAACTTAATACAGTTTGTGTCAGATTCATCCTTTCTCTCCCTCTCTCAATCACATCCACACACACAGACACACTAAAAAGATAAGCAATGCGTTGTTCAGTGTAATTTCATGAGTTCCACTTTCTAATGACACTCCCCAAACCTGCTACCTCTTCTTAAGGCTAAAATACAGACTTTCACTCTGGTCCTTTCAGAAAGGGTAGAGTTATTGCTTTGCTTCCAGCTAAGCAAATTAACTGAATTTGCAAATCACAGCTACATTCACAATTGTAGCACTAACACAGGGAAAATAGCACCTCAGCTGGAAAGTCTTTCAGCTCCTAATGTCTGAGAGTAAACTTTCTTGGACCTATGAAAGCAATTATTTTTCTGTTTGAAAAGAACTTCCTCCTACCACTTTGATACCAGGCTGCTATCACTATTCAAGTATGCAAATCTGACCAAGCCACCAAAATAAATGTTAAAAATCTCCCTGGGAATAAAAGTACTGTTTGTATAGACTTTAACATCCTTCTCCCACCTTCCAAGCAAAGGCTACTCTAGCAGCTGGTAGGGTGAGGCTCTCCCAGTGAGGTGGGAGCGGAAACACGACAGCTTATCCTTACGCACTGTCTTCAGTGTTTCGCTGAGTTAGGAAAGGACAGGACACCAAACACATTCCATGGCACTCTGCCAAGCTGGGGCCCAAAGGGTAAACAGAAAGTAATACACAGGATGCAAAAGCATCTTTAAAAGAAAGAAAAAGAAGAAAGGGGCACCAGGTGGTCACTGAAATGATCCAGAACAGAGGAATGTGAACGAACATTTCAAGTTCTGCTCTTAACACCTTATTAAACATATAAGGATCTGTGTCTTAGGAGCAGGCTGTTCTGGGAGAACCATGTCAGGCTGAGATTTTGCAAATAATCCATCTCCTCCCCAGTCACCAGTGAAGTCACCACCTCAGCGCCCAAGTGTCCCTGTCTTTCCAGCACTACATTTAAGCACAATTGCCCCAAACATTTTTTTCCCTAATTAAACTGCCTTCCAGTGCCATTACAGTAAATTACCACAAGCAGATTTTGTTCATTTGCTTTTTAACTGCGGACTCGTATAACGCAGCGTGCAAACCCTAACGAAGGGCATTTGTACGCCAATGAGGGTCGATACCACAGTTTAACAGAGAGCAGCTTTGTAAAGGGAGAACAAGGCTACTGCAGTGTGCTCTAGGGCTTTCACTTCCTATGGCCAGCGCCGGATCTCTGTTCCGTGTTAATGAACAGCTGCTGTTCATTCAGCCATCGAGGTGGTCCGCTGGGACGGGCCGCTGTGGGACAATTCGGAGGGGACACGCCGCATGCAAAGTCCCTCCGCCTATCTGAACGCTTGGCATGAACAATGCTGGCCAAACCATCCGTGCATATCACAAAACTCGGGAAGTCACACAGCATCATTTAGGTCCCATGCTCTTTGGTTCAAAGGCAGAGTGGTACAGAAAAGGGCTCTGCTGCTCAGAGAAATAACTCTCTTAGAGCCAAGAGGTGGCCATTACAAAAGCTGTGTTCCTTCAGCCGGGTATTCCAGAAGAGCTTTTGGGCTGTGATGAGGCCTTCTCATCTAGTGGGACACATGAGAAGGCACTCTCCCATACAAGCTAACGTTCCAGTGATTTTCATTCAATCTCAGGTGACTCTTTTTTTTTTTTTTGAGGAGGTCTGAAAATGGTGCATTAATTGCAGTCTGCTCTTAATTGTTTTTCCTAAGCTAAAATAACTCAAAGGTCAATCATTTAAAAAAAAAACAAAACCAAACAAACAATAAACAAACAAAACCCCAAACCCACACAGCAACAACAAAAAAAACCACAAAACACACCTTCATGCTGAAATAAGAGTCCAGGCACTTGCAGTAGTTTACTGGAAATCTGCTTAAATACACAGCTTTAATTAAAAGGGTGTAGTTTTTTTTTTTGCACAAGCCTCAAGAGAGAGTCTTGCCCAGGAAAGGTGATGGGGACAGGGGGTGAAGGCCAGCCCAAAGAAAACCTGGCCATGTGACCATAGAATATTTTTGTGCTATCCTTTCCTTCCCAGCTAGCTGTCCATCCTGTCTGGGAACCTGGCTGCCTCCCTAAGCACACGTGAAGAGTGAGCCATGCTCCCAGCCTATGTGCTGCAGCTTCACTGGTCTCACGACAGCCTCAGTCAATCTCCCCTTATCTTTATTCTCTCTCCCTCGAAAAAGCAAATAAAACCCCCTGAGCCTCTCCAAAGCCAGTTGCCAAGCAGAAATGAAGCAGAAATCCCAAACAGAAACATTGCCACTAGATTATTTACAGGCAAATACATACATGGCAATTGCTCTATCCCTTTATATCTATTTTCTCACCTTTTTGTTTTGGCACAAGAAATAGGCAGCATGTGATAGTAAGGTCAGGGTATCTCTGGTTACAGCAGTGCCTAAGAAGCGTTGTTCTAGTAAAACGACACCATGTGCAAGCCACATTATATAAAAAGCAAAGGAGGCACAGGCATGGGATACGAAGCACTCCAGACACAGAGATATCCACACTAGCCTTAAATGATGAGACCACTGCTACAGGTCCTGCCCAAAAAGCAGAATGTTAGCCTACTCTAAACTTGGCACTACCATGGCAAAACGATTAGGGATAGCTGGAGAGGTAATCCCACTGCTGCAGCTGCCCAGCTCACGCAGCCTGGGTCCCTACGCAGAGCTGTTCTTTCCCACTGTGTTGCAGGGGGCTCACGTGCCAGACAGATCTCTAGTTTGGACAGATAATGTGAACAGAACTAGGCAGCACTGCCAACATCAGCCACAGGGTAGGCGGAGAGAGAGTAGGATGTCATCACCCAAAAGCTCATGAGGCAACCACTACTCTTGCTCGGCACAGCATTCCTGCCAGTGCAACATGACAAACAGCTGCTTGATTTTTGCAGGTGTCTGTACAAGATTTCCCATCCTCAGAGTGTCCCTTTCTCCTGTTTTCTGTTTGGTTTGACTCCTCAAACTACTGTTTTTCAGCTGGTTTCAAAAAAGCAGCAAAAAATCAGTATAGGTTGGGTAAACATACAGGAGACTCCCCAGAAGGTTCATAAACCTTCCACTAAGTTATCCAGAGCTTCAGTTTTCTACCAAAGTGCCTGAAAACAATTTGTCTGCTTTCCCATTTCATTAGGAGGCTGTTGCACAGCTCTAACACTGATATTGCAGCAAGGATCTTTTGAAGGTACTGATTGGCACGTCTTTTCCATTTATTTTCTAATAAAAAAGAATCATACACACTAAGCTTTCTAAAAAGCAACTGTACTGGCATTCAGCCACAGCGGAAAGCACTGCAAAAGCCCCTGATGCTTTTACTTTACAATAAATTCAGACAGCTTTGTTTACAAACGGGACTGACCTTTCATTTAACTAACTTTTTAAAGAAAATCTGAGAAAATTTATTAGTCCACTGTGTCAAATACATTCTCTGAGCAACAGACCTCTGATCCCTTTTACTTGCATCCAGACATTTCAAAACTGGTTCAGTAGGTGTTTTCCCATTTCCAGTTAATGGAGGCTTATCATGGTTTATACACTGATCCTGTTCCATTTAACCACATCTCCAAGGTGCAAGATTAAGAAGGAGTGCTCAAAACCATGTGCTCTTACCAAAAATCTCAGGTTTTTTTTCACAAAGGTGTCCAACTTAGACTCCCCTTGGCCCCACAAATCACATTTCCATAGCATCACCACAGCAACGAAGTGCAAGACTTTACCAAAATCCCTCCAAAAATCTCCATTTACCTTTTTCTGCCTTTTAGTTCAAGCTTCTAAGTGTATTTATGCAAAAGATCAGAAGATGTTGCATACGGGTATAACCAAATGACAGCTGTCTTCATCAAATCACTTTTGCAGTCCTGGAAGTGTTGGGAAGCACTTTATGGCAACTTGTTCCCAGAAGAAGTGCTTGAGTGGCTGCAAGTTCCCAGCCCCAGGAAAACCTGGCCAGTGAGAAGCAGGATGAGCTTCTGCAACCACAGGGATTACAGTGCCAGAGGAGAACATGAAGGAGAAAGTTTAATTCCTTGTTGTGACAGATTTCAGCAAAGGCTTGAACTTCTGTCTCCTGCATCACACTCAGGTGCTCTCCTCTCATGATTAAGTTAATTGCCATTTGTTTTTTCACTTTTCTTCTCACTTTCTACGTCTTTAAAAATTGGTCAAGAGGGGAGCAGCCCCATCCAGCAAGCTCGAAGAGGCAGGGGCTTCAGGTCTACATCCAGGTCCAACTGATCTGTGGCTTGAAGCCAGTTGCCCCTTTACCTCCCTCCCCAGCAGGCAGGGTTTCATCTCCTAAAATCTCCCCTCCTCAGGTTTCTTCACAACATCATTTATAAAACTCTCCTTTTGCTTTGATGAAGAATGAAAACCAGACGTGTCAATCCTCACTTTTTCATGAGGAAATCTTCCATCACCATTTCCTGCCAACCCCAACTGTTGCCTTATTAAGATGCATATATTTCAAGGGTACAGACTGCCTCACCAGTAGTGGAAATTTAGATAGGAATTTTGGAGCAAGGACACAACATGCAACACAATGAGGATCTAGACAGGGAGAAAATTCGGGATATAAATATTTGTACAAATGTGTTCCTATATTATACATGATGATTTCTGCAAAACAGAGAGTATTTCAAAAAATTAAATTGTCCTGAAAGAAAAAAACAAATGGAAAATACAAAAACAGGAGGAGACAAAATGAAGATATTTCTAAAAGAAAGGGACCTTTAAAAATACAACGACGGGGCAGGCTATAGTGAACTTAAATACCAGCCTGCAATAAACTCCATGTAACAGGATCCCTCAACCTAGTCCAGCTCTTAGGAGGTTTCAGCTCCACTTTCCAGGCATATCTCTTCGACCTTGTCTCTGTCACATAAACAAACTGAAATGAACATATGTTTTTAAGTTTGTTTCTGAAATAACCAGACTGAAGCAGAAATACTGCACTGCCTACACTACTCTCCCCCCACCTTCCTCAGGGGAGAAAGCAGAGAAAAACCATGCGTGTTAGTCATATCAGATGAAGTGCTACAGCGACGAGGATTTATACAAAACAGAGACAAAAAAAGTCTGTTGGTCCCAGCTGCGGGTGAACAATGAGCTGTGAGACCAGGCAGTGACTGAGTGCAAAGGCTCACTCACCTCCAGCCTCGATGGACTCCCCGAAGTACGCATCAGCCCTGCGAGCGTGCAAGAAATCACCAGGCACGTTGCAGGGACGTGTCTGCCCTCTGCAACATGCAGAGCTGAGGATGTGCACCAATAGAACCCTGTAAATAGATTGGGCAGGAGGGGTAAGGTATTGCTACCCCAGCCTCTGCTGCCCTTTCATGACAGAGGTGGACCACACTCAAGGCACTACAGGTACCGAGGAGGTGTTTTTGTCCATCAGAGGATGCTATAGCAGCCCAAGAGGTGCCCTGACAGGCTCATGTGTAAAGATCAAGGATCCTGCAGTTCTAATCATAGTAACAACTTCAAAAGGAATTACCCCTAGTATCAATAAAGGCTGGGGGATCAAGGGATCGAGAGTAGCCCTGACAAGGACTTCAGGGTAGTGGAGGATGAAAGACTGAACATGACCTGACAATGTGGGCTTGTGGCCCAGAAAGCCAGCCATGTCCTGGGCTGCATCAAGAGATGAGTATTCTCACACTACTGCAAATACATCATTACCTATGAAAACAAACTGACTACATCTACATCCAGCCCTTTCTTTTCTACCCTAGACACTGAGCCCTGCAGATCCTTTTCCTGTCATAGGCCTGCTTGTTCCTTGAAATATAGGCTGCATGCTCTCCATGGATTAGAAAGACATTTTATACCTGTGCCTACAATAAGTGGAACTATATACCTGAAATGGAAGCTTGTTTTTTCAGGAAAGTAAAAAATTCAGACACATGGAATTTCTAATAATCATTATTATACTCACAAATGGATTTTCTCATTTCTCAGTTTGGAGACTCAAAATCTTTAAGGAAGGCTTATCTGAAAGACATATCAAATTGGTAGGAGAACCCAAACCCTCCTGTCAAAAATGTCATTTAATGAACCTACAAGTAAGATTTAAAATTCTTCTGTAAATGAAGGGAGATAGGAAAAGTCAATTTCCACTTTGGAGAATTTTATTTGTTGTCTACCTACAACAGTTCTGTGCATAACTAGTTGAATTGCTGTCACAGTGTCAGGTCTGCAGAGAATATATAGCTATTTATTTTTTAAATGATTAAAAATTTCAGGATCTAGCACTTCAAAGGCACTGTGACAACAATGGAAAAAATTTACTTTGCAAAATTTTAGAAAGCTCAAATTGGCAATGTCTCTTTAATTGGCTTTAAAACATTTAATAAAATTTTATGATACAATCCTACCCTACAGCAACCATTAATCCCATATGGCTATGGGAGATACCAAGTAACCTATGAAAGCTGGAAGAGAACCTTTTGTTTTTTTTCCAGTCTATAGTGTTTACTAAAGCAATTACAGGAGATTTAGCAGATCGTCTCAAAAAAAGAAGTTGCTGCAAGCTCCCCTTTCTTGTTATGACAGGCAGCCCCATGACTTATTCTGGGTTCTAGCCCCAGCTCTGCCCTAGCTGTTTTTCCAGTCTTATGCAAACAAGGAATAGTTCATTTATTTCTGTTTCCTAATCCCAAATTGTATCACTACCATTTGATTTGCAGAGATGCCACACAATGCCCCAGAGAGAGCAGGTTTAACACCGTGCTGCCTCACTGCACAAGATGACACAAGGCTTGGAAAAGTGGTAGGGTAGAAGGTCAGGACTTTTATAAAAGGTAGCTATTTGGGCATAAGCTTAAATAAGGCTGCCAATGAAGTTCCAGCAGGCAAGGTGGTATGGAAGACAAGCGATAGGCTCGTAGAGCTTGGCAGAATGTGATAAGTGGGTTTCACAATACATCAGGAGATTTCTCCATTCGCTAATGTACATGTGAATATCAAAAATTCAATGGCAATGTGGGAAAAGAAAAGCAGAAGATGAATTTTTTTTTTTTAACCTAGGTTGCGGACAAACAGAATGGCCATTGCAAACTGAGAGTGTACTGAAAGTAAAAAACCATCATTGTGGTCTGCATGCAGCACCTTGGTACTAAACATGGAATGAAGTGTTGAACGCAGCTGTAAATCCCACTAGCTCCGGTAAAACCTCTGTTCATAAAGCACAAGCATTCAGGTGGGGTTTCACCTTCTTTGGCAGCACCATTCTGCTCCCACCAGCACTGCCCTCCTCCTGGGCTGCCGTGATGGTCCCCTTCTGGCATGACAGCTCCAGGACAAGGACTAACTCAAGCAAAGATGAGCTTATCTGTCCTTTTGAAGTATTCTGGCACACCTTGAAAAGTGTGCAGGTAGGGTAAAGCATCAATGGGATGCTTTAAAGTCTAGTCTTCTAAATCCCTGTTTGTTCTGACACAGACCACTGCCCACTAGCAGGCGGCACCAGCAAAACCCAAAATACCATCTGTTTTTAAAGCATCCACAGGAAATACCTGCAAGCAAAGAAACCAGCAGGCTGTTAGACTTTACCTGTGGGATTCTCTTTACAAGCTATTAGTTTCCTGCTCGTGATGTTGGCTCCCACCCAAGTGAGATGTACTTCAAAGGAAGAGCTTCCCCAGTAGAGACTCGAGGCTGGAAGTGCAGTGACCAACGGGGACAGGCCACTATGGGACCCTCATCTCCAAGCCTGTGTTGCTTTCACCCTTTTGAAGAGTAAAAGATAAGGAAAAGAAATTGCAAGTGCTTGTTCCCTGCTATGTTTTCTTGTGGCTATTTGCCATGTGGTGCGCTGAGGAAAAATGTGCGATTTTTGTGCAGTCCCGACTGCAAGAAGGTGCTGGTGCAGCCCTGTTGCTATTAGTCAGATATGTCTGCTTGTTACTGGAAGCAAGGAAAGAAACAACATGCCAGTGAGGCTCCTAAAGAAAGTAACATGGAAAACAGCTGTTTATCCAATGCAAGGAAGTAAAATGATCATTCAGCAGAGCTGAACTAAGAACTTCTGTACAGCCCTGGGATGGACCCAAGGGAGCCGTGTGAAGTTACGCATGATGTAAACACGGGAGTTGGCTGGAATAGGAGTCATGTACTGAGGTGAACCCCTGACCAAGCTCTGCATTAAAAGGAGACAAGGGAAATCTCACATTTTTGGAACACGTTAAGATCTGTCCCAAGAGCTTGATTTGAATTAAAGGACTCTCAATGAGTCCCTCCCCCTGAATCATGAGTTAAAAACCCCAAACCTCAAATTCTCAAAGCACCTTAATTGCATGATACAGGCAGTAACCTCCCATGGCATCTATCCCTCTTCTGGGTGAGGAAGAAATGTTACACAGAGGGAGCCACCACCATTGCTTTCTCTGGAGGTATAAGAGGCTGTGAATGTATGATCACATCTTCTCAGGCTGCCCCTTCTGCCACTACTTACTCAGCCTTGGGTGCAACACACAGGGTATTTCCCAACAGCACCAGAGGATGGCATGCTGGAAAACATCAAGACAGGTCTTAGATTTGCAGGATGCCAAAGGAAAGGGCTTTATACTGAACAGGATTAAACAGCAGGACAGACTAACTGAGGTGAGATATGAGGACACTTACTCAGGGCCAAAGGTTAATGCCTCCCCACATGACGAGGGTCGGTATCTGAGGAATCCAGAGGCCACTATGCAGCTACTGACCTTTGCCCCGGGGTCTGAGAGGCAGTGCTCACCAGCTCCCAGGTCGGGCATGTGCCATAGCAAAAGACAGTCTGGAGCAGAAACTGAGATACTATAGCTAGAAGAAAGAGATAACATCAGTAAACAGACCATGATGGGGACAAATAAGCTGGCTTCTAGCTTGGTTTGTTGTAAGCCCTGGTGACACCAAACTGGAGCATGAAGACAGTGCCCAAAGGACAGCAGGCTCATGAGACAGTGCCTATGTAAATGACACCCGTAAAGAAATGGAAGATTACCTTTCCAGAGGATTACCTTTCCAAAGGATTACTTTTTCAAATTGAGTATCTCTTTTGCTCTCCCCACAGTTCCTGATCCTCCAAAGGAGCTCCTGGTCCTCCATGGGGCTTTTCAGGTCGTAAGTAACACTCCCTGGAGGGTAATGGATCAACTCAGCTCCTGAATCATAGAATCATAGAATCAGCTGGGTTGGAAAAGACCTCTGAGATCATCAAGTCCAACCCTTGATCCACTACCACCGCTGTTTTTAGACCATGGCACTAAGTGCCACATCCAGTCACAGAAGAGGACCCCAACAGGAAAAAGGGCACATTTTACGGGCTGTACTGCTAGTGCTGGCTGCCCTTCTGCTGTGCCATAGGAAATGTGTAGTGGTGTATAAACAGCCTGGCTACTTTTGACTCTCGTGTTGTGAAGTTTTGCTTCCTCTACTCCCCATCAGATGTGGGAGCTCTCCCATGTGGCTGCTGCTTCTGGTACAGCATCCTCCACAAATGCATTCAGCTACTACTGTCCAAACAAGAGGGGGATTAAAGTGCTGAGCAGACTCTTGCTATTTGCACAGCCACCCACTGTGGCACCCCACGGCACCCAGCACCAGGGCTGTCGCCGTGTTCATTCCAGCTGATGCCACAGCCTGGCGCTCTGCACCTGTTCCAAGGTGTCATGGGAAGAAGAACAGACCAGGATGGCCACTGCCAGACTGGCCTGTGGGGAAGTCCCTGTGCCTTGATGCAGTGCGAGCACATTTCCACAGTCACTGGAGCGGTGGCACAATAATCTGGAGCAGCTGCTAGCATTCCTCTTGTACCCCAGGAGTGATCAAAGGCCTGCAGTGGCTTCACTTTTTCAGTGTTACTAGAAGAATGGAATAGTGTCAAGGATACACAGGAATTTCCCTTTTATCACAGCTGGAGCCACAGAACATTTATAGGAAGCAGAAGGGATAAGTGATCCAGTCATCAAGTATTTTCCAAAATCTCTCTACAGACACAGGTGGTAGGCACAATTTTCTCCCTGTCCTCATACTCTCCTTAGGGATCCAGCAGAAGCGTTGTACCAGTTCTGGAAAAGTTGGGCCAGATGAGGTCTTTGGAGGTCATTGTGGGACTTGCAGTGAAGAGTTTCACTAAAAGCATAAATATATTATACTCCAGTCACTGCTAAGCCGTAAGTCTTGAAAGTATGAAAGCAAACTTTGGTCTTTCAAAGAAGAACTCACCAAGAACAAGTCCTTAGCAGACATAAAAAATAATCAAAATAAAAGAAGAACACGTTATTTAAGTGTTTCATTGTTTGCCAAGTATCTTACATGCACCATGGGAGCTAGGGAAGAAAGGTCTTTGCACAGAAACTGCTAAGAATGCCTATTATATCACACTTCTCCCAAAGCCCAGGCTGTTGTCATGACGGTGATCACCCTCATGCAACAAACATGATCAAAAAGATCACGAACGCTTCCATATGAAAAATTCCTTGGTCACTAAAAGAAGGAATCCTGCAGGCAATGCAAGATTAAGGTGGGATGTAATCCTCATCTCACTGGGTGTCCTTAAGAACTATACTGTGACACATGTGATGATGTGAATATAGAACAAGAAGATGCTACAACAACTAGTAGAAGTGTTGTCCAGTTCAGCTTACATAATTTGTTACCACACTGGAAAACGTAGCAAGAAGAAAACAAGCAACTTCACTTCATGTATAGCCACCTACTAAAGCACTACATAGACCTTATTTCTTAGAGCTTAAAAGTGAAACTAGAGGTTTTCCTTATGTGTTAGTTTATCATATTTAATGGCAAAAATACAAAAGAAATATTAGTCTTAACACATGCTACCAAAATCTCTAAGCTAAATAGTTGAAAATATGCAAGCAGATATTCCACGTGCAGGACAGACACATGCTATTTTATGTGAGTTATTAAAGGACTAGGCTGAAAATATGCAGACTTTAAGACCGTGTTTTAAGAAATTTTAACTAAAAACACATGCAGAGTATGCATTCTAGCAGATAATTGCACAGAGTGGAGCACGACGTATAGAGAAAATAGAAACTGTAGCAACATGCACTTTTTATCTAATAAATACATGTATTATAAAAGTACTTCCAATTTTCCTTTTTATAAAAGCAAATTTTTAGGCGCTACAGGTCAGCCACCTCTAGAATCTCTCTAATCTAATCTACAATGTGTAAACACACCCAGATTGAGAAAATTCAGAATACTATTTTTAACATATTCCCTTGTACAAACCAAAAGTTCAAAAAAAAAAAAAAAAGAAAACCTACAAATGTCCAAGAAAATATGAAACCTAGAAGATGGCAAGGCCAGTCCTCAGTCCATGGCTCCTTCCCCTTCCAAGAACTAGGGAGTCTATATTTAAAGGCTTTGCACATTTTCCCATGTTCCCAGGATACTCAGCAATTTGAGATAAAATGAGTAAAAGGGTCACCTCTTTACCTGAAAAGATCGCTGACAAGTTTTGTTCAGGTAAGGAGGCCGTTAAGTACTTTCTTTACCTGGGATTTCTGCAAGTTTATAAAGTAAGAATCCTCAGATATCTGACCCACTTTTCCTGCAAAAACTTAGATCTAACCTTCTATATTTTCAATCTATATTATTTGTGTCTGGATACAGGGGACAGGGAACAAAACACGTGCAAGCGTAAGATGCTGCTTCTCTTTACTTGTCTGAGAGGACTAATGTAACTATAAAACTCTGCATCATCAATACAGGAATCACAAACCTCCCTTAGTTGCTTTTGAAGGTGTTCTTGTGTGCTTTACGAGCTTTGTTAGAGAAGGCAAACTTGTGTTGATAGGATGGCAACATTCACTACTTGCTAATAAGATCAGGCTGAGACTTCATTGTTTTTATTTCCTAGAGAAAGAACTGAGATCACATCTGCATTTTATAAAAGCTCCTGAATAGTTACTGATCGACACAACCAGCAGCCAATGCTTTGCCTCTAGAAACTTGCATTGTTTTGCAGTTGGAATTGCTAGATACCATGTCCTCGTAAAAAATCTGGCTAAGTCATTTAAGCTCTGAAGCTGAGAGCTGCATGCACTCCCCTGAACAGCTAACAGAAATTGTTACTAACAAGAAGTGTATGTGACAGGTTCTGGGCTGCATTATTTGGCTTCCTTTGTTCTTTAAAGGATACTTATTGTCAGCTCAAAACCTGCTAGTATTTCTAGCTTCTGTGAAATAAAGCTCTTTTGAGTTAGTAACTCAGATGTAAACGGGAAAAAATGCATTTTCCTATCTGTTTTCTGGGGTTTAATATAAAATCTGCAAATGCGTTAGAACAGCAGGGTAGAGAGCCAGAGGTGCTATGGGACTTAAAAAGTCTCGTGTGTAAAAAGTCTTCACACTATTTGCTGTCAGTTAAGGTGCAGGGGAGTGGGGAAGGACTTGTAAAACCCTCTGCCTCTCTTCAATTTCTCTGACAAACACATTGGCTGAATTTTATAAGGACTGGTCTAGCAGTGAAGCTACAAGTAAGGTGACTTTTGCCTGTTACCCCAAGGTTGTTTGTTATCCGCACCCTGACGCGTGCTGTAGCAGAGAAGGGTGCCTGTCTTGCCTCGTGGGTGACAGACCGCTTTGCCTGCCTGTTCCTAGAAACACAAGTCCTTTTCCTGTTCAAGCTCCCTGTTCTCTGAATTACGGCAGGTCCATCAATCCTTTTTTCACAGTTGCTGTTGAAGGCTATCATGTATCAGACTAGTGTACTCCTGCCAGAGAGGCTCACTTGCTTGTTTGCCCAGGACAGGCACCACCGAGGCAGTCGTTCTTTGCTTAGCTCAGGATCACACACAGCTTAGGGCACACACATCACTCTGTTCCCAGAGCACGTGAGCAAACTGGATGTGTTCTGATCCCAAAGCAAATGAGCAAACTGTGCCTTAAAACTCCCCACAAGGTGCAGGATTGAGAGGAATTATGGAAAAGTGGGTTCTGGGGTGGACTTGGAACATGGAAGCTAAGGGGTAGGAATCAGCCACTGGGCAGCAGAGCCTCTTCATGGAATGCTAATACAGGACTGGAAATAAGGAGGTCTCTGAATGCCCTCTGCCACATCAGACTCTTCTCTACTTACCCAAGTTTCACCTCTCTCCAGGCTTTTGCTCCTCTGCTGGAAACACACTAGAACGAGGGCTGTAGCTCAGACATACAGCTAGAATCAACTTGTCCTCCAACAAACACAGAGTATGTTTAAACATGGTTGGCATGGGGAGAGGAGATGGGAGCTTCTCCTGTAGCAAGAAAATAGCAATCAGTTACATAGGAACAAGGAGGCATGGAGGTGGTCATCGGGTTTCCTTCCTCCATGTCACACCTGCAGGTACCCACAGCTTGCAGACAGGGTCTAGCAGGATGAGTGTGCCCACAGTAACTACAGCCAGGCTGCAGTTTGCCCCAGCTTCCCCTCCTTGAGATGGAACCTACTCACCTTACAGATAGCTCTTTGCATTGTGTTGTTCAGGGAAAGCACAGGCTGTCAGGAAAGCCTCAGTCGCACTCAGTCCACCTTCCAAGGAGCATTTTACAACACTCTACCTTTGTCCTGCAGGGCATCCTAGTTACCTAGAAATTTTTGGGCTGGGATCAAGTTGGCTTGCACTTAGTCCTGAGCTTCTTGACACATTCCTACCCATGAAAGTGGCAATTTTTCCATCTTCACTGGATACCCTATCTAACCAGTAACACTAAAAGGGTCTCTTTGTAGGGTATTTTCCAAGTCAGGTTCCCAGCTCTAGCAGCCACTAACCCTTTCCCTAAATGCAAACTAGCGTACACCTGTTGATTTCAAGAATCTTGCAAAGATAACTTATCACGATGAATCCATTAACCCCTCTTGGAATTGCATAACCCGCTGAACTATTACCATGCACAGAAAGCCAAGTGGGGTATTAGAAGAGATAAAATAATCTGCCAGGCTAAGCCACATCGTTGTGGCTAAGAAATAAGGCTCTCTAAGGGCTTAATTTCAGGTTGATCTGGGAAGACATAGAAGACCATACATTCAAAATCAAATGGGGAGAACTCAGCATAGATACAGGGCACAAAGCAGGTGAGTTAGGACAGGGTACATCTTGCAGAGTGGTGTAAAAGCATGGATGGCCCTGAGTGTTTTATGAGGATCAGAAAAGAGTAAAAGCCATGTGTTGAATTTCATAAAGGACATTGTCCCTTTCTGGGCTATCAGCGTTTGGAAATATATACATTTTTTCTACAGTGGAGTAGAACCTGATAGTGAGGAACTTGAGCCCATTCGCCATAATCTGGGACTCACACTAAGGCAGAGGAACTACTCACCAATCTGGAATTTCCTTCATTCTCTCCTTGCCTCTACAGCAGTGGGTTTTAGCCACTGGAAAGGAGGGGTGGAAACTGTCCCAGGTTTTACACCTCTGTGGGGAAAGTTCCAAGACTGAACACCCCAAACCGTGTGAAGTTGGTGCCCTGCTGCCGGTAGCTCCAGGCACGGTGGGCCGGGGGGGTCCCTGGTAATGGGCAGCAGCACCACCGCAAGCCCCTCAGGGTGCAGATCGCCCACCGGCCCGCCTTGAGGTTCACACGGAGCAGCCTTTATCCCGCACTCAGCCCGTGCCTGACCTCGGGGGTCGCGCTGGGGCCGTCCCGGCGCGGGGCGGTGCGCGGGGCCGCGGTGGCCGGGGCGGGGCGGGGCGCGGGGCGGTGCGCGGCGGGGTGCGGTGGAGGGCAGCCGCGGGCACACGTGGCTCAGCCCCCCAAAAAGGCGCTCCCCGGCGGAGGGAGCGGGCAGTCCGTACCTCGGCCCCTGCAGAGCCGCCGCCGGTCCGCTCCGTCCAGCCGTCGGTGGGTGCCGGAGCGCAGGGGCCGCGGTTGGCTGTGAAGCGGCGGCTCCCGCCCCCCTGCGGAGTCAGCCCCAGGTCCGGGGCGGCCCTACCTGCAGGCACGATGAACCTTACAGCCGAGAGCCACCGCATCCCGCTGAGCGACGGGAACAGCATCCCGCTCTTGGGGCTGGGCACCTACGCCGACCCCCAGAAAGTAAGTCCGGGGGCGCCGGGACGCCCCGCGCCGCTGGCGGGGGCAGGTGGCGGCCGCCCTCACTGCGGACCCCCGAATCGGGGCTACCTTCCTCCTTTCCTCCCGTCCCGGCTGCTTCTCTTTTTGCTCCTTTCCCCGTGCAAAGTTAAAGCCCCAGCTCTCCCGTGAGCAGAGCGGGCAGTGCGCGGCGCGCAGATGAGGAAAAGATCGGAAGAAATTAAAAAATCCCGCCCAGCCTGCGGTGTTGTGCAGCTGCCCCTGCCGCCCACCGCCCCGCATCGGTCCTGGGGTACCTGGGGTCGGGGCGGTGTAGAGCAACCCCTAGGTTAGGAAGGGATGTGACCCCCAGCGAGCGCCGGCTCCCCGGCAAGCCGGCCGGGAGCCCCGGTCTCCCGGAGCCAGGAGGGACGGTACCACCGGGTCCCCCGGGTAGCTCCCTGCGCCGACCGTAGATAAGATGAGGGATTTCGGACCGTCTTGCAGCTGGCCTCGACACTTTCCAAGGAATGTTCCTGAAACAAAGACCCAAATTCCTGCATTCTGATTCCTGCGGCTCCCACAGCTGACTGCCAGCGGCCAAACCACTTTCAAATATTCTGCATCCTTCGGTTTTGCGTGTCCTGGGCAGGCATCCCGTCTAACCGTAGCTGGTCGACTGTGTGGAGGCTATGGAAGCACACCTGATGCTTCTTCCCTCTGCGCACCTGGGAGCGCAAACGCAATTCGCTAGCCGCTGCCTTATAAAGCTCCCCTAAACTGCCCGATATTTGTTTGAAGGGGTGGAAAAGGGGCATCGTGGCCAGACCCCGCTTGTGTAATAGTATCAGTTGAGATGCAATATTGTGTGTATGACTCCATATACCACAGGTATTTACAATTACCTTTTTAAAGAAAACTCTTGATTAAAACCATTTACCAACCGCTAGATGTACTATGGTGTATAAATAACGGTGTTGAAGATTTTCAAAAAACACTGTTGCATGAGTGATGCGGACAGAGCGCAAGAAATCCCCAGGACAACAGTGCTGGTTCACATGGGGAGAATCAGTTGGAATTCACAACTTCAGAGGCTGGTCATCATCCCCCACATCACTAGGCTTTCTGGAGATATTTTCAGCTGGAGCATTCTTTGAATAATGGTTAGCGAAACAAAATTAAAGGTCTCTAACAGGAGTTTTAATGTAGCAAAGCAGAACGTTGCATAATTCAGAGACAAAATAGCTCTGAGTCAACTTGAAGCATTTCTTTCCATACTTTTGTATTCTGCCCCTAACCCTCGAGTTGCAATTTTATGGTAGTTTTAAGTTGAGAAACATGCAGCTGCCAGCAGCAGGGCTCCTGCCTTGATGCACTTCCCACCTGCAGCCCGGACAAGCCGTGGTCCGATGCTACGGCATTAGCCAAGGCTCAGGCAGGGAGCCCAGAGCGGCAAGTAACCTGCCGGAGCTGAGAGGGGAGGTGGATGGCAATTCCGCTTTTGGAGACAGCTTCTCGGCACTGCTATAACCCTGCTAAGAATTCATTCTACAGAAATTCAGCTGTCCTAGAATCAACAGAGCAACAGTTCTGCTTCTTTTACCCCCATCCTGCAAAATCCTGATGTTTCCTTCATCCTGGGTTTGGTTCAAAGTGGCCTTTGTATGGAGCTCAACCAACCAAGATGAATAATTTTTAGGTAGGGCTGGTTTTCAGAAGAATCAGCCACAGGTAGCGACTTTTTGCTTTTCACATGTACCTCCTTTGTTTTCTGCTGACAGAAGGTGGGGAGGACAGGATGATGCAGGCAGGGCAGGCATTGCTACGGCAACTCCAATTTAGAGCAATTGAAGCTGCTGTGTAACTGTACCCTCAGTGGGGATGGGTGCACATACCAACCACCCGTTCTCCCTCCCCCCGCGTTTGTAGGAGTTTGATTTTCTGAGCTGTCTTTCTCTTTCTGCATGATAAACACGTTAGAAAGTTATGGGTGGGAGGAGGAGCTGAGAAGAGGTAGAGAAAGCAGCACTGATAAGGCCCTCATCACAGTCTCATTTTCGCAGAAGACCAGGTGAAACAATGTATGTTTATCTGAAGGTGCAAGGCTGGAGCTTTACACTAGGATTAGGGCTTCTATTTGAGTCGGGGAACTTGTCACAGAGAGCAGCTGGGGAAATGCAGTAGCGAAGTGCTACGGGAGTTGTTGCAGAATTGCGCTGCTGGCCGGTGATGGGACCGGACGTTTAAATAGGTCACGGGCTTAAAATTTGCCCATCTCAAAAAGGCTGCTTTACTGATAAGAGGGTTGGGAAAGGGGGCAGGGAGGAGGCTTCTATCAACACCTTGCCGTGGCAGCGGAGTGCCACTTAGCTGGGACAAGCTGCTTTGCTGAGTACTGATTTATGCCTGGTGCGACTTCCACCGGGATGCCTGGCAAAGTGTCTGTCCAGTTCCTCCTGCCTCAAAAGCTGAAAGGCTTTGTGGCAACTCGGGACCGTTTCAAGGTTTATCTTAACAAGTGCTGCTACAAACTAGCGCTGACACGTTTCCTTGAAAATGCTGAACTGTAGCCTTTTGTGGCTGAATTGCTTAAGAAGCAGCATCTGAGCCACCCATTCTCCAGCGGTGGGGGCAGGCAGCTGGTGGTAGCAACGGCTCAAGCCGTCCCCAGCACTCTATTTCTGCTCATGAGTCAGATCTCCACAACTTCTAGTCATTTTGTGCTTTGATATAAAATACAGAGCTATTCATTTGTCAGATTATTCATCTTGTTCCTGGAGGCAGGTTTTTGGTTTTTTTGTTGTTTTTCTTTTTTTTTTTTTTCCAAAGGTTATTCACCCTGGCACCTCCACATCAGAGCAGCTTGTCCAAAACAAATCTGTTTTCTCAATGTCGTGCTGTAGCCCAGTAGCTCGTAATGAGTCCGGAGTGTTCTTCCTGAAGTGCAGGAATGTGCTCGCTGGTTAAGCAAACCAGGCAGATCTAGTTAGCCATGGAGCAGGGAAATCTGCTTCTTCGGCAGTCGGTTACAAGAAAACAAAGGCAGGAGGCCAGCTTTCACGTTTCAGGCTTTGTCTGGATAAACTGAAGAGCAGTGCCTTCAAAACTGAAATGTGTCAGCAGCTTGCCTTGCTCATCTTAAATAACTTAATTGTTCTCCCAAAGACGACTTTGGGAGATAAGTCATGCTTCTCTGATTGTGAAACACTGAACAAAAAAAATAAACCTATTGACTGAAATTTGGTCCCCTGTACGAGTTTACTGACTCAGTGTAGTACATCAGTCAACTGGAGCAGAGCTGGACCACTGTGGAAAAGTCTGTTTGATAATCCGATTCATTTTAATTGAATGCTCTTTCCCTCTAGATGTAACAGCTTTTCTTCTGATTTAATGGAGGTCAGGATGACAATTCAGCTAATTCTTTGAGACTGAAAAGTGCAATGTTGGGGGTTTCTTTTCGCTTTACCACAGCAAGAAAGTACAATGAATCCATTGGCTATCAGCTCATCTGCTAACAAAAGAAAAGAGTCTTCACTGGGTCATGGAATTAGTCATAAATTTGGGTTGTTTATCAAGAAAAGAACCTAATTTTTTTTTTTTTGGCAGCTTTAATTGGTGTTCCCTATACTTATTTTTAAAGGAATGTAATAATTGTATAACTATAAAGCTTAGTTTTCTTTTTGGTGCAGATTTCAGTGCCTTCAAGTTGGATTTGCATTCTCCTTCACATGTGGAAGAAGATGTGTGAGTTGTATTAGATTCTTGACTATATAAACTAGGCTATTCATCCTAGCCAGGAGGGACTGAAGTGAAAAACTGGAAATCTCAGTCACTGACTCCTTCCCCTATTCTCTCTTTCCTTTCCCAAATATCCCTTCTCCTCATGGGTCTGGATGGGAACCACAGTGGGAACAGTGAATCAGGACTATCAAGGCACTCCAGACATTTAAAATTAGAGGCCAATTCTACCTTTGTCTGGCTCTGTGGATCCTTCTGGCAAAACCCCGCGTGTGGAGGAGTGGCTCTGCCAAGGCTCCAGCAGATGCACCGTATCCAGCTCTCCCTCCCTGAGGGCCCCCAAGCTGTTGACCCAATTCTCCAGGGTATTAAGTAGATGGGGGAGGAGGGAGAGGGCAGCCCCACAGGGGAGAGTTGTAGAGGAGGACAGCCCCCTTGATGAGCCTGCGGCATCGCCCTGTGCTACAGCAGAACCAGATCAGCCCACCCTGGGCTCCCACCACCTCCCAGCATTGATGCTTAGTTCCCAGCTGTGCCTGTCAAGTGGTACTGGTACCCATCTGGAAGCTGATGGCATGTGGGGATGAGGAGGCTTAGAGGGTAAAGGTGCTAAAAACACTCCTAAATCCTGGAAATCCTATGCCTCATTAAAACTGTACTTATGCCTGCTTCACTTTATAACTCATCCCTGTCAACACAGCTAAGATCATCAGTCCGGTGTCTCCACATAAATACTTACTGTTTCCCTGGAAGGTCAAGGGGCCTTGGCTGCAGCTCTCTCCTACCTTCCTGTTTTGACTGAGGGAGGACAGGGCTTGGAGGGAAGGTTGTAGCAACCACATTGTACACAGGCGCTGCTTCTGAAACATAAGATTGGGCAAAGCGCTCGAGAATAGCACTGGGTGAGGGCTTTTGGCAAGTTGCAACTTAGCTAAAAATGAGGTTCTGAGGTAGCCAAATCCATTCATAAATTGGAAGCAGTTTTGTGGAATAGTTTCAGGCAAAACAAATGGCAAAGCATTTCATTTTGGGCACTGGCAGTACAAGCTGAGGAATCAAAGAATTATTAAAGCAGTTGGAGGTAGCAGTTGCCTTTCCCTGAATAGCCCGCTGGTAAGGAAATCCACATGGGTGGTGGGAAACCAGATTCAGTCCTCCTCTCAGCCTCTGGGGATTAAATTCATATCACACAGCTCAGGAAAATAACATGATCGTGGGGTATGTGATAGCTAGAGAGAGGCAAGAAGAAACATGCACAGGCTGGAGCAGGAGGAGCACCCTCCCCATGGGAAAGCACACTGCCCACCGGCCCCACAGCTCTGGATGCTGAAGAACTTGGTATGGCCTCCAGCCAGGAGGGAGAGAGACCCATTTCCCCAAATCTTTAACTACCACAAAGTAACCCTTGTGAGTGCCCAGACAGTCTGGGTTTTGTTTAAGAAGAAATTGCTGGTTTGAATCAGGGAGAGAGGAAAAGTTCATCCAGGGCTCCTGTATCCAGTCTGAGTGACCAAGTAAAAAAATCTGTCTTGCATAAGTAAAAACACTCTTTTGGCACCCTGAATTACTTTTTACACCCAAGATAGAAGCTGAACAGAGTAACTTTTCCTTGTACAGGTCTAACAACTTCTAGTGCTCTCATAGGATCATTTATGCCAAAAAGTTCCTCACACAAGGATGTGCATGCACAAACTATTTCAATCACTCTTAATGGTGCTGGCTGCACCCTGCTGCAGGCTGCCTGCCTTCAGAGCTGCTGTAGGCTACTGTTAAGTCAAAAGAGATAATAAGTGATTTGTCCCCATGATGCGATCTGGATCTCTCAGCTGCAGCAAGGGAGGCATTACACACAATTTAATTCCCCATTTTCCTCCTGGTTATCATTAGCTTCTGAAACTTGATCGGCTGGAGACAGCAATGATTTCAAGAGACCTGTAAAGAAAGTCACCTGGCCTGACCCAAAGCTACAGAATAGAGCATGTATTGAGAGTACCAGGGAGAAGTGACATCTGAGATCTCTGCAGACAGTGTTGATCCTAAAGGCTTCTACTTCTTGATCTTTTCTCTATAAATTTCTCCTCTAACTCAGACAACTAACTGTCTTCCTCCTGAGGTAAACCTCCCACTTCTAGATTTTTTCTTGAAAGAGATGAGAGAGGCAGTGGTAAGAGCAGGGACTGCCCTAATATCCAAGTGTTCTTACAGCCTTAGCTTATTTCCCATGACATGCTAGTAAAACAAATATGTAAAGAAAATACATCAATCCATTTAATGTGAATGATTACACATGAATATGTGTTTGAACTCAGCAAGTACCGAGTCGGAAGTTGACTCTCTACTGAAATGATCTCTATGAACCTACATAAAATCATCACAGAAGTAGGCCAGGGAAATATTTTGCCTTTTTCTCCCCTTAAAAAAGTATTGAGAACCCAAATTGAACAGATCTGTGGGAGTCAGCTGGGATATTTGGCTATGGAACCTCGTACTTATGCCCTGAACTTAAGAAGAGAATAAAGTTCCCAAAACAAAGTAATTTTTTTTTAAGTTGTTGGGCCATATCCCCTGACCAGCATTTCCAAAGGACATTGTGCACTTTAGAGTCCCTTTCAGTAACCACCACTGGCTTTCTCAAGCCATTTGGTTTTTAAGTTGCAGTATTACCTCATGCAGTACTAGTTCTTCTTGTCTTCAGGGAGGGCTTTGGAGCAGCAGAGCCACAGCTACCCGACACGTAGCAACACGCGGTCTTTCAGGGCTGGGATTTCTGAGATGTTTCAGAGGGTAGCCTTATGTTCCCTTGGTGTCTGAGGATATCCTAAAACCGTGCTTCCAAATGGAGATTTGCGCACTTGAGTCAAGGGCAGAAGGGAAGGAGATACATTACAGCATCCCAGGAAGACAACTGTCTGATCTGCTATGTGTCCCAGAGGGCTCCTTGCCTGCCTGTTAGTAAACTCAGCCTAGCCTTCACATTGAACAATATTTGTCCTGAACCCAAATATCTGTAACCAGATTACTCACAAAGTCGTGACTCAGTTAGTTTCATGTTTGAAGGATTTAAGCCATACTCGGGTGATTCTGCTTGCACAGGCTGCAGATGGCATGCCTTTCCTTCAGTGGCTGGCATCCTGGTGTTGAGTGATGCCCTCATTGATTAATCTCTCAGTTTTTATTCCTTATTCCTCTACTAAGTCAGTTACTGGCAAGACGCAATTGCCAAGAACAGATAAAGGCAGGATGCCTAGGTATTTGATCCCCAGATGGCTTGAGGAGGTGGAGTGGCAGGCATCAGCTTCTAGCAGGCAGCAGAACAATATGGCTCTTGGGCAGGAGCCTGTGTGAGGATTTAAGACACTGTAGTGACTCTGGGCTGTAGTATTGCCTTAATCCATCCCTGCTGTTTGCTACAGAGATGGCAAATATGCCAGGAAATAAGATAAATCCTTCCACATATAAGATAGTGCTTTCACAGATTGGATTTTTTTTATAGCAAAGAGGTGAGGGTATAGACTAGAAGAATAATCTAAAGGGTCTCTGACAAGTTCTGATTTCACAAATGTCTTTCTCTAAAAACTCAGTGTTGCATGACACATTTAAAAGTTCCCTTTCATGTATGCTTTAATGGCATGTTTACTGCCTCTGAAAAGCAGAGCTCATTTATCTTGCATTCTCCTTTTCTCCTCTGCTATACAACTTTTCTGTTCTGCCACTGGAGCAGCCTTTCTCCATTTCTGTGTCTTCAACACTTTGCCTTCTTGGTGTTTAGCATTGACCCCTCCTCCCCCGTGTGCAACCACCTCTTGATGCCTCAATCCTTGCTACCTCTCTGTAATCTTGTGTTATACAATGGAACATTTTTGGCTTTCATAAATGCAAGGTTGCATCTTTATCTCATTAAGAAAGGAAAATTAAGACAAAAAAAACCCTAAGAAAAATCAGGTAATTAGAAAAGGTAGATGCTTTTGTTCTGAAACATGGCAGACTCTTGAACTTCTAGCTTTTGTGTAAGAACTATACTTTAACCATTAATTTCAAATTTTAAAGTTGGATTTGGCAAAATGACTTACCGCTTTCTGTCAATTTGGAGAAAAGATTCTTGTCCCCAACATTCTTGAGGACACAAGCTTTGTTCTTATTACTTTGATTTGCACAAAACCCATGGCTTTAAGACACTGCTGGATTTGCAAAATGCTCATTTACCTCCGCATATATTCTCTGCCGAAATCTCTGTGGTTCTTCATTTCTATGAAACCTGAAGCTTAATAGAAAGCAAATTCACAGTATTACTAATCTCTGTGCCAATGGCTTCTGTTTCCAGCTGTGAACACAATTAATGTCTAATCATGTGTGGCAGACTAAAAATTGCACTTACTGAAGTGGTCAACATGTAAAATTCCTAATGAGGATGGGCCCAGCATTGTAGATGAGTATGAATGAAAGACTAGCTTTCTAGCTACATAGTTCACTAACCTATGGAGGACTTCTGAGCAAAATGGCCACAAAATTGCTAGTCCTAGAAAATGGGGGATTTTCCATTTTGCTCTGAGGAATAGATTGTGCTTAGAATGACTTCTTTCCTTCCCCCCTGCCCCTACCACCTGAGAATGCCTTAAATTATAAGCCTTCCAAAAAAACCTTCTTCTTAGAAAGATAGTACCTCCAACCTATGCTGATATCTCAGCTGCTGCATGAAAACACTTTCAGACTACTCCAGGACCAAGAGACATACACCCCTGCAGAGCAGAAGACTTCTACTAATGAAACCTCTGACAGCCAGATAATTGCCTGTCCTTGTGCAGTGATGCCTGCTTAATCCAAGCAGGTGGCCTGGCTCCTACAGCTCACCTGGCACCGCGTCATTTGGCTCCCAAAGACATGGTACCAAGACATGCAGACTTGGACACTGCAAGAGAGCTCCAGAGGAAAACATTCTCAGAGCAGTGTGACATTTACAAGATGACAACTTTGTCTGGGGGTCAGTACAGCTCTTGGATGGTGGATATCAGGTGCTGGCATCACTCACCAAGGTACATGTCTGGCTATGACATAAGGTAGAGTTGTGTTTAATCAGTCCAGATCCAAAATTAATAGAGGGTTAATCCAGATAAGCTTTTAGGACAGTAGCATTACTCAAACCCAGTCACAAGGATTCTTGTTTGAAAAGTAACCAAACAGAGAACAGACCTTTTCCATTCCATAGCTGTGTACTGCAGTGACTATGGCTGTTTCAACACACCCTTCTTCCAAAAACTACAAAGCTAGCTTTTACCAATGCAATGATACTAAGGCCAAATACTGACACCAAAAAATAGTAATTTTTTCTTGTCTTTTCCTCTGCCTTTCTAAACATACTGGGTTTTTTAACCCTGCTGAAGAGCCACAGGGAAATCCCTCCTATCTAAATAAAAGTTAAGATTGTTTTACAGAAGATGGGACAGGGAATCACTGGCATTATTGAAGAGGGGAAATGCTGAACCCCTATGAGTGAGTAATCAGAATTACCGCAACTGAAAGATACGCTTTTTGGCAAGCACATTTAAAGCCCAATTTTCCAGGCAAAGCTCCATTTTTAAAATGTCCCAGACTGACTCCATACGTTAAATATGGCTCTACACTCCCATGTGTCCCTGATTCCCCACAGTCCTCCAAAGAACAGCATAAGCATGTTCTTGCAGCTCATGTGGGAAGCTAACATCTGGGTTGTCTCTTCGGTTGACCTAAGAGGCCAGATTTGTCAAAACTTGAAAACATTGAGCAGAAGATGCCTCTCTAGGCTTCATCAAAGCTGACTTTTTTTGGTTCAGCTAACTAGGTGGTGGAATTCCCCAAGTTTTACATTTGCCTTTGCAAACACTTCTTCGAACTGGCGCCAGAAACCTCTCCCCTTTAACTCTAGGGAACGAAGCAGAAGAACTACTGGCAACCTTTTCTTCTCTTTTATTGCACAAGCTGGTGCTTTGCCTTCCCCTTGTACTTCACACATGCCTGTGATTGCATTTCTTGTCTGAAGGGTGTTTTGATAACATCCACCCTTCCAGTTAGATCCATGCTTTCCAGGGCTAGCCAGCAGGCTATTGTGTCCTCCAGCTCTTCAGGAAACTTTCTCGATCCACTCCACTAGCACTGCAAGCATGGGAATCCATGTGCACATCATTTGCTTGGTTTGCTTTAATCCTCTAGCTGCCAGCAGAGAGGAAAGGCAGCTCTTTAGCTTCAGTTTGCATAAACTGAATTTGCATCAAGTGAAAAGTTGCAGCGATCCTAAAACTGAGGATTCTGCAATCAAGCGATAAAAATAACTCCAACAACTTCTGCCAGCTACAATAATAAAGCTTTCCTAAAGACAGCTTCAGCTAAATGCTAGAATAACAATGTCAGAGGAATTCTAGAAATGCTAAATCTGCAGTTATGCAATCTAATTTCTGTTGTACGGACAAACATCATGCTTTAGGCCACTGACAGAGCATCAGGTTAGAGGAGAAAGGCATCCCTTGTTCATGCTCATTCACAGTGTGACGCAAGGCCACAAGTGTCACCATTCCCCCCATCTTCTCTAGGAATCCGTATTTGTTGTCCTCCACCTTCCAAGGCAACACACTGCACGACATAAAGCAAACTTCTGGGCCAGCGTAGCAGCTTGTGGCTCTCAGCTCTGTTCTCTGCCTCCATTCCCAACTCTACCTGCTTTTGCAGAGAACCCTTTGCTAGGTTGTGCTTCCTGGATGGTGGCTGCCAATGCTTCCGGAGGATGAAAGCCAGATTTTCCTGTGTTTGAGAGAGAGGGATGTGCTGGCGGTTGCATTTTCCAAGAAAGAGGTGTACAGTACAGCTTCTCTTTTACAAGGTTAAACAATTCTAAGAATGTACCCTTGTGTGGCTCATATCCTCTGGCTTTGTAAACTCAACCTGTGCTTTCCTGCAGTGCCTTCAGTACACATGCTTTCTATGCTCTGTTCCTGACATCTTCAGCCAATCCTTCTTGCCAGTTTGTCCGGAAAACAGGCAAATGGAAATAAGCAATTGGGCTTCTAGAAACTTGCATAAGAATTTGTGTGTGAGTGCCGAGCTCTGGTGAAGGAGGCTCTGAGCCCAGGAATGTACCTACTTTCTCCTTCCTGTATTTAGCTGACTAAGATTCCCAAACAGTGGCTCCACATCTTAAATTATAGGTTAGGACTGGAGCGCTTGGCCCACGGTTTGGGTCTCTTGTGTAATTCTGCTACAGTTAAGCTCAGATTTTTTCCAGGACATGGCCCTGCGTCTCCTAACACCTCAAGCTTTTCTTCCCAGGATCATTATTTCCAGCTGAGGTACTGGATAACATTGCACTAACCAGGTGAGATGCTCGGGACTAAGGTAAAGGGCACTTCCCCTAAAGCACTTCCCTGAAGTGTTGCTTCCTCAGCTCTCATGTGCTGCTGACACTGGTGCAACTCCATGAAGCTGCATGTGTGAAACAAGGCAGAGCAGAATCTGGGAGCCTGAGTCAGACTGTTTTCCTTTACTGTGTGGACTAACAAAGAATAAATTACAATAGTGATGTTAAGACATAAAAGCAGTGGCGTGGTTTTGCAAGATTAGAATCTACCACCAATGTGTGCTGTTAGCTTTGTCTTTGGAGATAACCCTCTTAATCAGCTGGAAAGCCAATGGAAATTGCTGACCAGAAAAAGATGCTGTAGAAAAAGCAAAAGAATTGGAGGGCAGTTGAACCGTGACACTTAAATAGCAGTAATAATTTGGAAAACCACTAACACTGCTGAGCAAATACTGTTCTACTTGAGAGGGAAGAGAAAAATTCACGGGTATGCCTGCACAAAAATATTCTCCTGTGGCTTGGTCATATGCAATCACGAACAAAACTGCAACTGTTCATTTGCTACGGTAGGGAAAATAGTTTTTGACAAAATGGGATGTGATGGAAGGTGTCTGGAATAAACATTAAAAAATAAGAAAGTTTATGGTCTCAGAGGAAAAAGAGAGCAGACCCTTTCAGACAGACAGGACTGATGAAGCACATTGCTTTTTCAGACTCACAGAATGTGGTAACTGTCCAGTTGGCTACTTCATCTATGGAGAAGGGGCCAAATTGCTGCTTCATTTCTTCCAGTGAAGGTGCATATCTGAGTCTGCTCCCCCATCCCTTCTGTTCCATTTATTTACCATGGAACCTGAAGGAAACTGATACTGGTTTAATCTGCCATGTGTGGTGGTAAATCAGCAGGTTTACAAGCTATTGATTGAGAGAGGGAATAACTGTGTGTATTGTTTCCTTAAACTTTATGATCTTAAAAATAACATAGATGCTATTGAAGAAATTTATTAGTGATTGAGCAAATAGTTCTAGTCAATCAAGAAGTTTTTCTTTTATCATAAAACATGCGATAAATGTAGTACCTTTTTTGGCACAAATCAGTGACTGACTGCAAGAACACTGAAGATAAATATCTGACTTACAGTGTACACGTGGTTATAAAATTCCAGTTCTAAAACAAGTCCTTGATCAAAGTGGCATAGTTGTATGATTAGAAGCTGAAATATTAATTATAGCTAAGGAGCAAGCATACCTCTTATCTACACGTAAATAAAAAGTAATAAAAAGCAAAGATTGTCTTAAAGCCAAAACCAAAGAGTCCTGAATTACTACTGACAAAGCACAAAGGGTTTACGGCATGGAGACATTTCAGTAAGTCATCTGGTATTTCTACTTCTCTATACGTGAGCCCTGCTTATTTGGGAATGGCACAAGAATAAAGGCCTACCTGGAATGGGTAGATGGCATAGGCAACTGCATTTTGGATAGCATACCCTAGTGAGTGTAACCTGCAGCAAGGAGGAGGAAGAGGTCTGAGATTCCAAGTAAAGGTGGCTGCTCCATGGCCAAATAGCCTGGGAGATACTGCTCTACCAGGTGCTGTGGTTGGAGTGGTGCCGGTCCTTATACAACATAGTCATATCATAAACTTCTATCTACACTTCAATAAAAGTTGGGTTTCAGTTGTTAATCTCTGATCTGGTCACTACTAAAGACTTTAATTCCATGAAAGACAGAAGAGATTAAAACACCTCAGGCTGAGCAGCAAGGTAGAGGGGAAAGATACAGGTTTGTACCTTCTCTGATAGAAAGATGTATGAGCAGTGGTGATCTGAGTCATCCAGCTTTAGTATAGTCTGTCAGGAAACAAGGGAACAAGATATGACATTTAAGGCAACACTTCTAAAAAGTGGCAATACCACAACATGACTAGCCTGTGCAAATCATCAGCACAGTTTACCACAGCCTATTAGTGCAGGATTTGGAAGGATTAAACACATGAAATCCTAGAAATTATAGTTTCTCCATTAGAATGAAAGTTAACATATGGTATAAAGTTTCCAGACTCTCAGATGTCTCAGACCTTCAGCTGGGATGGTTCAATAGAGGCAGAATTTTCCAAAAACTGTTCCCTAGGTTGCTTTGCATTTTTATATGAAGCACCTTAGACCAGAATCTGTCAGAACTAATACACCACATCAGATTAAATGAACTAGTGCAATGAAAATATTTATATTTAATGTAAACCCATCTCTGGCCATTGGTAATCAAGGCCTGATCCAAAAAAAGCCTCTCCAAGCCCCTGAAGAATAAGATTAGTCCTTGAGATGGAGGAGTCTTTCACAAGATTGTTTGTACAGATGTAAGTCCCATGCAAAAATTAAGAAATACATAGAAGTTCAGTTTTAACATGAGTCAACTGCTTCAGCCAAAAGCAGTTGCAGTAATTGCAAGCTTTCTCATTTTTCTCTATTCTACTCTTCCCCCAAGTTTGCAATTGTGCTGTTCCCTTATATGTGAGACTCTACCTTTCCCCACCTATTCCTTCTGCTTTTCTTACTGACCAAAGTGGCCCTGGTGTCTAAGAAAAGATGCAACTCAATAATCAGTGGTTCCTTACTTGATGGAGTTTGGTTTACAGTTCAGGAAACAACAGGGAGCTGTGTTCATGCAATCTCTCAAGCGTGCAAAAAGAAGAGAGAAAATTCTGGTACCAGGTTCACACTCCATTTTCAGGCTCTTCAACAAATGGGAAAAGTAAAAAAAAAAATAAAATTCTTAAAATCTGAATTAAGGTTAATGCATCACTTTCCTCTAAATGTTCTGCTTTCATGCACTTGAATGGTAAAAGTCAAACAGGCTGAAGCAATCTAAAAGTCACATAGTTTCAAAAATCAGGTTTCAGAGAGGAAACACTGACTGCAATTTGGAAATATATTTCTCTTTCAGATAACTAATCATCACTTAAACTTGAGCTCACCAGACCTTTAAGCTGAGTCCCGTTGTTCTGTGCTAATCAGTTTGAGCTTTGCAACTGCGGCTACAGCCTTGTGCGGCTCATTGCTGAGGCAGAGGTCTGAGGTTACTGTCATCAGTAGCAGCAGGCTCATGTTAGAGCTTTCTTCCTGATGCCTTTCTCAAATCCTTCCTTGCAGGTTCAGGCAGGGACAAAGCAGCAAACATGTTGGAGGTTGTCACTACTCCATGCCTCACACTTCAGTAATGCTGCCCAACGTGCCCCAAGTGAAAACTAGCCATTGACTCGTCCTGAAAGGCTGTTGGCTGCCATGGTCTTCATTACATCCTACTAACAACTAGGAAAGAGCCCTGGCAGGGGCCGAGCGTGCTTTTGGGAGGCTCCCACAATAAAAGCAGCAAAGCACTGAAACAAGTGTTTCGTTGTCTCTCTCAATTAAGCAAACAGCATTGCATCATCACTGCTGTAAATACTGTAGAGTGCCAAATTGTGGCATTTTTACCTCTGAGCCCTCACTCATGTACGTCATAAATCAAGGCAAGCGTGAACGGCTTTGCATTTTAAGTAACCTGTAGGCACTGCGTGCTGGAGCAGAAAGTCCCCACAAGCCCAAACAGAAGCTGGTCCATTTGTGTCCAACAGCAGTCAGTTGGGATAGGACACTGAAGAGCAGAGGAAGCAGGCTGGGATATAGTCCTATTATCCTAGAATAGTCTGTCACCAGCCCACAGCTCTAAGACTGAAAGACAGAAGTTGACCCTCATGTGCCTGCAGCAATCCTTCATAGACCTTTCTCACATGAACATGGAAGAGAAGACCAATGTCCTTGATCACTGATGCATCCTATAGCAGCTATGAGTTTCACACCTAATTCATCAGGTGATGGAAGAACAGCTGTTTATTTCATGGCAAACGCCTGGACAGCCAAGCCAGTGGCAGCTGTAAAAGGACAGAGAGGAGGGAGAGCTATTGCTGTGGTGAAAAGTGGTCCTTCCTAGCAACACTTATTGCCAGCCCTTCTTCTCGTCTTCCCTTGGCATCAGCAAAACCAACAAATTTGACGTTCTCTTCGTACCTTCTCATTTCCAGATGTCTCTGACATCTGTTTTCTTCATAGGAGAAGGCGTGTGGTTTTGGCCCTGCACTTGCAGGTAGCAAAATTCAACTCTTGGCATTTGTTGCTGTCAGACAACAACACAGCAGAGCAAGTTGACTACCCCTATTTCTCTTTTTCTTAAAGTGGATCGGATATCCCTGTCACAAGAGAGCAATGCCCACGAAAATGGTGGGAGAATAGTCTTTCTGCATGTTGCTGAGAGCCCTTGACCACCTTAGAGCTGCTCTCTCATTATACAAAGTGTAGGAATAAAAAGATGTTTTCAGTACAATTCCAGTGTCCAGAACAAATAATTTCAGTAACCAGTTTTATGCTTTTTTGCTTGGTTTAGCCTATGTGTAATTTTGCTTGCCACAGTGGCTAATGGAAAATATGACTGTTATGAAAAAACAAGCTTATTCTGAATTTTGGCAATGATGAGTAAATACAAATGCAGTACACAGTACAAAAATGTCACTTGGACTTTTTAGGAGGTTTCTTGGGCTCATTTTAAACTGAAGCAATAAAATGCATATGAAGGTATATTAAGACAACTACTGGTTCTTAACTACACAATAAAGGAACTGTCCAGAACTGGGAATATCAGTAGACGGTCCTGAGCTATCACCCTCAGGATTGTGCTACCACCAATGGTAAGTTGATTTGAGGACAAAGAAGTCAAATCCAAATTTCTGCACTGCTGAGAGGTCTAAGGTATTCAAACAGCCTCTGATCAGCAGGTGGTTGACCAACTCTGCTCAACCAGAAAGTCATCTTCTATTTGAGTAAGGAATTTTATCAAACGGCTGTTGTAGGAAAGTCCTTGCTCTCTAGATAAGAATTTCTGAAATAATTTTTATATAAAATACATTCAATTCTACTTTCTGAGGATTCTAGTACTCTCTCTTTCACAGCACAGGAAATTTTTTGCTTTGCTGCTTTTTCCAGTCCAATTCCACATTCACAACAGTTTTGAGGAAAAGCGCACAGCACTTTTTTATTTAGAAATTGAAACACACGTATCTGGGTACATAGGGGATGGTCAGACTGGATGAATTTCAGCATGAATCTTGTGCATATCTCAGTGACTCTATAGCATTGAAGGAGAAGTGAGCAGGAGGCTGAAGCTATGTTTATTCTTCTCCCATCAGACCCCCAAGGGTTCCTGTCTGGAGGCAGTGAAGATTGCCATTGATGCTGGCTACCGCCATATCGACGGTGCCTTTGTCTACTTCAATGAGCATGAAGTGGGACAAGCCATCCGGGAGAAGATTGCTGAAGGAAAGATCAAGCGAGAAGACATTTTTTACTGTGGCAAGGTGAGAAGCTGTGCTCAGATTATTTACACTAAATCCAGGATTTCCGTGAATGGTCTTTCTTAAGAATGCCGGTGGTCAACATCTGGCATGTTTCCTTCCAGATCCAACATCCTTTATTTTTCTTTCCTAGCATTACCATAATGCCTCAGATCTTTATGAACACTAGCTTTTCTGTTAGGCACAGGAATCACTGTTGTTCTCTGTTTAAATCTCTGATAGCAATGGGAACCATGTAACATCCATTCTGTTTAATATTGTAGGTACCTGCAAGTTAAGACCATTGCTACACTCGGCTGTGTTGCCTAAACTGTTACTGTACCACACACTGTGCTGTCATGCATATTTTTATAGCCATACACTGAGCCTGATCTGGACAATGATCCTACAAATGAGTTATTTTCTGTCAGAGTGATTCCCTGTACAGGTTTGCCATGAGGTTGCACAATGAAAGGGGTGGGAGCAAGCATGTGCATGCCAGTGTCTAAGTATGGGAGAACAGCAAGTGCTTACATTGGTATAACTGCCAGAAAATTAGTCATCAAGCTACACCCTTGTTACTGTATCACCTGTCATTAAAAAGTTCTACGATGATGAATCAACTTATTTGGAGAGAAGATGTCATTACACTCCTGCTCTAGAGCAACGAGGCTGGAGTAATGCATGAACTAGTTAATACTTTACAGTCTTAGCTGTAAAATTTGACTCTCTCCTAGAAGAATCAAATCCCTTGTCCAATGAGGCGTCTGACAAAAGCTGTTACAACTTCAATGACTATATCCCCGGTACAAGAAAGCTCATTGCACATTGTAGAATAAGGGTTGATGGTTCCCATCCAGTTTTTAAGGGAGCTTATGGCCTCAAATTGCCCTTTCTGCAGTGCTTCTTTGAACATATTAGCCTAATATTTTCCCTTTCTCCTTTCCCAAATAAGACGTAATCCACAAAAGTTACTCAACAGACTTGCAAATAAACACCGTTCCTAGAGTGAAAGATCCCATGAGATAAAACACTGTGAGCAATTTAGTTAAGTTCTATGATCTGGGAAACTAAGCTTTGTATTGGGTAGTTTACAGACCAAGTGGATTTTCAGCAGCTACAGACCAATTTCCAAGTACAGCAATTTCCAATCTGTAAAATATGCAACTCTTTTCCAAGTTTCCTGCCTGATTCTGCTGGTAGCAACCTTGCCACCCTGAGAAAAACTTCATGTCCTCAAATTTTCTGCCTTTATCAGGGAAGTTTGTCAGTCTCTCATATGTCAAATAGGTTGATTTGGATCAGTGAAAATATTTGGTTTTGACTGTTTAATAGTTTCATTACAGTAAATTATCAGTAATATTTCAAATCAAAACCACCAAGTCATGTCAAAAGGTTAGAATCAGATGTCCCAACAAATCTGAGTATTTTAACTTTTTCAACTTCTTCCCCTGCAGTTTATTTTCCCACATCAACCTTTAGAGTCTGTAAAAGCACACCTCCCAGTAAAATTTCCAAACTTACTATATTATTAAGCCTTTCAGTTGTCTGATCTAATCACTAGATTATTCTTCTAGTTGATAATCACTACTTAAACATTGAGTTACCTGCAAAACTGCAATTCCTGTAAGCCATAGGGCTGCAACACAGAGTACCACAACAATCAATGCCTGTGGTCCCAGCCTGTCTTGTCTCTGTGAGATGGGACACACATGGATTTACCTTATTGTTGTGTCCTGTTCGTGCTTGACAAAATTTCAGGTGCTCAGTATGATAGTTCATTGTGGTGATTCTGTAGTCTTTAAATTTAGAGTTCAAAGGCAGAAGTGGAAAATATTCTTCAACCTATTCAATCCATCATAATCCAGGATTTTCACAGGTTTCACTGAACACTTTCACAGGAGCCCTGAACTTCCCAGAAAGAGTGGGAATGGATGTCCCTTGCCTTATGGGTTTATGTATCTTTAGTTTTATGTACCTCACAAACTTATGTGTCTTACAAACTACTGGCAAATATCAAGCCACCAGTAGATACATGATACTTACCAATCAGGTATTGATTGCTAAGTGACTGACACGAGCTGTTGCATTCTTGGAAGCAGGCAGCACAACAGAAGTTGGGGTTTTTTTCTGCCTTTTTGACATCACAAGTACTGGAAGTTCCCAAGACCCTTCAGACTCAAGCCCCTCGTGCAGACCTTTCCTTAAGCAAAGATGACGCAGATGGAAGGCTGATGTGTCAGCAGGGACTAACAAGAGCAGCCCCGCTGAGTGGCAGTGTTACTGGAACAGCGACCTGGTGTGATCGGGCTGCATCTGCCAGTTGAAATCATCAGCACTTGCACTTGGCTCTCACTTCTGGCTGGCTGATCAGGCAGAGCAGCTCAGCATCCAGAAATTTTAGAGGTTTTATATCAACTGCCAGCATCTCACTTGGCTTATACAGCAAGACCTTTCTGGTCTCCTCTTTCATCCCAGGATATTTCTTTCATTAAACTAGAAGTAACATTTCCAGGAAATATGGTGTCCTAAAATGCCCAAGCCAGCTGGCAGCTTTGACTACTGCTCTAACATCTACACGGGTTCTACTTAGGTAGATAATACAATAACTTGTACAAATCATGAAAACAGTTATGAAACTCTCAAGTTTCCATGGCATCGATGTACTGACATAGTACAAATGTTTGCTGTTTTTAAAGGCTGTTTCTTTAGAACTCTGCAGTTTTTTAAAGGGAAGTATATTCACTGGCAAGTGCTGAGCTCAATAGCACTGAGCTAGAAAGGGCACTCGGAAAAACCGCTTCTAAACTAGCATATACCTCAAGTTATAAAATTTCTAAACCACAGTAACAAAACAAACTGAACATGAAGGGTGTACAATTCCTTACTTAAATACAAGTTAAGCTCATTTTACATGTAAAATGCTTAAAAAACACATAGACCAAAATCTTTCAGGAAATCCAGTGGCACAACTTAAAACTTGAGAACAGGACCTCGGTCCCATTACTGTAGTACACCTCAGCCTCTTTCCACTGTCTACTGACTGTAAACTCTTCACACCTTGCAGAAGGGGTGGGGGGGAAGGCCTAGTATGACTTCCCAGGTGCCAAACCTTGTTCTGGT
This sequence comes from Neopelma chrysocephalum, assembly GCF_003984885.1. Lineage (NCBI taxonomy): Eukaryota > Metazoa > Chordata > Aves > Passeriformes > Pipridae > Neopelma > Neopelma chrysocephalum. Next base: position 24,396,057 of record NW_020897714.1, read on the forward strand.
TTGTCAGCTTCGGGCAGGGTCAGATGTGCTGCTTTCAGTACAACTTAACTTCAAGATAATGTGTTCTTGCCTCTGCTGGCAGAACTAGCAGGTGGTTTTCCCAGGGAATAACTATAACTCAGTTGGAAACAAAACAAAACAAAACAAAACAAAACAAAGCCAAGCATCTTAAATACCTTAAAACTTACCCAGGCTATACCCTTTGGGACCTATAATCAACATCTTCTCCCAAAAATGGCAATTCAAGTGTTTTGTGTCTTAGGAACAAATTCATTCTATAACTTGGCATTCAGTGGCTGCCAGATTTGGAGGCTGAACTGACTAGACAATGACCACACCACCAAACAGCAGGTTGTTCCAGCAAACGAAAGTGACAAAAACTTCAACATGACTCCACATATCAGTTTTGTGCGTTGAAAAAAAAAAAGAAATTAAAATAGTCCATCTTATTTTGTGCATTCAAATGGCACTTTAAACCTTCTATTGTGTGTTAATTTTGAGTTTTGCGGAATTTGACTGCAACAATCAGTTTACAGAGGGCTCTTGGTTACTAATCACCATGCTATGGTTTTACTCTTGCAAGAGATTTGCATCAGCAGAGTTCAGTTAGAGGTAGTACTGAACAGTAACCAACTAAGCACAATCCATAACCCAAAAAAGGAAGCAGTAGGATTAAAGAGGTTTAGACTGCTCTAACTAGTCACACCTGCATTGCAAGGACTAAACACAAATACATCTTTTGGTGAGGACTGGGGAGTAAACAAAAACTTCACTAGGTCAGGCAGTCACTCGGGCTCCAAAACCACAGGAGAGAACCAAGAGATTCTCTTTGTGCTGGATGCTTGGCTGTTCAATAGCTAGCTCACGTGATCTGAACTTCTGCCTTCAAGCATAAAACTGACCACAGATTCCTTGTGGGAACTAAGTTTTCTAGTGAAAGCATGTGCTTGGAAAACAAAAGGATTCTTCCTTCATTGAGCAAGAGTTTGTAATATACTAAGCTCAGAAGAACTTGTGTTGTAATAAACAAATATGTAATGGCTTTACTGAGTCAACTCTACATGAGTCCTGGGCAAGAATTCCTGTCTTGACCTCTGCACCTGGCTCTGACAGAGGACAGGGTATGGCCCCTCACCTTTGTCTTGCAGTGATGTAAACCACAATGTCTTCGCACTGTGAATAACGGGCTCTGTCAGGAGGACAAGAGGGATTGAGCAGTAAAGGATTGAGTGTGTGTTGGGGGGCTTCAGCTGGCTCATTGTTCCTGCTGGCACCCAGAAAAGAGCCTGTGCTTGCCTCTGCAGCTGTGGAACACCTGCCACCCACCAGAGCTAGTGCGTCCAACATTGGAGAAGACACTGAAGATCCTGCAGCTGGACTACGTTGACCTCTACATTATTGAGCTGCCAATGGCTTTCAAGGTAAAAAGAAAAATTGCTTGAAAAAAAGTGCATGAACTTGGCTCCTGCCAGGGTCTCCATCTCACATGTTCCTTGCAGCTTCCAGCCTATGTTGACAATAGCACTTTGACCAGATAATGTTTCGTGTATACTGCATCCATGTATTTCTGGGCACTACCCACACAAAGAGAGGCTCATAGGTGGTGTGAGAACAGTAAATGACAGCTGTTGCATAGAGTCTTTCTAGTGGAAGGACAGGTCTCCTAACTGGGATTAGATCACTTCCTATGCTGAAGAAATACTGTAGCTGGAACAGTGTATGTGTCCGAATCCTCTCTCAGCCATGAGGAGCGAGTCACTGGAGGGAAAGAAGTTATACAAAGCAGCAATACACAAGGGGCAAAGTTTGGAGCAGGAAAGGGGAAAAAAACCCACCAAGTTGGTTTCTTTACTCTGTCCCAAATTAAAGCCACTGGGCAAATCATATTATGATCTTAATCTCTGTAACTGCAGTGCTCCTCTCGGACAGCTTCACTAGACCAAGTTGGTCCCAAATATGGGTTGTCCATCTCTCACTCTCAAAAATTAAAGTCTGATATTGCTTCATACTGCTGGCTATGGGCAACTTGTAGGTAAAACCTTTGGAGGCAAGGAGCTCACATCAGAGTTTTGTGCCTCTTGCCTTGCAACCAGCTCTTGTAAATCCACAAACTCTCTGGTTTCACAGCTCTTTGTAACTTGCTTTACAATTTTCCTCTACAACTACATGATATAAAGGCAAACGAAATAATACTGAAACGAGAAGTATGATATTCAAAACATTTAAGTGGTTTTGAACCAATTAAATCCCTCTTCTTAGAGAGAATAAGGTCAGGCAATTAGCTGGCTAATTGTTTCTGAGAGATGTTTAAGCTTTAAACTGGCCTCTTTTTGCAAGGAAGGTAGTTCTCTGATTATTAAAATCATATTTTGCTACAGACTCCAAACTACCAGAAGTATCAGATAGGAGGAAATTTATCAACGAGGCTATCACCTTAGATCTGCAGTACTTTTTCCCCTGAGGAAGCCATACCCTATTAAGACCTGTATAGGAGTAACCAGACTCTAATATTAAAATTTTATTTATACAGTCACACGTATGGAATCCTTTTGGGTACATTTTTTAAAATTTCCCACCACTAGCAATTTCCTGTTTCCTTTTGCCTGTGTTTGTATTCTCTAGTAGTTCATTCTCCCACATAGTGAAGGTCATTGTCTCACAATATAAAGATATAGACAGCTGGCTTTAAAGTAATGTACATCTGACTCCCTGAGGCTTGTATCAACAGTCTTGAATTGTTAAAGAAGTAGCAGACCTAGAGATTCATTCATGTCCCCCATGAGAGGAGAGAAAAAAAGAAGTCACTTTCTGTCTGAAAAATATACATTTTTTTGTGTCAAATACAAAAAGAAAAAAACCAATCCTTTTACAATGGTGGCAGGTTTCCTTCCTTTGCTCCCTCTCTCACAAATACACCCATCCTGGGTGTGATGCTTGCCTTTGGTGAGGAGTATGCAGGTGTGATGCTAAGAAACTCCTGCTCTCCTCTAGTCTGCAAACATTGGTGCTTTCCTGTCTCTCCCAAAGCCTTCTAGCAAAAGCAGTCTCTGCTTGGAACCAGTGAAGTACTTGAGACAGAATTTACAATCCTGCTCTGAAAACAGTAAGAAACATGCCCCTGCAGAGCCCAGCCACTGGTGCAAGTTGTCATAGGGACTTTCAGGCAGAGTAAGAGCAATCTGGTTTCAGAGAGCACCACTCAGAGAAGGAAAGCCCCACCATGCCAGCGTTTTTTCAGTGGCTCAAGAATTGCCAGTGCCTGGGGTGACACTGTTCACTGACCTACCAACATTAGCCTGCACCTCCCTGTATTTTTTCCTCACGTAGATTCCCCATTTAGGACTTTTTGTCCTTACTGCCTTTAGACCCCAACAGTGCTGTTCAGCCCCTCTAATCAAGCAAGGTAGATGGCCAGCAGGAACAGGGCTCCTGCTGGCCACCACGTGCCCTCTGCTTGGGGAGCCCATACCCACTAGCAGATTTTGTAAGGAGACTCTACTCAGATGACTGATTTATTAGTAAGCAGATACCTGTGCATTAAATGATCTGCAAATCCCTCCCAGCTGAATTATTCCATGATCTGGCAGAAAAGCAGATATTTTAGCCTTACGCTGAAAAAGTCTCATCTAAATATCTTGTCATTTTGAAAGAATAACCCAAGAGAGACCAGTGGCCTCACTATTTGACTACTTATTGCCTTCTGCTTATAGAATAGGCATTCACAAGTTGTTGAAATTGCTCTCTTGAGAAAGCCTGCTTGTCAAAGACCATTTTATGAAAGCAATGGGATGTGCAGACCTGTCTTCCTGCATCTGTGTTGGTGAGAAAATTTTTATAATGGGAGCAGGGCTTTTCCTCTCGGTGGTTAAAACTGCTGTGTTTTAAATAGGCAAGTAGGTTGTCTGGTATCTTTTGGAGTGCCTCCAGACTTTGAACATGACATGATAAGATGTGATCCCTGCATAGTGGTAGTGACTGTACAGTGTTGCCACACTTACTTCAGTGCTCATGGGGCAGCATCTTAGGAAGCCACCTTACATTCAGTGTAAAATGTGAGGCTACCTCCAAGAGAACTGCAAGAGAAGACAACATTAGTGGAAATGACTGGTATGGTGTAGTTCATGAGAACCCAGAGCTAAGAAAGGTGACCAACTTCTGAAAGACCTTTTCAAAGACCCCATAACCACCACCCTGTCACTGTTAAATCACTGTCTTTCTCTCAGCACTTTGTCTATCTACAGACAGTCCTTCCATTCAGGAATTCCCTTGAATAAAAAGGTAGCTTGGCAGAGAAAGTATTGCCTGGAGACCATTGAGCAGAGGCAACTGTACTTCAGAACCTTGCACAGTTCTATGGCTGTAGGAAGACCTATTGATCCCCCTAGAAATTCACAATAGTTGACACCACTTATCTCAGTCAAGAGAAGTTCATCTTCAAGCACCACTCATCCTGACTTGGTTCATTTGTTAGAACCCAAGTGATAGAGAAAAATAAGAGGATGATAAATTAGCTAATGTAGTTGCTGTCTATTGACTACTATAAAAAATGTTAAATAAAAATGAATTAATTAGAAGTGGAACAGAGTAAAATGGTCCTGAATTCAGATTCATCCCCTGAACTTTAAGAAGTACAGTTTCCGTATGTTGAACTTGCAGTCCTTGGAGAATGTGCAGGGGTATCATGGGGATGAATGGTTTGTTCCAAAATACCATGGTGGGGGGCAGGGGGAGGTGTAAAAAGGGCTTCTCCACCTCACGTTATGATGGCAAATTTTGCCTTCTAATAGAAAAAAAAGGTACCCAACAGCCACCTACTTCCTTCTAGTCAAGATATTCCTTTTTCTAGCAAGACACAGCAACAAAAGCAACAAGTTGTCTTTGTTGAATTCTGGGAAAACAAGCACATTTGGAAGATAGAGCCTTATGCCTGTAACTTAGACCTTGGCCCTCTGAAATCCGAGTCTGTGTTTTCCTTATGCTCACTTTTCCCATTAAATGCCTTGAATTTGAACTTGACTGAATTGGGAGGTGCCAGTTACTGATCACATTAGTCACAGCTGCATGTTCCCAAGGAGTTACCATGTCAACATCTTGTACCCAGCCCTTTGAAATGTAGCGGTTTGACGTCAGATCAGATGTCAAACATCAGTGAAGAGTTGTTGTTAAAAAAAAAAGAGTGAAATTGTGATCAGACAATAGGGAGAGAGGTGTTAATGCATTGCCTGTAACAGCAGTGAAATGACCAGCAAATAAGAGAAAGCTGTGCTCATGAGGTAACAGCTCATAACTCATCTCTGAAATCTATAGGGTATAGAGATCAGAAGAAAGAGTTTCTAGTGCCCCAAAAAAGGGGATAATGCACTTAAGAGGTTAGCTATGCATGTAACCCTTTACTCCTAGTAGCTCTTGGTCCATCCAGCTGTTGGGAACTGGACTGAGCTGACACTCTTTCTCAGTGCCTAGGACACAAGTAGGATCAGGGGAAGGGCTAGGAAGAAAAGAGGGAAGTAGAAGAGAATACAAGTTGGTACTCTAACCCAGCCCTTTGGAAGGAGACTAGTCCTCTGGATGCCCCAACATAAAGGTCAAAAGTTTACTGAAAAACAAGGCCATTCGGGAACTGCTGAGTGTATGCTCATGTGACAGTTCAGGAGTGTGTCCAAGGGTAATCCACCAGTCAAGGATGTGGTAAGCCCAGCATGAATGACCTGTTGAACTCAGGGTGTTTCAGAAAGCTTTTCAATATTTTTTGTTGCTGTTGTTTGCTAGTAGAAAGAGAGTCTGTGGAAAAATCTTTGCACTTAGGGGTGAAAAAGTTTTCTTTAAAGCACAGAAGTGTGGGTTTACTTTTCAGCCTGGAGATGCACTCTACCCAAAAGATGAAAATGGAAAATTTATCTACCATGAGACAGACTTATGTGCCACTTGGGAGGTAAGCAAACACAACATCCATCCATATATGCTTTAAAACCCAGATCCTCATTCTCAATTTTACCTGTGGTTTTCATAAACATAGTTGAAGCATACTGCCAGGGCAAATGGATCAGATTCTATTAGCTCCTATGTATGAATTTGACTTCTGTCCCTAAGGATGCTGCTTCTTTCTATCACTTAATTACTTTTATAACAAAACAGAACATTGTTGAAAAATCCAACATTCACATTCCTTCTTTCATAGAGTGCACTCTACATTCGTTTCTTGAGGCTTTTATCATTAGGTTTTTACCAATCCTTCCCCTTTATCAGATCTTTATAGAAGAAGAAAGTTGGAGCCATAAGAAAAGACTGGATCCTCTTAAAAAAAACAAAAACTTTTCACCTTCAAGAAAAAACAGAATTTACCCTGAAGCTCAACATAAAAAAAAACTCAAACCAAAAAAGAAAAAAAAAAACAAAACAAAACAAAACCCAAAGAACCAACCCCTTCCCTTCTCAAAAAAACCCACCAAAGCCCAAGACCTTGCCATCACTTGCCATTAGAACAAGTTCACTCACTTCTAAATTTACTTATCAGATGGGAACACAAGATTTTTCTAGTTAGAAAACTTGGAGGGAAGTAGCATTTGCCTGAAAGATTGCATCCTAAATTTGTTTGTGATGTGTTCTAGACCTGTAGGCAAATGTTTCCTTAAGCCTGCTGTCACTTGGTCTCAGGATTTTGGGTGAGGCAGAAAGCATGATTAGCAATCTCCTTGCATTTCTGTCTCTCAAGAACATGGACGTTCTTTAGTTCATAGCCAGAGCTCTTCAGATCTCCTTCTGCAACAGGTCCAATGAAAAATCATCGCTAATTCAGCCCAGTTCACACTAAGTAATAGGTGCTACTAAATGGTCCACTTCAGCTTGTACTGTCTAGATCTGGATAGTCACGAGCCATTTTAGCTCTACTCAAGGTACAGCAGAAAGAGATGGAGAATGGTGAAACTCTGAGTGAAAGTTCAGTGGGAGAAGGCCTGGAGTGGGACCGAGCTTTCCCTTGGCAGCTGAGCCATCCAGACTGAGTTTCAGGGGGAACAGGGACTTTCAAGTTAGCTGCTTATGTTACTCTTGTCTTTGACTGATGCAGTTCATCCCTCTCTTTTTCACAGGCTGGTTGCTCAAATGTTGAAAGCAGCAGCTCTCACAGCACTGTTACGTTTTTATCTTTGAGCTGGTGCTTATTGTAATGGTTATGCTATAGCAGGCCACTCTCTTCAGCTAACAAGCCTGGAGAAAAAAAGGTGGTGGTGAGTGCCTGCAAATAGCAACATCAATCTAAATAAAAATGGCTCAACTGAATCCAGATAATTTCACTCTCTCAGTATGGTGCTAGCAGGCAAAAATGGCTCCAGATGACTATATTTGCTGACTTGTCACCAAGTGATATAAAGCATATGAGGCCAACTGGAGGTCATCAAACACACAGTGCCTCTTACCTCCCTGCTTTCAGCTCCTGTGAGACAGAAAGGAATAACAAAACCAGTAGGAGGGGCATCCAGCTGCACGGTGGGGTCTGCTCTGCCTCAAACAGTCACTAAATTGTTTGTGTGCAGAGTTTCTGGGAGCAAATGGGAAGACCATATGAAAGGACCCCCTTTTTCTTTAACAACCCAGCAGATGAAGCCAATGAAGACCATGGCACCTACTCATATCCAGTATTCATAAGGGTTTCTCAGCTACTAGGATTTGTCTAAATGCAAAATACCTAGAATGCCTCCCTCCCCCAACCCTTCTTTTTTTTTTTTCTACTTTATACTGTACTAATGTTTTCTGTTAAGGTTTTGTAATTTGCCTTGCCAGATATTTAGGGGATTTCACCAGATAGGCACTTCGTATGAAAAAGAGTATTGCAATCAAAAGGACTTATCAGGAAAGCAATATGTTTTGTTCACTCTTCCTTCTCCAGCTTTGAGGCACTGCTAAAGCAGCATAAATTAAGCAAAACTCTTTGAAAGCACATGCCTGGCATTAAAGTATCTATATCTCGGGTTAATCTTTCTGATCTCCAGACAGATTCTATCCTCACAGGAGGTATAAAACATTAAGATTTGGTCTAGAAAGCAGATCAACACAGTAGTGTTGGATGTTGCCACAGGAGTTTGGGCTGCCTGGACAACGCCAGCCCTCATGCTAATAGAGCTGTTACTTCTGCTGCAGCAAAGGGTTTTCTGCAGTCTCAAGAATGGCCTATCCTCCATCTCTCTCTAAAATGCGTGCTACGAAAAATCAAGTCAACATGTGGGGCTCCTCTTGTCTTTGCTTTCTTTGCAGGCTATGGAGGCATGTAAGGATGCAGGTTTGGCAAAGTCTATTGGAGTATCCAATTTCAACCGCAGGCAACTGGAGATGATCATGAACAAGCCAGGACTTAAGTACAAACCTGTCAGCAACCAGGTAAGACTGCAAGCCAAGAGCAGTGCCTGCTACAGTGCCACTACCCTTTAGGGAATGCAGAGGCACACACATAGCCTAAGCCGCCATGTACAGAAAGGTGATGTATACTTTGCCACAGACACTGCCCTCCAAACTGTCACACTTCCATTTCTAGCTGGAAAATATCACTCTTCCTATCTAGGCTAAAGATCTATATTTGAATGTGCCGGAGCAATCGCTTTCCTCAGTTTCTGCTCCAGGACTATAAAACCGGTGCCTCTGTGCCAAAGCTCCGTAACAAGGTTGAACACTGAGTCAATGCAGATCTTAAATCTTTGCCATGTACCTTACTTCACATCCAAAAATTCCCACAATAAACCAATCAGAGCTAACCATTCCTCAATGAAGCCGTGTCTACCTCAGCTGACAACAATCCAACATTATCAGGGACCCTGAGTTACTCTAAGCTTCTCAAATTTAAAAGCCATTAGAATCGACTCCTAAACTTTCTGCACTTGCTCTCTTTTGCCTTTCCTATAAGACATTCTTAAGAGTTAGAGAAAAAAATCAATTACAGGAGACCCCATTAAGTGACCGACCCGAGCTGAGCAAGCCCATGAAGATGACAGGCACGTCTGAGTTAAATTACAGCAGTAGGGCTCTGAGAAGGCGATAAGTGGCAGCGACCCATCTGAATGCCCAATACCTTTGGCTCTAGCATTTGGCAGGTCACTGCATTTCCTAGAAATCACTGGGAAGCTCTTCTGACTCATCTGGCACAAACAAATATCCACATTAGCAGTATCAGAGGAAGGGCCAGCAACCAACCAGGACCAAATTCCCATTCTCAGTGCCTGACCTGGAGGGCTGGAATTGCCATGGAGCAGGGCAGGGAGGCTGGCCACAGCCTTCATTTCTGTATTTGTCCTGGCGGGAAAGGCAGCCTGTGAGAGGAGGAAATTCCAGCACCCTTCACTGGTATTAACATGCCTAGCGGGTGCAAAATGCAATTGCTGTTTCTGGCGTGCCCTAAGACTGCACTGAGCATTGCTGCTGCTTCCTGGGGTCGAGGGAAACTGGGCAAAAGATTAAGCCCAGCTTAGGGCAGCTAGCCAGCAAGCATAGATGTGCCAGATAGCTTCAGACTGCCCTGCAAACAGTGGTTGCTCTGTCACCTTGTAGACATCCTTCTCCCAGAATCTGAGATCACAGCCAGAAAACCCCTGCCTGTAAGGGAACCGTATTTGCAATGTGGGAGGGTAGAGCTCACAACAAGGTCATAATCTCATCTTTTGCGTATGCCCCCCTCACCTTTCTATCTGGGACAGCTTGTGCCAACACTTCCCTAAAAACAACGTCAGATTAGTCATCCTGAATGCCAGAGGCAGAGAAACAGAGAACTGACCCACATGAGATGGACTGCCTTCTCAGTCTGTTTATTCTAGTGAGCTTCTCTCACCTCCATCACCCCCACTTATTTCCACCTTTTCACTGGGAGGCAATGGGAGTTCCCTGCAGCCAAATTATAGTCACAGATGTTGATCTGCTGTCCACAAAAAAAAGAAAAAAATCCATCACCCAGCAATGTACAATTAGAACAGTAACCACAGATTAAGTTTCCCTAACTTACACATATCCTTTCCTGAAAGCATCAGCTGGTCTGTAGCTCTACAAATATTGAGATACCATCTGCTTCTATATCTGGTTCTGTTGATAATTGTTCTTTCTCTGTTACTCCTGTAGGTCGAATGCCACCCCTACTTCACCCAACCCAAACTCTTAGAATTTTGCAGACAACATGACATTGTTATTGTTGGGTACAGCCCATTGGGAACCTCAAGGGATGAATCATGGTAAGTCTCCATGTTACTTTCTAACAGAAGGACAATATCCAGGAAAAGAATAATATAGTTCTCCACTGCTGGGTCTCTGTGTAAAATACCTTTGTCCCCATTTTTACAAAGTAGTTTTGAACTTCAGTGTCTAAATATTACAGTTGTGAATGTAAACTTGCCACACTCCTGCTGCATGCTGTCATCAAAGAATGCCAGGTGTCTGTATAGGAGGTTGCCTTAGGTCTCCTCTAACAGAAAGCAAGTGTTTGTAACTGGGAACGTGTGAGGCTTAGGTGAGGAAGTAGAAACTAAGTCAACGTTAGGACGTCACATAGGAAGTTGCCTTTGACAGCCCGCCAACCTAAGTGGCAAAGCTTTTCTCTCATCTTTCACACTACTTGTCAAAAGGTGCAGTGTTCTGTTCACAAAGAAGTAGATGCCTCTATGATTTTATATTAAAGATGAGGGATTTTTTGGTTTCTTTTTCTTCCCCAATTTCTTCCAGGGTAAATGTGTCCTCCCCTCCTTTACTGAAGGATCCTGTGCTGAATGCCATTGGCAAAAAGTACAACAAGACTGCTGCACAGGTTGCTTTGCGTTTCAATGTCCAGCGAGGGGTGGTGGTCATCCCAAAAAGTTTCAATCCACAACGCATCAGAGAGAATTTTCAGGTAAATTCATGCTCCAGTGGTACATGGATGAATTCACTTACATTGGCTTTGCCCCTATAGAAGGCGATTTTTCCATTTCTTTCTGTAGATGTACACAAGACAACCAATATCAAGCTTTGCCACATTTGATGCTTTTTGTCCCCTTCACTTAAAGATAACATGATATGACAATAACAGAGCAAAGCAGAGAGGAACTTTTGGTGTCTTTTAACTCTCTGGAGTACCTAAAATTCCAGCTGGTGATGTATCCCAGAGCACCAGTTGCTGCAGTGAGCAGCACAAGCAAGATGAATTAATTCAGTACGTCAGTAGTCCAAGGTAGCAGGTACTTAGGAATGACTGATTGTTCTGACCAGTCTTCAGGTATGGGACAGCTTTGTTAGGGAAGGATTGCTGCATACAAGTGTGACAGAAAGATTCACAACCCACCACATCCAAAAAAGATGAAGAATTTGTTCTTGTGTCCCCTGCAGCACTCAGTACCCACACTACTCCCTACTTTCCCTGGCAACATACTGCTTTCAAAGCTGGTGGCTCAGCATTGCCAGACTATCTTCCCCTTCTTGCAAAAGAGTGTAGGCAAATGTGACTGGGCTTATTCATGTCCTCGAGACTTTACTATAAATGCAACCAATGCGTGGATTTGTGGGAGAGGTACAGGGAGAAGGACGGATTGTACTTTTGAAATCTGGAACATGTGAAGGTTGATTATGACAAGAAACGTGAACTCATTCCAAACATCTCCTTCCATTAGATCTTTGACTTCTCCCTCACTGAGAAAGAGATGAAAGAAATTGAAGCCCTGAACAAAAACGTTCGTTACGTGGAACTGTTAATGTAAGTACAGGAGGAATTCTAGATCCTCACAGAACATTCCTGTTTTTTCAGAGGATTTAAAAAAAAAAAAGCTTCCTTTTAATATTAACTTTTGTATAAACAACTTTAAAATAAAGGTAAGGCTTAAGTATGGGAGGTCTTTAATGCAGTCTGAATATGCTCCTGGACCCACTGCAAAAAGAAGTGTAAAATACTTCCTTACAGCTCAGGTGCCAAAAGCCCACCTAGTAGAAAGTGACTGTATCTGGCTATTCCATCCCTACCCTATTTCCTTAAGCTCTTTCTGCTACATGTGGTCATGACAGTTTCAGGCAGTGATAAGGTGTATCATCATCCCTGTCTAGCAGCGTGGATATTTAAGCTGAAATTCAAATAAGGGCACTTTCTTGTCTTTCCCCGCTGTGTCTTACCCTCACTTCCAGTGCTCTGCAAGCCACTTTACTGTTCAAGTACAAGGCCTCATGGATTGCAAACTTAGTGTTTCAAGAGGCAACCTGTCCTAAATTACCACAGAGGAGGCTAAGAATCAAGAACACTGCTACATGAAACAACAGGGCTAATTCGGGGAGAGCTCTGCTCCTTCTCACTTCCTTATAAAAGATGATACATCTGGGTGACCACAAGTGGTCAGAAACTTTGTTTTGTCCTTTCCTCTGATGCTATCTTCTACAGCAATCTATTTCCCTTGTTGTCATGGGGAGTTGTACCACCTTCTAAGGAAAACAGAAAAACACACAGCTCATTTGACTACTAAACCACTTCTAACCATCTCCTCTGAGAACTAACAAGGCTTGATCTCTTGCTGCTGGTCATCTAAAGCTTACCACCCAATGTAGTTTTGCTTCACCTGAAGGCTGCATTATCCCAGAAGGCTCAGACTGACCCAGCATCCCCTCTTCCAGAGGATGAGGCAGTTTGTTTTTCCTTCAGCTCAAGAGCACCTACAGTTTATGGTCAAACTTGTTTTCCCCTTTTCAAGGCACTCAATATGTAGCCAAATGCTAGAGATTCATTTCCATGCATTTCTCTTGTTACCTTGGATTATCTGTGTCCTGCCAAACTGTAGCATGCTCAAGCACCAAAAATAATGAAAAGCAGGATAACAGCATCAATAGCACTCTAAAACGTTGACCATTGCTCAAAAGATAGGAGGAAATGTTGCAAAGAAACAAATAAACCACTTATTGTGCTGCATGACTGATGGAAAATATGCACTAAGTTAAAAGCATCATAATGGAGTTAATCTTTCACATTTAAGCTCAGGTGCTCTGAAGCTTTAGTTTCTTAAAACTTAAAATAGCCTTCCATCAATTAGCAGTAGTTAGTTCCAGAAGGCTCCTCACAAATGGCCTAGGAGTTTCTTATGTGTGTTTTAGTATTCAAAATAATTTTTGCTTTTACATACCTAAATTGAGTTGTAATATCATTTAAACTTTTAGTGATTATATACACGAAATGTAATCTTGGTGCAAATGCAAGAGTCTTTTCCAGGAAAGGATGCAAATGCCCACAGAAGAACAACTTTCTAAGCCAACAATCCAAAAAACTACTAAACTAAATGCTTTGCTTTATTAGACTAAATTTGGTCACAGGAGGCCACCGAGGATAAGGAAAAGGATGCACATTGGCAGCTGTAGTTTTCACAGGAGTGCCATGTTTGAGGAAAATGCTTCAGTACAGTCTGATCTTCTCTATGAAAAAAACCTTATCGGAAAAGTGATGTTGCCATGTAAGGAGCAGCTATATATATATATATATATGTGTGTATATATATATATATATATATATATATATGTATGCCTACCCTGTGTTGTCACACTGGAGTGTCTGGAATTGACATTGCAACAGATAAGTTACCAGTCTAAAGACATTTCTTATTTCATCCAGCAATATGCATCTGAAAAAGTCAAACCCTGTTACAGAAAGACTTTCAATTCGTCAACTTTGTGCAAAACCTATGACTGCTGTGATGCAAATGCCAGCAAGAATGGAAAAATCCAGCTTTTCTCTGGCTCTTCCAATTATCAAATATCATATGGGTACCATGTGCAAATCTGTTGTTCTGATGGCATGAGCAAGCCCATACAAACAGGATATTGCAATCAGTGGAATGAACTAGCAAGTTAAGTAAATGAGAAGAAAATTGAAGTTTTGTAAAAATATGACTATTCAGGAAATCTTAATCTGAAATTCTTTCTTCTCCATTTGGAGAAATCTACAAGTATTGTGCAGGGCAAGTTTTACATTAATCTAACTTGATTTATCTTGTGCTCCCAATTCTCTGTTACAGTTGTTCTTCCTTTCCAGTTATTCCAAGCTGCACTGACTCCTCCAAGTGAATACTTTTCACTTAAAGGATTCAGACTATTGAGCATGTGAGATCTGATTAGCAAGCATCCTCCATAGATGGAAAGTAGAGATTATGACACTGGCAACTCAGACATCATCAAATTATACTGAAGTCAAACAAGCCTAAGTGTTGTGGCTTGTTTTTTTTTGTTTTGGTTTTTTTTCAACCAAATCAATCTGTTCATGCGTTAACACTTGAGCTTGGCTGAATATTGGAATGAAATGTTTTGACACAACAAATTCAAAATGTTTGATGCCTTCTAATTAGTTACCTTCAATGTTGTGAAATGTATCCTTCCCAGAGTGGAGCGATTCACAGCTGGGATAAATGCCAGTATTTGTTGTGCTCTGCTGTAAGGCAAGGCAGCCAGCTGCCATGGTACACCTGAGAATGCTCTTTAGAAATTTTTCATTTTGCTAATGGAAAGTGTTTGACAAGCCAGGGCTTGTGACTTAGCATCACCTTCTCAAACAAATAAGAAAACCCACAACAGAAAACAACTACCTCTCTCAAGTCTGCCAATAATGGGCGTTTGCCCATTTGCAGTGTTATTTTTTCACCAAAAGTTGACCTTGGGAATTTTCTTCTTGCCTTTAATAATATCTTGGATTGTGCATCTTCCCTGAGCATGTAGTTTCTAAAGTGAAGCCTGAAACATCTCTACCATCGGTCATATGCAGCCATGAACATCCCTTTGTCTCCTGAACTGGGTCACCCCAAAGCCTCTTTGTAAATTCCCTGCCACTGATGCTATTAACCTGGCAGAGCATCTACATGTAGACTGAGCTAGAGGACAGCCAGACCTAGTCTGGATATGGCAGTCACTTGTAGAAAGCACCATCAAGACCCAGACCTGCTCAGGGAATAAGACAAACTAGTACAGTCTGATGTTTCGACCTCTGCTTCACACGTACACACTTATCCCTTATTTCTAGGGGTCTTTCTAGACATCTGAACAAAGAAGTCTTTGCCTTCCACAATGCACACATAGTGAAGCCATCCCCCTTTCCTAAAACACTTTATCAACTTGAGTTAAATAATGACAATACCTGACATCCAAACTCTTGTTGTTTTTTCCCCCATCTCTCCCTAAGGTAGGCCCAAAAAATGGTGCTTCATTGTCACCTCCTTAAATGCGGAGGTTTGCTTCCAACTCTACAGGGATGATTATCCAGAGCAGGCAGCTTCTGAATAAGTAGAAGAGCCTTCCATGAAGGTCACAGATATATTGCAAGGAAGAGGTTTGTTAGGCATAGGACAACTGCATCAGTGATGTGATATCCTGCTTCACCCAAGGAACTCACTTGTTCAATCTGACCTGTCCACAGGTGGCGTGACCATCCAGAGTATCCCTTCAACGATGAATACTGAAAACAAGGTGGGTCTGGACAGTCAGTGGTGTTAGGCTTCGCTGAGAAAGCTTCAACTTTTGGTGCTTTGACTTCATGTGAGACTATTCAAATAAGCATTAAATACATGACATTTACTACTTCTTGTCTTGTCAGTCTCTTATTGCTAGTGAAGGCCAAATCTATTTATTTAATCCACTGAATTTCTGGTTTTGGCTTAGGAGGCTTTAACTCTGAAAACTGAAGCTTCAAAACTGACAGCTGGTAAAACTGAAGATTTCTCAAAAACAGGTTAATTAGTTCAAGCCAAATCATTTTCACTGAATAGCACATTCTTCACTCAATTTGAAACAAGACATTCCATTTCACTTGGTGTGAAGGAGAATCAGAATCACAGAATGGATAATGTTGGAAGAGACCGCAGTGGGGTAACCTGGTCCAACCCAACATCATTTTCTTGTACAGCTAAAGTGACAGAAAGTCAAGAGTGAGCAACTAACTGAATTTGGTATATATGAACATATGCTTATTGATATTAGATAGGCATGTACACTGCTTCATGCAGTGAAGCCCATTTCACTCTAACCAGAGTATTCTTCAGCTGCATATATGAGCGTCATTCCATAGGAACACCCCAGCTGGCTCCACGTGTAAATAAAGCATTATAAAGCATTGTAAGCACGTTCAAATTCCCCCCCACACACACTTGTCAGATGAGGGCCTCAGTGAAACACAGGAAAAGTGTATGACACTTATTTTACACTGTACTTGCTATTCAAGGATGGTATTGCACAGCATCGCATATGCAACCTGGAGCTAGCACTAGTGAGATCCTCATCTCAAGATTAAAAATCCCTTAAAATTCTTTCCTGCTCCACAAATTGATATTAACCCAATAAAATTTCTATTCACTTCAAAGTTCACATAGACTTTTGTATAAAATCCTGACCAAGACAATACTGAATTAAGAAGCTCAATTTTCAAAGAAAGAGAAAATGTTATCTAAAAAATACAATTTTCTACCATGCTGGAGACAGCAGAACACTGGCAGGTCCAAGAAATGGGTACAAGTCAGACAGAGACAGCCAGGCTGAAACCTGGACATTTCCTTCAATCTGTCCTCAGCTCTCTGAAACATGGAGGCAGAAGGATGGACACCAGAGTAAGCAAGACTGACTCCTTCAGCATGAATTTGTTTTTTAGACCACTGCTCAACAGGTTTTGCAGCCTATAGGTGCATCAGCCTATACCCACATCTCCAGAAGGCTACTTTCCCTCCCTCCTGTGTCCAAGCACCCCAGTTTCCTGCCATAGTAGGGGTACATTGGAGGGATATTGGAGTAGAAACTAAAACATACACAGAGAGAGAGAGAGTACTTCATGTACTAGAACGTGAGTACTGCCATTGGAAAATGTGTCATACATAAACTTCAGTCTATAGCATCTGTTTTTATTTATTACCATTGCTATTTATTATCCCTGACTGAAACAGGAAAATACCAGAGTGTACAGTTCATGGAGACACTTCTGTTTGGTCATGGTGTGCTCCTCAGAACCAAGACAAAGAAGGACAGGGATGACCATTTCACAGGAGAAACAGGAAAGGCTCCCAAATGGGTCTAGTGTAAATGCATCCCTGGATGAGTTCAGTGGGCACCACTAGAGAAGTTTGGCTCCTTCAACAGGGGTGGCCTTCACATAGCATTTGTAAATCCCTAAAACTATGCCAAAAAAGGAACATTTTGGTTGCTGGAGGTTACCCAACGACAATTCCCATTTTATTCCATTACCCACTTAGACCAGAGGGGAAAATATAAAAAAAAGAGGGGGAGATATAGCTGAGGAGGAAGAAGACACATTACAGATCTGCTGGTGTAGATCTAAGGACAATCCTAAGGTCAGGTGGAGCTCTGCTCCCAGAGGGGCTCAGAACCACTATAAAAAGCCATGCTTTGCCCCTTTGTGAACAGCTGACGTCCTGGTCAAAAGTCTGAACAATCCAAGTCTAAATTCAAGTGCCAGAGAGGAGCAGTTACCACCATACCTAATGTGTTATTCCAGTTGCTTCATAAGTACAAGCCTTAAATAGAGCTCACAGGGCTCAACTGCTTAACAGTAGCACTGTACAAATTTTTGCACTGTAACTTGACCAGGTGCAAGTCTCCAGTCACAGCCCACGTTCAGGCCAGGTTTGGCAAAGCTCTTGCTGTCTACAACTGCAAATGTCAACTAATGCTCAGCTTAAATGCTCACACCAGCCCCTTCACAGCTCACTGCTCTTTCCAGACAGCCCTCTCCCAGAGGTTAGGCAGCACGTGAGATTCTGATAAATCAGGTGACCTTGTAAGTGTGAGTAAGGAAGATGATATGCTGAAACCCCTCTAACAGGAAATACCATATAATCAAATCTTCAATCTATACTGATTAAACAAGGCAGGACAAATTGTAAGAGTTCTTCCAGCCCAGGTCATACCACCAAATTCCTCCCCGCTCTAATTTTAATAGAATCCTTCTCCTCCTCCATTGCATTGCCTCATTTCTATCTGATGAAAAAAGATTCAACCTCTTCCCAGAGGCAAATGCTTCCATCAGTTATGAGACTGCTTCAGATGTATAGCCTACTTCTCCCCCAGCTTTGCTCAGTTTCAGACCATTTCTCCCCATTGTTCTCCAACTTGCCCTGCAAAGAAAATGTTTAGACAGGGGAAATAAACAGGCCTGCAAATGGGAAACTGGGAAACCCATTCCACCAGCAGCTGCATAAAGAGAGAGAAACCCCAGACCATGGCCCCATGTAAAATCTGCTTCCATCTAGCATATTTCAGAGTCCTACTGGACTCGCTGCCTGGTATGAAACACGTCACTTAGAATGGCCACATAGAACCCTACTCCAGCTGGAAGGGTCAGGTGCTGTGATAGCCCTCACACACGACAATAGATCCAAGGACAACTGGGCACTGGGAAAACCTACTCACTTCTACAGTAAGTAAACCATCATTTGTGCCTCTTCCCATAGCTGGAAAATGAAGTGAAATCCAGACCAAAGATGTTTGCTTCAGCTATGCACAAGTGAATTTTCAGCGAAGAGAACAAGAAGTGATGCAGTGTTTTAGATCCTTTTAGTAGCCCAGCAGCTGCTCTGGTCTAGTCAGAAAACCAGGTGACACGCACACATCCACAGCAGCAAAGCAGTTGCCACAGCTGTTTGTTAGAGCATGGGCTTACCTGGCATTCCCTGTTGTTACACAAGCTCAGGGCAGAGCACAGTGCTTTGAAGCTGCAGCACCCAGGCCTTTCCTTGGACATGTGCACGCTCATGTTCAGTCAGTGAAGCAACAAGAAAGCACTGCCACACAGTTATGGTGTGTAGGCTGACATCACTCCCACCCTGCACTTTGTGGTTAGCTGAATTTGTTTCCCCACAGGGAGGCAGAGCTTCGTCTTCCACAAGGCTACGTATCTGGAACCGGACCCTGTCTCAGAAGGGACATGCATTCAATTTTCCCTAATACTGTTCAGGTGCCCACAAGAGGACTAAGGAAAATAATAAGAGGCAAAATGGGATAGGCACTGTATACGTTTTACAGCCTTACATTAAAGAATGCCCTTTGGATTTATGTCACATATTTTTGTACCACAAAGCTACCAAAGAGGTTTTACAAGAGTGTATAATGTGTCCTGCGGAGGAAAGGGGGAGTGGCCATATCAAGCTATCAGCTAGAATTAGGATGCAATCTTGGGTAGACAGAACAGAACACAGGGGAAAGGAAGACAGTGCCTCCTATAGTTTTCATCCATTGCCTGCCATTCAGGCCTGGATGCCAAATTGCTGGGTGTTCTGCTTTCAAAATGAGATCTTTTCTCCTGGTCAAAGTGTAATGATAACGAGGACAGAAAGTGAGTTTTGTATTCGGAGAGATAGGTGTCCACGAAAGGCAGTGCCTGCGGTTACACACAGCAGGGTCCTCACCTGATGAGGCTTCTTCGCTTAATTCCTTTCTTGAATCCAATAAAGTCTGAAAGCTACTCACCTCTAGACTGGCAGGATATTTAACCATTACTGTATCCTTGGGATGTGCAAAGGTATTTGACAGCAGAGAGGCTGCTACTTTCCTTAACTAATTAAGATCATCTCACAACGAGAACCAGAGTTGTTTCTTCAATTTAAAGTGTGAATCATTTAAGTGTGGAAGCAAAGCCAGTATTGTAGGGACTCTAAGAGGAAAATAAATCACGTCCCTGGGATACACAAGACATTTCTTAGATCTCTACAGTGAGCACTGAGGACAAACTCAGATCTGTTTTGTAGAAGTTCAATTTGTAGATTTAAGATGAGACACCCCCTTTCTATTGCGAGTAGCGTCAGTCTCCTTGTTGCCATCTGCCAAACTGAAACACTTTGAAATAAACTGGTTTGATATTTGCAAGACAATTTCCTTATTTTCCTTGGGGAGGGGAAGGGAGGAATCTGCTGTTTCAAAACGTATTTTGCACAGCTCTCAACAAGACACAATTCACAAGTCTAGAGGTAAGCACTGAGGTGGAGAAGAAAGTCTGTAAGAGAGTGACATGTTAGAATGAGATTGAACATGCTTATTTCACTTGTGACCTAAACTGCAAACACATTTGCCTTTGGGGGTGGAGCAATCAGCACACAGTCAGGAACTAGTGCAGTTTTTACATTAATTGATTCTCAGCAATGCCATATTTCAGCTCTTCCCAACATCCTACTACCCCAGAGCAAAACCTCTAGCTTATAAGAAAGGGCTTTGAGAGTGCAAAACCCGAAAAAAAGTTAATTTTCCAATGCCAGTCAGACTCCTCAGGGAACCCTAACTCAACATGTATGAGCAATACTCACAGCAGGACAACACATTGCAAATAAAATGCAAAGCAGAACCAAATGGAAAAAGAAGGAGAGAAGGAGCTGCAAAGAAAGAGGATGCATGTGTGTATAAACACTTACACATGGACACAGAGGGGCACCACTGGATCAAGCTGCTCAGTTTCTGCTCTGTACACTGCAGAGCTACCTGAATGGAGGTCTCAGATCAATCCAAGGTCATTGAACATAGCAAAGGCAAAATGCTGCACTAGAACAAATGCACACTCAATTAAAGGCTAAATGGGAGCTCATAATGACCTAGAACATGTCTCAGAGCAACCTCACTCATGACAAGGAAAAGTCCCTGCAAGTGCATGGTGCTGAGGACTCTGGGAAGGATCCTGCTAACATTTCAGCACATACAAATCAGGACCGACTCTGCTGACACAAGGAACAGATGAACAAAACACAGGCCACATGCCCTCAGTGCAAGGAAACATTCCAAGTGTTCTGTTCCCCCGGTTAGCCTGATCAACATTTCTCTCCCAAGCCAGGACAGATGCTGGGGAAAGGTTGCCAAGAGAACTCTGTGATCTCTTAGGAAAACTACTTGCTCCTCATGCCACTGTGGCTCAGCTTCCATCTACAGGGTGGCACCCAGAGTCACCCATGTGTGAAATAAGGAGGTTTCCCAGCAAGGTGACCCCATCATCCCACATATTCAGCACTGGTGGACACAGACAGTCCAGAATAGCCCAAACCAGCTGTTTGGCAGCATATTTTGCACACTTAATCCCTGCTTTTCCACGGTGGTGGGACTGCAGTCCTGCATGGCTTTTCTACAGGATGATAAGGGGATCACCTTTGCATTTCATTGACTATATTGATCTGTGCTTGATAAACTTCAAAGAGAAATCTCCAACATTCAAAAGGGTTCTTCTAAATCATGGATCAGAAATCCACACCCACATTCAACAAGCCAATGCTACCTCTCTGGTCCTCTGTGAGGTACAGTCCTCCCAGTATAGAGTAGAAGAAACAACAAAGCAGGAATGTAGGAGGTGACATTAGAAATATCCACATGATTTAGGATTTCTACTAATTTTTTTCTATTTGTGGCATTTAGAGCACACCAGCAGTCATGAAGTTTCTTGGCAATCTACATCTGTCCTGGCTTAAGCTCCTGAGTTCCCAGAACTGGTCTCTGGGTGTACAAGACTTTGAGGCCATAAAAACACTCTCGGAGAGCATGGTTGGAGGGTGGGGGACATTATAGCTCCCTTTCCTTGGCAGTTAGAGCACCACCAAGTGATGCAACAAGTTAAGTTCAAATGTTTATGGGGTTTAAACCTGCATGTCTCACCTTATCCAGTTACCAAGCAATACAGTCTTCTGGAAGACATCTGGCTCCATCCACCCCACTGAACCTTTCAACTTTGCATAATAGACCCATTGGGGTGAAAGGGGGAAGTACTTGGTAGCTGAGAAACTTAATGTACTTGCAGTCCAGACCTCGCTGTGGTCACTGGTGACAGGAAAACACTTCTACAGAACAGGGATCAAAACCTTCCCTCCTCGTACTATGCAAATTGCTCTCTTTGCTCTTTCTTTTGGACACAACACCAGTTATATTATCAGAGAGGATTCTCCATCTTGGAAAGGATGATGTGAATACCCCTTCCATCACAATATGTGTAAATGTGAGTTTCACTGCATTTCTAGGATTTATTACTATAGTAAGAGCAAGCCCTACAGCATCCCTTGACCAAACACATACCCCAGCAGGCTTCACAGAGATACTGCAGATACAATTGAATTAAGACATTGATTTGCACCTCTTTCTCACCAAATTGCTCCAGCACTCCACAGGCATTAGTGATTGACCTCGTGTGATTACCTTTGCCTCCTCCAAACCTTATTCCTTGATCCTTTTTACAGCTAAATACATCCATTCTTGTTCTCTGCTCTCCAAACTTTCACTTTGCCACATGCATGAACAACTAATTCAATCAAACTTGACTGCTTAGCACTGATTTCCACTGTCACTCCCTGCAAAGATTGCTCAGACACTTGTCTTCATTCTTCTGGATTTCTCCTGTTCATTGAGGAAAGAGGCCCTGATGTGACCCATCTCCAGGGAAAGGTCACTCACCTAAGCTATTTCCCAGCTCTGGTAAAACTCAGCATTTAAATAAAGTATTGGGTGTAAAGTATGTCTTTTCTGTAGCATTTATGGTGTAAATGTGGATAGGCTGTGCAAGACCATGAGAGTTACAAACCAAAACTAATTAGAAGAGAGAAAGCATGAGGAAACCATGTTATATGCCTTTCAGTAATTTTGACCCTGTAAGGTTTATGAACTTTGTGTGGAATAAAGGCCTAAGGTACCCCACAGAACACAGTCTCTGGCAGAATCAAGACTGGAAAGGAGTAAAGATTGTGGTGGGTTAGCCAAGGAAGCCAGATGATGGATTATGAAGACTAGCTTGTTTAGTGTGGTAGGAAGAGAAGCCAATATTCTCCTATTGCAAACAATATAGAGGCATTAGCCTCTACATTTACAGCCTATATCATGGTACAGGAATGAGGAAACAGTCACATATTTTAGGAAATATTCCTCAAAAAAAAATATGAGGAAATTAAAGAGCATAAGATTGGTCATGATGTGACTTTTTAACTATGCAGGGCCACTTTTGTGAATTCATGGCTACAGTCACTAAAGAGTCAAACAAGGGTGTTGCGGTTTGAACACCCAATACCTCCGTGTTAGATACTACCTAGCTATCTGGAAATGGATGTGACGGGAAGAGGAGAACTTTCCCACCTTACGCTGCATGCTGCACACAGGATTATATGACTGAGGACTCTAAAGAGATTTGTCTAGTGCTAGGGTCACATGTTGCTTGGGGCTTAATACTTTCAAGACGCATTTGATAAAAAGCTAGAAAAGCTATTTGGATCTTTTCAGCCAGGAGGTTGAGTGTATTTACGATTGCAGCCTCTCATGGGTATGCACACACAGGCAGACCAGAAATCCTGCCCTCTGCAGAGTCCTGACACGTTTCCACAAGCAGGTGCTGGGATGAGGCACATCAGGTTCCATAGGCACCCAGAGAACCTGTGTGCTAGAGCCCTATGTATGACACTTCACTGGCACCAAGGAATCACAGGCTGAGAGCAGCCCAACAGCCCAAACACAACAGTTGCACCACAGAGAGCCTCCCATGGAATATCACTGCAGTCAAAAATCAATAAAAAAATCGAACAAAATACTAAAGTCATTTGCATTAGCTTAGCACCGGGTTGATATTAGTCACAGTTTAACCAGTTAGTCTACAGTAGATTGTTTCAACCCACTTTGCTTTGTAGCTTGATGCTTTCTGTTCACAGAAAGTTTTTTCACAAATAGGCCTGAAGCTACAACAAGAAACACTTTTCCCCCTACAGCCCTCCAGCCTATCTTCAGTTCCTCAGAAGTCACTGCAGCCACCTCACAGGTTCCTGCCTCCCCAGCAGGAGCTCAGCAGCCTCAGCTACCAAAGCAGACTTACACACTCTTCCATTCTTTCCATGCCACTGCAAAGACAAATGCCTTACCTGAGGGAAAGAAAAGGTGCAGTAAAACCAGCAACCTCCATCTCAGCAACTTGAACTTCAGCAAGAAAAAAAAAACAGGCCACCCTAACACTCCCACCTGAGAGACCCAGAAGCTGTAATGAGCTTATGCACTGCTAATTTCAGAAGTCACAGGTGTAGATAACCTCAATTACCTCACCCTGAGAGGGGGAAGAGGTAGGAAAAAAAAAAAAAGCCCCTGAGCAAGTCTCTGTGCTATATTCCTGGTGTTGGCCAGAGCTTGGGCTGAGAGGTAAAACCACTGAACTTGGGAAAGAAACAGTCTGCATATGGCTTTTAACTTATTTTTTCTTTTCCCTACATATGAAATTTATCTCTACTCTTTCTAGGTCATCAGTCTGCAGATCTGCCTTAGTCATCTGGCTAGGGTGATCATAGAAGAATAAATAAATTAATCACTGTCTTTGCAGGCATTAAGGTGAAGTAACTCCCTCCCCCTTTGACTTTCCTGTATTTCCTGAGTCAAGGAAGCCAAAGCCTACAGCAGTGAGCATGTCTTGGTCATCGACTGTCTCACCAGGCAGCTTTGCAGGAAAGCAACTTGAGCACAGCTCTGCTTCTCATGCAGGTGGGGGCAGCTCATGCTCATGAGCCTTGTCAGCCCCATTGCCTGGTCAGCAGCCTGGATGTGCCCCCATAGAACCAGGAGACAGTGGGTGAATTCATGCCCATAAGTATTGGACAGTACAGGCACACCTCACACACATCCCCCCACCTCTGGGGCTGAGATGTCTTTGTAAATCTTGAAAATTAAAGCAGGCAGGTAAGAAAAGGCATAAAGAGAAGCTTGAGATAAATAACTTTTAACACTCTATATTTCTCCTACATGTGGGTCCATGGCATAAATCTGTGCTCTGCACAGGGCCATTCAGCTATGATCTTATGAGCCATCCTACCCACTGTAGGAGAGCAGTAGGTGGAAGAAGATCAGTTACTATCTCAATTTGCAGGGTGAGGGCCTTGGATGCTGTAGTGCTAAACACTGCATCACTGACTTTTGGTCCCACAGGATTTGTGAATCTAAGGTTCTCTTGGCTTTGGTGGGCAGCAGGACCTGAGGGATCCTGTAGGGGTATGGGTGTCAGAATAAAGTTCAGAGGCATGTAAGCCTCAGTCTATTTCCAGAGTGAATTAAACACTAATGTCCCAGTTGTAGGAAGGCTCCCATTTCCAATGTACCTTGCTTCTCAAGAAGAACACGAAGGTTTTCCCTCTGAAAATCCAGAGAATAAGTATTTGGTCTTTCAGAAACTCAGTGAGAAGAACAAAAGGAATTTCCACCACCTTTTAGCCAACTCACTTCTCCTGTCAATAAACAGAGCAGAGCATTAAGCAAGAGCACAGAAGACCTTGGTTTACACCCTTTTTTGACTTTAAAATGTTTGCTCTCCTTGACATTTTTAGGGGAAGTATCCTTGCATGAGGTTTCAGGAGCTCTGCTGAACCTGTGCTTCCACAGCTCTTTTTCAGGTTACGTGGTTTAGACAAATCTCGACAGCCTCTGCCAGAGAACTCTTGCAGCCTTCTGGGCAACCCAGTTCAGTGCTTCAGTTCATCATGAAGCTTAAAGATGGCTTGTCTTTAACCGCCTCTTGTTTATAGCAGGAAACCCAAAGAGCACTCCCAGGATCCTACAAGCAATTGTTCTTGCCTATTTGTAACTACTATGATGCACTAAGATGGGACTTTCCACCCATCTGGTCTAATTTCCCGAAGATTGCATGCCTGCTGGGATCAGTTGCCCCACCAAGTTGCCCCTTGCTGAAAGGTCCTGACAGAGAGATGCACAAAAGATATTTATGTGCAAAATGACCTCTTTTTTTTTTTTTTACTTTTTGCAACTGTTTCCTTTTTCTACGCCATAAGTGATCATAATTTAAAAATGTATTTTGCTAGTTACTGAGTGCAATGTTCAATATGAACCTTCTGTGAATAAATTAGTTCAGATCGTTTCTCTGAACAAGTTCTGAGATGAGTCAGTTCTCAGGATTTGCCCACAGTGAGTTGTTGTTTTCTGCATTTCTAGTTATTAATGGAATAAAATTACTTGGCCTTTTGTAATCTAATAAAATTTTCCTCTTCTGAACAAGGTGTAAAGGTTGATGATATGTTGTTACAGCTCTACAGTATTTTTCCCTCCTATGAAAAACTGCTCCTCTGGCAATATTTTTGCTTTGACAATAAATTATAATAAAGTTGTGAGATTTTATTTCTTTATGCATGTATCTATATTTAAATCTGCCATTGATTATCACTTTATTTATCTACATTTCTCTTCTGTGAGTGTGTGTTTTCATTTACTATAAGGAAGCATTATATTAGCATGGTGTAGAGAACTAGTGCTTTGATACTAACCCTTTTTTCATTCAAGCAGTCACAGAATTTTAATTAATACTCAGTATAATTCTAGCAAGTTTAAAAAAAAAAAGCATAAGAAAGTCCATGAATCTTTATGTGTAACAAACATGCCTAATAGCCTAAAGTAAGCAGTTATTTGTCTTTTCAAGTGATCAAACAGGACAAAAGACAGCTAGCCATAACACATCCAGTCTTATTTACTTGCTCCTCTTCCTGTTCCCAGAAAAATACACAAATGGATCTCAGACTTCACCTCAGTGATTCAGTTTGCTAGTGTCAGAAGAGCAAAACACTGTAAGGCCTCTCTCTGGGCTGCAGCTGATGTCTGTGCTCTGCCTGCACCGACCTCCAGCACCACGTGGATGTCTACACCCTCTTAGAGTCCCTTCTGTGCCACTGG
Source organism: Neopelma chrysocephalum (assembly GCF_003984885.1). NCBI lineage: Eukaryota > Metazoa > Chordata > Aves > Passeriformes > Pipridae > Neopelma > Neopelma chrysocephalum. The sequence goes on from NW_020897714.1 coordinate 24,422,670, forward strand.
CACTCATGGGCCCCCATACACTGGCCTTATGCCCATCAGCAAACACACACTCCTGGATCAAGCATCACAGAGAGTTTCCACCTTTATGAGAATTGCTAATCAATGCAAGATTTTGGAGAATCTGTTTGTGGATAGTGGGACAGGTTTGAGCATGGCTAGGACAGATGTGCTCCCAGAAACGGGCTAAGTGGCCCCCAAGCTAATTTGGGATGGTTACAGAGATGAGGTGTGAAGGTATGATCCAGCTAAACTTTTTGAAAGCCATAGTTTCAGGAGATGCCCAGGGTCCCTGTAACTTCTAAGGGTTTCCTGTTCCTGTGGATGCAATCTCAGGAGATGTTCCAGCTGTTATTTTATTCCTCCAGTTAGAGGCTTAGAGTTTAAACATTCAGGGAATGCTTTTTCAGAGGAAATAGTGGAAAATTGTTTCAGAAATACTGTAGACAAATCATAGCAGGAGAGGAAAAAAAAAGCTAATAATGTTTTGTTAACTACAGAAAAAACGCAGAGAAGAATCTGGACAGGACCACGGAAGAACATCCAATTCCAGATGAAGCAACTATACCATTTTGACAGATATTCTTAAGGATTTTACTGAATGGGATCCTCACTGTAGCAGGGTTGAATTGTCTTTATTGGTACAAAGCATTTTACCTAAGTCTAAACCAAATCTTCTCTTACTGCCCTTCACAGTCTCTGCCTCTTGCTCTGCCCAACAGGGACTCAACTGTCCTGGTCGGGGTGCCCTCACTCTCTCCTGTTCTCATCAAATAACATAGAAAGTTGCTGGGTCTTTTACCACAGACCTCCAGGTTTTCTTGAGGGCCTTGGGAAGCTTTTTGAGCTTTGTGCATGCTCTACCAAGACTGAACATCTACAGCTTAATAGCACAGGGGGATAGGTCTCGATGAGTTGCCTATTCTCCCTCCAGCACTGTGTTTTGGCACTGAGCAGCTTGAGTTAGACGCCGTTTTCATTTCATGTTATCTGAGCACTTGAGAAAGTTATATTCCTGAAGCACACAAACTGCTATGTCAGATCAGATCAGGTTATTTGGCAAAAATACTAAGAGAACAACTATGAGAAAATCTGTCCATTTGAGAAATTTTGTTCTAAATACCCATCAAGTATTGGACTGAAATGGTGAGGAAGTTATACTGAAAGGTGGGTGATGAATATGAGAGGGGAAAATAACGTTTTGGATTAGCCAAAAAAAAAAAAAAAGATTAATTCTTTCCAGCAAAAGGGAACAGTTTTCATAGAATGAGTTGTCAGCCTTTTGCAAATTAAAATGAAAGGACATTCCTTAAGGGAAAATAGTTTCAAAATAAAATAAAAATCTTTGCACTTAGAAAATCTAAACCATTGTAACTTTCCCCAGCTTGCTTTGTTTACTTTAGCTTAAGGCAGTCTGGATTTTTAGAACACATACTCTATCACCTACAGGCTGTCTATCCTTTCTCTCCCCTTTTTCGTCATTGGTTCAGTCCATCTGTATATGGTTTCCAAGTATCCCTCTTCTTCTTCATGCAGTTGGCACTCTGGACATGGTTTGTGGAGGATGTCCTAGAGAGAAAGACTCCAAAGACATAGGAAAAATGTAACTGAAGCCTCTTCCCCAGGTCAGGAACATCACAGTGCATCCTACATTTGCTGCCAGCGTTCTGAGTAAACCTCCTACAGACTGAAGGTAAAAACTTGTATTAGGTCATTTGTCTTGTTCTTCACAAACTGACCATCATGTTATTTAAATTCAATGTCTGGGGGAATCTCCCTTTTTTTTGATCAAGTCCTTGAGTCCTGCGACAAGATCAACATTCATTTAAATGACACAATTTTTTGACAGGGGCAAGGAGGCTTTGGCAGTCCAGGCTATTCTCACTGGCTTTGGTGGTTCCTTATTACTGCAAGATGGATGTGTCTCCCAGTCTTGAATGCATCTACCCCCATGGCATTCATCTGGGTCAAAGAAGTGACCCCACTTTATGACAGAACTTTCCATTAGTTTTTTTAATTGTCTTTACTTACTAGAAGCACACAGTTGTAGGTGAGCAGTGAGTTTTCAGCACTGACTTGTAGCTGGCATAGCAACAAAACATACACACTGATATGTCCCTGCAGTGGGTGGAGGACACGACACTGACTACTACTGGGTTGCTTCATCCCTGCCATTCTAACACCTTGATTTCCACTGCAGCTAGCTTTGTTCTGTGCAAATATTGAAACTTTCCATGTTGGAGAGCTGTTTCCTTGTGGTTATTGTTGTTATTTAACAACATTAATATCCAAGGAACATTATAACATCTATTCCATGAGGAAAACTATGCTTTGTAGCAGAACATCAGGTCTGGCAGAGCAGCAGTTTTCATGGCAAGACCATGTCTTTTGCTAATCCCAGGAAAACCTGCCTAGTGTGGTCAGTTTATAAGTCTTTGCAAAATTACTCCTCACAAATGTGCTGTTGAAATGCCTTTAGACTTCTTGGCAGCTGGGTTCCCCTATGGTTTCTCCGCGTTGCTCAAGGAATTTGAACAGTCAGTCCTTGAAACTGCAGCTGGTGCCATCTTCACTAAGTTTGCTCCTGGCCCTTCCTCACTAACTTTTTCAAGAAATCCCTTTTGTCCTCTTGACATTTTCTTTAATCTTCTTATTTTTGTGCATATGTAATCGAGTACAGGCAGGCTATCTCACAGCAACAGTCTGAACTGATTTAAAATCATTAGAGGACCTTGGCAGTAGATGCTAGAGGAGTATTAAGTGTTTATACTATGTCTGTTTGCTTATATTGCACCTTTGCCAGAGCCATAATTCAATTTATGCATACGGATCAACTTTTTAATACATTCCAGGAATAATTATTGTCATCATTTTGTGTTTCAGTATGTGTATTCAAATAAAACATGTTGCAATTGGATTGAAAAGGTTGAATCCTGTTTTGAAAAGTCTCATTTAAAGTTTATGTGTTTCAGAATAAAAGCAATTTTAAAAGTTGTGATGTAGCAGTATCATAAACACATTTTTTCAAAATATGAAGACATATATTCCTCCGTGTTCCTACAGAACTTGCCTAATGAAGTGTGATTTCATTTAGCAGCTTTCAATGATACATATCTATATATATATACATGCATATGTATATACAATGAAACATAAAGTGCACAGCTCTCTATGTTCCAAATTATTTTTCATGATCTTACCTAGGGCTATTTGAAATTTTTAATTATTACTTCCAGACTTTCATTTAGAAGCACATTTTGGTGCAGTTGCAAGAAACTGTTGGAGCTGTATGCTAAGATGCATGTATTTACAACCATGTAGGCAGGTAAGAGCAATACACTCCAGTTTCAAGAAGTGCAGTCCCACGCTTCTGAATGTCCAAATTCTAAATAAAAATCCCTTAATAAATCAACGCCAAAAATTTCAGTAATAGCTACTTTCTTGATGGTCAAGGAGTGCTGCCAGAATCAAAAAACTCATTGTCTGTGGTAAAATTTGTCAACACTGCTATGAGCCACAGAAACTTATTATCAGCTGTTTTCCATAGATGCGTTTGCTTTTTTGACTTTTTAATTGTTGGATGAAAACTGACCTTTCAGTTGGCCATGAAATAAATGTTCATTTTCACAGACAAACACCTGTCTGAGATTGCAGACACCCCCCAGACCCTGCAAGCCTCGATATGCTGACAGAAAGGAGTCCTCTTTGCACAGCAGTCATCCACCAATTACTGCAAGAACAGCTACTATTAAAGATTTTGCTTTGGAGTGGGAAATAGCTTGTGGTTTTGCACAGCAGACATTTTTTGTGGCACACAGTCAGGACCACGTCCTCTTCTAAGAAGCCGGACAATTTTAGTCCTTGGCATTGGCAAGGCAGTGACAGCCCCTGGAGGAAGAGTGGCTGCGGCCACCCCCTGGTGTCCCGCTGCTTCAGCGCGCCTCTAAAAATGAATCCTCACATACTTGTTTTTCAGAGAACAGCAACGGGTTTGTTTCACAACAGCTTTTGCTGTATTTTACTTACGTTTCTTTCTCTCATTCCCTTCAAGGAAGAAAAGACATGAATCAAGCCTTTGTTTAAAGTGGCAGTCTCCATGGCTTAACCCTCTCTGCCCAAGGGACACGCACCATCGCAGCCTTCCGGACACACCACCTGTCAGGGACAGGGCAATCTTTGTCACCCACCTAGTCATGAAAAGTGTGGAATCCCACCACGATATGACAACTTATGACTTTATTGTTTAGCAGTCTCAAAATAATACTTTACCAAAGCTAAACCTTAAAATCAAGGTGTCTGAGTCCTGCTTGCAGCTGAAAATTATTAAATGCAATATATATCACTGGTGGTTTGCTTATGCCTTACTGCTTAGAGCACAGTAACGATGCTGGCTGCTGATGAACAACTGCTGTTGCTGTCAGCAATAACACTGTCACACAGAACAACATGAGAGAATGTCAGCATAAATAAATATACAAATTTCCAACTTTTTCACTTGGAGTATTTAATATCTGAGTTTTGTCCAAACTGATACTGCCTAGGTATTTTTTTTCAGGAAGATAAGACTAAGCAAATACTGACATGTATCTAATTGCTTAATTGTTGACTTGAATGTTCTTAAACACCAATAGTAGAATGGAGGACCATACAGGTGTCCTCATCAATTTGAGCACCTCAACCAGTCCCAGCATGTCACCGTTAATGGATGCCAGTCTGCCCAAGTTTGTGGCAATGTAGTGCCATCTGAAATTACTATTGGTACAATCTAGAGAGGAAAGAACCCACTAAATTTAACAAATTCACACTTAACAACATGCACTGATGAACCACAGAAAGAAAGAAACCAGGATGATATCTATGAACATGAACATCAGAAACTTTGCAGTAGACTGTTTTCAACAGATATTTCTTCAGAGATATATTAGACAGTTTTTTCATTGGATACTTATTTTTAAAAATGATTGAAATATGTAATAGAAAAGGCATTTAATTTAGAACTATAAAAATAAACTTACAATACCACTTTTTAAAGTATCGTACTTTTATTCTGTGTTTTCTTTGAGCTTTCATTATTTTACTCCAAATGGGATGGAATCTACAATAGAATCATTAAGGTTGGAAAGGATCTCTAAGATCACTGAATCCAACCATGAACCCAGCACTGCCAAGTCCACCATTAAACCATGTCCCTAAGTGCCACATCTGCATATCTTGTAAATACCTCCAGGGATGGTCACCCCACCACTTCCCTGGGCAGCCTGTTCCAGTGCTTGACAACCCTTTCAGTGAAGAAATTTTTTCCGATATCCCATTTAAACCTTCCCTGGTGCAAGTTAAGGTCATTTGCTCTTGTCCTGTTGTTTGTTACCTGGAAGAAAAGACCGGCCCCCACCTTGATGCGGTGGGTGACACCAGCTAACTCCAAAGAGTGAAACATCTCACCCACATGCACCAGCCTGCTTCTGGCTGAGGCTGGAGATCTCCTTGGCACACTGGGAAAACCTTGTAAAAGACCCACTAACCATTGTTATACTTCTGTCAGGGCATAAATTGTATTATTTTTTATTCAAGAGCAAATTCTATGAGTCTGGGGGAAAAAACTGAAATTAGGGATGACCCACAAACCTAATCAACAGCCCATCAAAAGAATTCTGTGGGTTCAGGTTTGAAGCTGAGCTGCAGTATCAGGACACACTGCAGAAAATTAGTGTATTCAAACTGCGTAAAATGAACAGTGCAGTTGTTGACAGCCAGTCACAAAAACAATTTGTTTAAAAATAAAACAACTCAAGAAAACATACTAGGAACTTCAGTGATTTAACAGAAGCAGATGCAAAATGTTGTAAAGTGGTAATTAGAGTGAGCTGCCTGAATGCATAGTGATGTTGTGCAAGACAGATCAATTTAGAAATGTACAGCTTGTGATGAAATATTTGCTTGTTCCAAGCCTTAAGAATACAGAACATTGAGTTTTCTGTTCTGAGGGCGTGGGGATGTTTGGTGGGGCCGAGGTCCTGCTTGTCAGAGGGTGCCCTGTGTTCTGGCAGGCACTACCTTCTGATAACAATTCCTTTCCTCCTGCATGGGAAGACAGACCCTGGGAAGATTAATTAATTACTCAAAACAAACAGATCTATCACAGTGCCCAATTGCATTATTTGGTAGAGACTATGACACTGCTGACAGAAACAATGCTGACACTGACACTGGGTGGGTGGTACATATTTGATGTCTAAAGACTGCTGGGGAACAGCAGAAAAGACTAGCTTTATATGAATGTGTGCCTGTATGCCCCGGACTCTGACTTTGAAAGGAAGCTGTTTACATGGGAGAGTTGAATTTCTAGCTTCTTTTTTTTTTTTTTTTCATAAGAGCTCTCTGGCAGTTTGCCTGATTTTAGAGCATGGATATTTTGCAATTATTGTTGTCTGTCTCATTCTTCTTTTCCTGTGAAACACACTGCAACAGGACAGGCCCTTGCTGTACTCTCTTCTCCTGCTTCCAGGATGCAAACCCATGGCTGCAGGGAGGCTGGGGAGGGAGGTGGCAGAGGACTTCTAGAGAAGGAAGAACTGTGGAAGGTGTTTTCTGCCTGCCCTCCTCAGCTGTTTCATTAAAACAGCCCCCAAGCCTGAGGAGTTGCTTCCCTGCAGCCAGAGAGAACAGCACTGTGATCCATCAGAAAGCACTTTGGGCATGCTTCCTAGGAGGGGGATCTGAGTAGAGGCTAATGGATGACTGACCCCTGCAGATGGGAGCTTTCCTTTTAAACGTGTAACATTTAAAACATAAGTAACATAAGTTACCCTCTTTGTTTTGTCTTATGCCCTTATCGCAAGATTTATTCTAAGTCCTCGTGTAATCTCAGGTTCATTCACAGAAATGTAAAGCCCTAACAGTGTACAGCAAATGTATTTTTGACTAATAAAGCTGCAAATAAAAAATGCTCAGTTTTCATTTGCAAAAAAGTTTGTATTAACATATACTAACATTCACACTGAGTGTGTGCTTATCTATATATGTTTGTTCAAGAGTACCTATCACTGTATACAAAGTTTTAGAATTAATCTAATAAAATTAATATTTTTAAGGGCCAGGAAACAGAAAAAATAAAAACATGGTGAGTGGAAGAAAGAGAGGCAAGGAGGGAGAGAGGTAAGAAAGTACCCGATTCTAGAGATTAGAGAGGAGCTAAAATAAAAGGAATAGCACTGTGCTGACACGCTAAAATTCAAAACATGCCTCTGAAAGATAGAACAGGTGCACTACAGGCTAAGCTTTTTGAAACTCAAAGATAACGTTTTGTTTATTTCTAAAGGCCTAGAAAGGCCAGTAGGTACTAAAGTGTTTCTGGTATGGCCAGCAGGTACAAACTACTGAGTTTTCAAAATCCTTCCGAGATACCTGGGATCTGATGGACCATTGTTACAGCTGCTAAGAAGCTGAAACAAATAGCAAGTGAAGTGGCAGGAGCATCACTGTAATGGCACACAGAACTCCTCAGATCAGTAGTATCACTTTTGGGAGCCTTGCCCACACTAAGAAACCCAAAGCAAACATAGCTATTACCTCAATAACTGTATAATGAACTGGGAATCCTCATTAATTCATTCAGTAAGGAGGCACTCACTAATTTGTTTCTCAGAAACATTAGGAAATAAGATCCAGATGAGTGTGATCTAAGACACAGAACTGGTTCTCACGCAACTTTACAAAACAAGAGCAATTAAGAGGCAAATACATCGTCCTAAAAGGGATTGAGTATTTTAAAATACTAATTAAGAAATAGTTGCAAGATCTACTCAGGTAGAGAAATGATGTTGTGTTCTTTCTGTGTTTTGAGCACACACCCACCCATCCCCCTCTACTATTAAGACTCAATTTGTAGCAGAAGGAGAAAACCAGATGGTAATCCCCAGTCTCAATAAATGGGGATCTTTCTATGTGCTGTCATCTGCTCGCCCAGCCCTTGCGTTGTGAACTCAAGGTCCAGTGTGGTGGAAGAAAAACAATTTTATTGAACAGGTGGAATTGTTGCTATTTAAGGACAGATGTTTGTCTATGTCATTTATTTAGGTCTGCATGTTGTTAAATGCTTGATAAGAAGAATGGAGAAAGAAATTGAAAATTGAATGATCCATTTCTTCAGCCAGAAGGTATTTTGTCTGGTCAGGGCTGAAGAATTTCACATGTTTATGTACTTATGTATGCTACTCTGAAACTAAAGTTCCAGAATTTATTCAAATAAAAATTGTTTTTAATTAATTCATAGTTAATTTAGTAAATTGCTGTATTTTTTCAATATGTTCAAATGACATTTGAAAAAAAAAAACACAGCACTTTTTTAGCATGTGTTTAAATATCCTTCCCTTTTCTTCTGATAATAACTATGGAGTAGTAAAAGTTGTGTAAAGACAACAACCTGTGCAAGAAAGAAACAGGGTACAGAGAATGTTCACACAAGGACAGAAAGGCTTACTGGAACCAGTGAGACAAGAAAGAAAACTATGTACATAGCAAAGAAAACTATGCATGATTAGATTTTATTAGATATTATTCTAAGTTAAGCAAGATAATCTAAATGTCAATATTTAGACTCTAGAAAATATATCTCCATAAAATATTATAAGTATTTGAGGTTTATATAGACAGTGTACTCCTTCCTGTGCGATGGTCTGTTGAATCTCAGCCTCTGCTTCATGGAATATTCAAAGATTTCTGAACAATGAACCAACCTGACCAACAGTAGAGACTGAGAGGTGCAGATCAGAGCAATATTGCTCTGGTGTATTCAATATTCTGAAGGAGTCTGGCGTATTTGATGGAGATACATTTTCTAGAGTCTAAATATTGACATTTAGATTGTCTTGCTTAACTTATCTGAGGTGCTTGTCTTTACAGACCTGGCACCTTCTGAGAAATAGGCAGTGTTTTGTCCTTGTATTACAGTATGTCTACTTGAGAAACAGTCATTTGATGGCAAAGCAAATTTGTATAAAACAGCCACAATGACATATTAATGAACGTGTTTGATGCACCTCAGACCTCAGAGTACAGCTCGCATTTACTAGCTCTGTCTCCAAGATCGTCTGGAGAGGACCTGATGTAAATAAGTGTCAAGGAACAAATAAATGTTTCTGGCTGGTTTGAGAAAACTTTCTCTTTACTATTCAACTTAGGATTTAAAAAACTTGATTTCTGTTTTTCTGAAAATTAGGGAGGGTTGTTGAAGATCTAAAATTTGCTGCTGTAAACTTCAGTTTTGCAGATCTAGCCTTTATATTCAAAGATCTTTCCACACCAGCGGTATCAGTGATAGCCATCTCAACACCTACATTTTAAAGACAGCAAATGAGAAGTTGAGTAATTCACACAAGATCTAACATCTAATTGGTACTGTTCATGCAGGTGGCATCCTGGCAAAGGCTTTGACCTACAGCCAGGTGATTCCACCTGAGTCAGCTTTCTGGGTGAAACCCAACATTTGAGTCAGCTTTCTAACCTGCTAGCAATTTTGAGAGGGCAGAGGTTTGAGGGGTTTAGTGTTGCTCCTTCCTGTTGTAATATGAAGTACTCAAATAAAAACTTAATTTTTTTTAAGCAGTGGAGCTTAATTTTACCCTGAAAAGTTAACTCCCTCCGAGAGAAAAATATGGACTGGAGCTGCAATTCTGTTTTAAGCAACAGAGTATTTAAAAATAAACAGTAATTAAATTAGAAAGGGATAACATTAAACTACCTTAACCCTGCTCTGGCTGCCACCTCACTATAAAAGATGACTGGGGAGTTGTTGATTGTGTGGTTTTGGGCTTGAGACGTGTTTTCAAAAAAAAAAAAAAAGACAATTTAAAGAGTGCAAAGGGAATTCTGAAATCCACAGGAAGACCACTGGTTTTATTTCTCTTTCTGCCTTGCTTTCTGGGTCCTTAAGTACAATTTTTACTTTTATTATTATTATTTTACTCAGAACTATTTTAAAGGAAATTTTAATTGTTTTAAAGTATTTTTTGAACTCCCAAACTATACTTAGTGCCAGAAAAGTGACACAATTATATGACGCCCTAATACTAAACTGGAGCATTTTCTATTAACCTTATCTAGACTTGCAGAAAACTTATCTAGGCCTGCAGGAACAAGAAGTAATGATTTCCCATGAGGGTTATAAATCCCACAAAGTGAAAATAGTTACATTTATCACAGTCACCTCTCTATTATAGTGACACAGTGAGTTTATTTGTGGGCAAGGTAAATAAGTAATCATTTTAAGCTACATGGGGCTTTCCAGGTGGTTAGACAACGTCTTATCTACTTGTCAGACACCAAACCCTCTTCCAGTAAATACATTGGAACCAGCTGTGCCATCCGTGGTCAGCAGGTATTCCCCAGTACCAGTCAAAGTCCATCTCTTTCACTTCCTCCTGCACCTCAATGAACAGAAGTCACTATTTAACTTTATCACACAATTATTGAATCAAAATATAACAATACATTTTTAATAGTCCCTTTCAGATTTGACCACGTGGAGGGACAGTATCCTCCAGTGCTGTGGTACCCCTTGCATGAAAGCTTTCTGGAGAGTGAGGAAGATGCACAGCAAAACTGCAAGATATTACATTCAGCTTTCCAGCACTTCATTAGCAAAGAAGTCTTCAAACATTGAAAAGCACAAAATGCTTTATGCAATAGCATTTGGCAAAATTAAAGTATACTCATCTCCCTCCTCACTTTCAGAAAAGCCTGAAATGAGATGACTGGATTTTGAGTTACAAGGTTTAACAACAGAGCAGGAAGGAAGCAAGCATGTGATTTAACTAACAGTGTTTGCTCTGTTACAAGCCTGTCAATGCAGGGTGTTTTTGTTAAACTGGGAGTCTGAAATGTGACTTCCATAAAAAACATAGCAGCAGACTCCTGTGTGTGTGTGCAGTCATTCACAGGAAGCAGTTAACTAAAAACCCTTGGGGGTATTCTGCATTGCAGATAAAATATTTGTACCCAGTAATGGCAAGAGTCCATCTCAGACACCCACATATCTGCACCTCCAGCCCTTATTCAGAAACTAGAGAATCAGTAAAATGGGGTCCTCAGACTGTCACGCATAGAAATGTTTGCTATCCATACAGACAGGAACACTTCAGGATTAGGAATACAAGATTTGATTAACGTGCAGTGCAAAGCACCTACATTCCCAGCAAAGCCCAACACCACCAAGCAAGACAGGTGGGTTAGAGCAAGAACAGATTTAGATTTGGTATGCTGTTTATTGGAGAGACAGTTAAAAGAACAGCCTTATCACCAACTGGAGTTATTGTATAGTAAATATCACCCCTTCCAATGTACTTTTACCTTCTGCTTTCAAAAGCCCTGTGCTTAACTGTGATAAATGAGACCCACATCCTCTGTCCAAAATGCTCCTGGTGAGCTCTAGTTTGCTTAAGGAAAACCTTCAGTTTCTGATCAAATCCCCCAACACCCCTCAAAAAGATAAGACAGTAGAACTAAATCAAATGCAAAGGTTCAGTCCAGGGGCTAATTTACTTTGGAGATTTCCTACAGAAAATATTAAATAAGCTGAAAGTTCAGAACAATCTCTCATCCATCCCAGTCAGAACACACATCACTGGAAAACTTCTCAATCATCAAGAGAAGTGCCAGGCAGCAACAGGGTAGTTCCAAATAATCACTGCCAGATTCAGTCTGCAGGGTGGGAAGGGGGTGGCTGTGCCAGTGGCTACCCCTCACAAACCCCCTTTACCTCACCCCTCACTGCTGCAGCCACTGGCTCTACAGCCCCAATGGGATGCTGTCATGTGCCATTATTCAGCTCACCACAGACTTCCTCACTGTTGGTGTCATGGCATGGTGGAGATCTAACTTTGGAAGCTGCAATATCCCTGCTTCTCTTGAGGTAAGCCCAGGGAAGCTCTGGTCTGAGATAGAGTGTCACCAGTGGGACAGGTCGACTTGACACAGAAAAACAGGGTGAGAAGTCCTGGCAGTGATCAGGGAATAAAGCAAACTCCATCTCCAGCATTAGTTAGGGGGTTCCCAGGATGTTTTCTAACATCATCATCCTACATTCCCAGGGTGTCCCACTGGCAGAGGCTGCAGAACTCCTCACGGTGTTTCCAAGTGGACAGCCAGGATGGGGCCGCCAGCACTCAGGTGTTTCTAACATTATGATCCCAAACTCAGCTCTGGGCAAGAGCGGGAGACAACATCCCCAGAAGAGAGAATGTGACAGAAAGTAGCCATGGTGCCCTGCACCCTTGGCCCCTTTATGGGTCTGCTGAAGTGTTTCGAGACCCACAGGGGCCAGGGCTGCACATGGAGGACAGCTGAGTGTAAGGGCAGGCACCAGGGCAGAACTCAAGGGAGCTGCTTCCAGCTGGTCCATAACCAATCCTCAGGCAAGCACAGGAGAGCTTGCTGTCTCCTCATTTCTACATTACTTACTCTTCCCTCACCATAAGCAAAAACTGAGCAACAGCTCTCTGCAAAGGCACCACCACTCTGCTCCCCCCTCCCCGATCCAGTTTAACATCCAAACACGCCAGAGCTGCCCACAGCATGGGAGGGCCAAGCACACAGCAGGCTGCTGCACACCTGTGTGGCAACACCTACGAAAAGTCAACTACGATATCCTGGTGTAATCCAAGGAAGGTTTCATACTCCTACTTCGAGTTTTGGGAGGAAGGTTACATAATCTTACAGTATAGGAAGGTTGCATAAGCTTAAAGCGAGATCCCAGCCCATCCTGCAGTTCAGGAGGGCACAGGCAGCTCAAAATAACAACTTTACTCTTTCTAGAAGAGCAGGAAATTACTGTTGTTTTGATTTGTGGTATGACTGGACTGCAGTATAGCCTGAGGCATCTCCCCGCTCTTGCAGAAGAGATGGAGATGGGTCCCATCGCTCTGGCTTCAGCACACAGTCAGTGGCCAAGACAGACTGAGGAAGACCAATGAGTCATTTGCCTCTTTGTTATCCAGGAATAACCTTTTTTTTTTTCCATCTGAATTGGAGTCCTTATGATTCTTATTGCAAGATAACCAAATGGGACCAGCAGAGAAATTAGGGAACATGATGTAACAGTCCTTTAGGATATGATCTAAAAGCCTTTTCTTGCCACAAAATTTAAAGCAGCCAAACCACAGGACAAAAACAGCTCAGAGTCTATTGTCTACTTTTCTTACACTGACAAGACACTGATGATCTTCTTTCTGTGGAAAAACAACTCTAGAGAGTCACCCCTCAAACATGCTTTTTATACTCAATTTTCCCCATTTTCTGTATTCATTTCCCCATGACCTAAAAAACATCTACTTATGTACCATACTTTACATGGAAGCAATTAGTTTTAGAAATTAACCACAATTCACATTTAAATCTATATTGCACTTGTACCCAAATCATCACCATGTTGTTATGCTTATATTATTTATTAAGATTTAACTGCTACCAGCCAGTTTGGGAGGAAAACAACTCTTGGAGGACCCAGCCATTCCTCAAGTTACTGTACTTGTAGTTTCATTCCTGTAAGTGAAACAGCTGCAGTATAGCTGAATGTCAGACATGAGATTTTTACATGCAACACAGAGCTCAAAAAAGTCAAGCCTTAAAGTGTTGTTTCCAGGCAAGATATTGCTACCGCCAACATCATCTTCATCAGAATGAATGTGTATCCTCCAAGATATATGCCAGGTAAATCTGGTGTTTCTCAAAGATGACAAAGATGAAAGGATATTTTTTCATTATCTACACAGCTGTTCAAAAGTCTGTTTGAAATCCCAGGTCTAGTTGGAGAGCAACAGTACTCGTGGTTTCCCTGAAACAAAATCTCCAACAAGAACTTCAGTGACAAACATGCTGTGGTGGTCTGTGCTGAGTGGATGGTATTGATGAGAATAAGTGGCATCTCTGGCAAAGCAGCTTCCTAGGGACCAGAAAAAGCCATGGGTAAAAAAATGCATAAACCAAAGTAACAACAATCTGCTATCTGCACTTTGGCAGCCAACTCCTCAACAAGCACCTTCTTTTCTTTCTTATCCAGGTAGCTCCAAATGTATCCTTGCCAGGTGTTTCTGCTTGAGTTTGTTTTAAGCCATCAACAGATGGGGCTGATCTAGCAGCTTTCACCACTGACTTTTGTTGCTTTACTGGTTGTGAAAGGTCCAAAGAGCTAGGATCAGACCCACACAGTAGAAAGCACAGCATTTTCTCTGCATTCTTGAAACCCCCCAAGAATTTTGATGTAGGTCCAGCCCACACCCTTACACATTTTCCATACACTCCCATGAGTCTCACAGAACCTCCAGCCAAAATTCTGCTAACAGACAACAGGTATATGAGATGGATTCATACAGTGGAACAGGAGTTGCTCATTGATTTCCTGCCCTGGGCTTCTCTTTTCCATATGCTCTTTCTACCTGCAGGAAAACATATCAGAGGATTAGCATATGCATATACACCCATGCACAAGCACTTATCTTTATGGGTTGGCTGCCTTCTCCACCCAATTTTCCACCAGATCCAAAATAACATGGTACATGGAACAAAAAAAATGGTGTGGCCATACAACCCATATCTCAGTGTGTGATGAAACACATGCATGTTGCACACATTGACTCAAGCCTTCCCCTCTCACTTGTCAGGTTAAACCTTCCACCAGAAGTCAGCTGGTTGGTGGTGGTTTCCTGTATGTCATGAGAAGAAGGCAGGTGTGCCAGTGCCCACAGCCACTCTCTGTTCAGCATCGCCTTTGAAAAATCCCTTAACAGAGAAAAAGGGTGTATTTGGGGAATAAGAAAAACAGTCTCTTTCTTCTGTGGTGCTAGATCTGATCTCAGTAGACCATGGCCTGACACTGAGCTAGATGGCTGGAACTGATGGCATGTCTGAAGGGGTGGCTTAATCCTTAGCTGGCTCCAACAAGAGTTTTCTTTTTTCCTGTTCATATCACTACCAGAAAGGCCAAGATAATTAATGTGTGACAAGTGGTCTTCCCAACTCCGGCTTTTTCTTTGCCTGACCTCCACTCTAAGGAAAATGTCTTAGACCTTCTTCCCTGCAAAACCAGCAGACGCAACAAGGGAATTTGGAGCTGCAGCTAAGAGGAATCCCCGTGTCTTCACAAAACCAAAAAATTCCACTGTGCTTCAGATATATTTAAAAGAAACTTTGCTAACATAACAGGAACTATTTCAGAAATACAAGATTGTCTCAATGGGGAAGAAGAGAATTAAAAGAAGAAAACTGAGTTTCTGATATATAGCAAAAAGCTGACAGTGACATCTCATACAGGGATAAAGACAATAGGCCATAGGCCAAAGATTGCTCTTTCATGCTCCTCTGCAGCCCTAACCTCTAAGTCTAAATAGAAATAGCACTCTAAACTTCGGTCTCAGACCACAGTTTTTCTGATAAGACACTGGCCAGCAAGCAGACCACATTTTCTACAAATTCAGTATATCTGTTCTTAGACAAGAACTGAAGCAGTCACCTGCTTAGATGTATTGAAACATTTTCAGTTCCACTCTCTATCAGAGGGGTAAAATTCATTTAACCACTTATGTCTATCTTATCACTTTAAATCAAACCTGTCTACTACTTTCTCATGCTCTGTTCGGTCATGGCCAAGTTTGACACAAGAAAATGTGTAAAACTACACATTACACCTACAAAACAAAGAGCCAATCCACCAGAGTTTTGACTGAATGTTTTTTCTGAATTTGCAGAAAATGCTCATGCCAACTGGAACCACACTTTTTTTTTTCCAGGAACATTCAGTTTTGGTGCTGTTTTTCCCTTGGAAAATTCAGAGCTGGACTGGCACCTCTGGTTGCTACACTTGGGCTCAAGTGACCCTATCCTGTCTCCAATTGTGAAATGATAGGGGGTAGGTACCCAAAACAGGGAGCTTCAGATTCAGTTCAAGTATAGGATTAAATGTAGGTCTCCCATGTCCTGGGGAAACAGTCCACCCACTCCTCCAGCTGTGGTTAATCAACCTCTCAGATTTCTCAAAAACAAATAAAACTCTGGCCTTCTCCATTTTGAATGAGAACATTGCAGTTGCAAGAAGCCAAACAGTAAAGAAAACATTTCTCCAAATCATGTTGTTCTACCAACAGGGAGGGTATGTACAACTTGAACTTATAATGCCTGGGTTTGCTGTTTTTTTCCTTAAAAATGTCATAGAATCTGACAGTTTTTAAAATGGCTTATGTAAAGCCAGGCTTACAAAACAGAATTTGAATGCACCCTGAATATAAACCCCAGGTTTATAAAAGCCATCATCATAACAAAAAAACCTCTTCAGCTGCTGGATTTTCCTAATAAAAACATAAATTTTCTATAAACCCGGGTCTAATTCCACAGGCCCCAAACTTTTTGTCATCTCCCCTCCCATTTTTTGATTTGGTTATT
Source organism: Neopelma chrysocephalum (assembly GCF_003984885.1). Classification (NCBI taxonomy): domain Eukaryota; kingdom Metazoa; phylum Chordata; class Aves; order Passeriformes; family Pipridae; genus Neopelma; species Neopelma chrysocephalum. The sequence goes on from NW_020897714.1 coordinate 24,439,095, forward strand.
TTTCCATCATAAATCAGAGGATCAGATTGGTCCATTCCCGAGGAATGTGCCTGGGATATGGGGCTACATGGAAGAGGGTTTGCCTTTTGCCAAGGGGGAACCGCCCACATGCTGCGAGAATGGGAGGGGGGCCCAGCCATTATCTGAATGGCTCCGCTGCCACGGGGGGAATGAAGTAAAGTGGACACAAACAACTGGAAAAATTGCCAAAGCATTGGGCTCTGAGTCCTCCAGAGCCTGAGGATGCTGTAATCCTTTACTGGTTTTTAATTTCCCTCTATTTGCTACTAGCTGGAAAAATGTTAACGCAACACAAACAAATGTGTTACAGCACTTTCAGTCACACCTCCCTGGTCACTCCCAGAGGGCCTAGCCAACACCCACCAGGGGTGCAATCGTGGCCTAGGATTTTTCAGAGCCCTCTCTCCCCTGTTAATGCTCCTTTTCTCTCTCTCACTCTTGTCCCAGTGGGCTCTAAACTCCTACTCTGAGAGCTTGTCCATAATGGAAAGGAGGTATTGCAATCTATGGAGCACATTTTTTCTGCCCAGAGCACACTGCAGTCCTAAACAAGTTGAAGCAAAGCTGTGCAAAGACACTGGGAGTTCAGAACAGGTGCCCAGTTGGAAAAGAGAAGGTGAAATTGTTTTTCTATATCAAGTGCACACTTAACTTTCTGACACTCTGACTCATCTTTATAGACAAGCCCTGGTGTTACTGTAGTGAGTCATCAAAGCAACTTTATTTATAATCACGCTGCCTGATGTTTCAAAAACACACAAGACCTAAACCTTATTATAGCAGTACTAAATGAGATGATGGTCATGCTTTGATTTGAAATTCCAGAGCGTGACAGTGTTTTAAAGGAGAAACAGTCCCATGAATAGTGAGCACTGAGGCTCAATGTCCAGATCAGATTATCAGCTGTCATTTAGGTCAAACCAAAAGCACAGTTGATAAACCAACATTTCTGTGCACTGGCCATTTAAATATACAGTGCTATGGTGTAAATGGACAAAACTGTGTCCCCTACAAAGCTCTTCTAAACTACCATCCTTGTCTCTCTTGTTGCTGTACATTTTGGAGTGATGCATTTGCAAGCTAACAAAACTAGTTCTTGGACTCAGGTATGTATTTTAGATTATTTGATGCAAGCTGTTACAGACTACAACTTTTCCCAAAGAAGTGAGCAGGTGTGAACAGATATTTACCTCATATCGTATTTCAGGCAGTGCTGAACGGCCCCAGTCCGAAGGAAATGTTGTATGTGAACAACATCTGATTGACTGTTTGAAACAAGTTTGACCAAGATTAACAAACTCAAGGGATTTCCACGAGAGAGTCTCCTGGTCATATTTCAGGGACTGCCTCAGAAAACCTTCTGTCTTTATATTCTGTATAAATTGTTCTCTCTTACTAATGTAAGCTACAAGTAGAGAATGTCCATGTATGTCACAGTGATGCTTTACAGCAAGATGCATCACACTAGGCTTTCAACCAAGCCTTTTACCTTTTCCTTCCTTGCTTGGCTACATGCTTATAAACATGCCTAATAATATCATATCCTAGACCTGCCTAAAGTAAGTGCCAACAGCTCTACAGGCATGATCTCTGCATTACCTCTCCTTACCACCAGCAGGCCATATTGACCTCTTCTGATCAATTCATTTTCTTCTCTTTTATTTCTCTTGACTGCTATAAGACTCTACCCATCCCTGTTCCAACAACACTGCACAAATTTCCCTGAACTGATGTCTCTGCTCTTCCAGTCCCACTCTTCCTCCTGCTCCAGAATACAGCATCCAAAAAACCAGGATGTCAGCCTTATTCCCTGATTTTCCCAGCTCACTAGCAGGCTGTGTGGCAAACTAAAATTATGTTTTCTCCAGGTTCTATGACTATGCATCCCTCAGTTGGACCTGCTATTTCACCTTGTCACCAGTATCAGCCTTAATAGAAGAACATAAAACACGATAATATAAATTCCATTACAGTGGAGTTTTTCCATCTCCATCAGACTTCTTTGAACACCCCCAGCCATGTAACTTTTGTTCAGCAGAAAGTGGAAAGCTGCCCTGGCAGTCTCCAGGCCACGAGGATCTCTCCTCAGTGCACTCCCCTTCCAGCACGCCTGTCACAATGACAGCCTGTTAACGCTGTCAAACCCACTGCCCAACCTACCTGCACCAAGTCTACATCAGCAGATAAATGAGTCATTCTGAAGCAGGAGAGGAGTCAATAAACAGACATTATTTCCACAGTTAGGAAAACAATTAGCATAACATCCCATATCTTTCCTTGTCCTGTTTCCTACTGCTACTCATTGCAGCACTAGAAATTCTGCAGATTTTTATCAGTTTGAGGATTCAGATGTCTCTGGACCATTTTTTGAAAGAGAATACAAATAAATGCACTATGAATGAGAAAGGAGGTTTTTGCTCTCTGGGAATGCTGCCAAAGAGAGCAGATGTCATTGTGCAACACAGTGCTTGTGCTGCTCCTACACCCTGCCCCTCCTCTGCTTCCCAGTGTTTCTGCTTCAGGTCTTCTGCCATCAGTAAGGAGGGATCTGTGCAGTCTTTTCATGCTGTAGTGACTGACTGAGGAGCTGATTATCCCAGCTTCATGTTTTCTTCCTTTCACACAGAATCTGTCTCCAAAGTCATTGAGTCTTTGAGGGTTGCTGACGGGGCTTCCAACCAGCTTTAGCTCCTCTTGTGGTGTTGAAAGAAGAGACCTTCTCCCCTCAGAACCTGTGATGATAGCAGAGGGAAAACACACAGGCACTTGAAGTGCTGCCTGTGAAAGTTTTGTGGAGGTTTGTGGACATTCTTTTAACTGTGCCTCACTCCAGGTGGTGATACCCAGCAAATATTTTGATCCACTTATAGTGGTGTGATCTCTATCACAAAAACAGGCCTCTCTGAAACATGTAGTCCTTTTCCAGGGATCTAGACTCTGCCTTGCACTACATCTTTTCTGTTTTCCACTGATGTGACATAGTGCCTTGTACTTCAACCCCCATCCCAGGCGCTTTTTTCTACTTGCTGGAGATGCTCAGGATAATTCCTGCCTCTCCCCACAACCTGGCAGCTGGCTCTGCCCACCCACCAGCAGCTCAGCAGAGGATGATGCTTCAGAGGCTGGGGAAGCCCAGTGTGCTGCCTGCAGAGGCCTCAGGAGCCTGGCAGCCCCTCTGGTGAGCGCCAGAATCACCAGCTCCCATGCAGTGATGCGTCGAGATTATGTTGGATGACTCAGGCTCAGCTTTATTGCTGGGGAAGACATAAGGATAAGAGCTCCACACACTCATCAGAACACAGTAATGGAGCAGAGCTATGAGAAGATAAAACTCAGAAGAAACTACCCAGGTAGTGCTTGGGCACGGTCTGAGCACTGATTTCCTGGTCAGCTTACAGCTCACTTGCCCTGCAGAGACATTGAACAAACTTCTCTCTTTTTTCAGCTGCTGAAGAAAGCCACCAGAGAAGCCACACTCTTTTTCCAGCCCCAGACATAAGAAAGGGACATCATACCAACTTCTTGCTCCCTTGGAGTAGTTTTGGAAGATCCTATATGGTGATGCACACTACCTGCTCTAGGCATGACATAAACACTTTTTAATATTTTAATCAAGGCTGCCTTCCACAGCTTACAGCCTCCTTCAAATGTGATATATCATGAGCAACCATCACTGTACACATTTCTTTTTAAGCTCTGCATAGGAAGTATATATACCATAGAAACTCAAATACAGTCCACAGTTGGTTTAAGCTATTATGCCCCTGACCTTTTTGCTTCCCTGTTCCTCCCTCCCAAGGCAATAGTCACACCAGTTTGTGGGGGTTTTTTTGGTTTGGTTTTTTTGTTGTTTTTTTTTTTCTGCTTGGAAAAGGTTTAGCTGCATGGCACAATCACAGCCAAGGGAAAGCAGAGATATCAGCACGTCATGCTCACTGTGTGGCAGTGTAAACTGAATACATATAAAAAGTCAAATTACAATGTACACAACAACCACCTACTCTGTGTGTGCACAAGAGGGACATCATATCTATGATGACTTAACCACTATCATTCCCTTCAACATACTTGTATCTTTATTTCAGCCCTTGATTTCCTAGTTATAAATACATAAAGGAGGTTCCCATATTTACAACCTTAGCTCAGCATGCTGTAATATCAGGGAGACACAGACACTACCTTAAAAAGTCTCTATTCAGACCACAGCCACCTGTTTTGATTAGTTTGCAAAAACTGCTTACATTTTATTTTACGTTTCACTTCCTTCCCCTTCTTCCTGTGCTGACGGGTTGCTTGTACTCCATGAAATATTCCCTCATTGCTTTCACATTCAAGCAGAAAGGGATTTTCAATGGCATTTTGCAAAAGAAGCTGCATGACAGTTAGTTCCCCTGTTAGTATGTCAAGAGGTAAGCACACAGATTTTCTTACCTTTGATATCTCTCACATATTTCAGTGAACCAACTTGAAATTCAGAAGTGCACAGATGAATCTGAAACCACGGCTCCGCACCTGCAGAAGTTACAGGGGTAGCACCTTGTTCTGGACAAGGGAGAGAAATATTTGTTAGCAATTGGCTTTGAGCCACAGTGGTATCACAGACAGGTTGGATTTAGCATCTATACAAGTTATGGGGAAAAGCCAGTGATTTAAACCAGTCGGGTCATGGACTCATCTCTGAGCTACATCAGGGTCTCTCCGATGTCTTTCATGGAATCATGAAATCACAGAATGGTTTGGGTTGGAAGGGACTTTAAAGATCATCTAATTTCAACAACCTGCCATGGGCAGGGACACCTTCAACTAGACCAGATTGCTGAAAGCTCTGTTCAATATGGCCTTGAACACAGGCATGAGGCATCCACAATTTCTCTGGGCAACTTGTTCCAGTGCCTCACCACCCTCACCACTAAAGAATTTCTTCCTAATACCTAATTTAAATGTATCCTCTTTCACTTCAAAGCCATCACCCCTTGTCCTATCACTACATCCCCTTTACCAGTTCCTGCACCACGGCAGATTGGAGGGGCTCTCTTGTGTCCACCTCTTCTCTCTGTGTCCCCCACCAAGGACTGCTGGTGGCTGCAGTGCAGTCTGAGCACTTATGACTGTCACCTCCCTTCACCATCCTTGCACTGTGCCACCCTCCTTGCTCCCAAAAGCCCTTCACTCTCCTCTGACTGTCCTGAAAGGGTGAAATAGAGGCTACCCAGAAGAAGGAGCTGTGATTTCAGGCTCTGGAATTGTTTCCAAGTCAGCTTATAGATGGAGATGTCTCCCAGGGGCTTTGGTGGGAAAAGCAGGTGGTTTTCTGGAATTTGTTTTTCAGCAGAAGTTTGCAGAAAGTGAGCCCTTCTCACATATAGAGAACTCTCTAAAGCCATCTCTAAAGGCAGCCTCTTTTCAGAGCTGAGTTCCCTGGTAGCGTTGAGGAAAATCAGAAAAAAATGACAAAAATATGCAAGGTGATGAAGAAAACACTGGGAGAATATTTGCATCCCTTTTATTAAACAAAGCTAGCAAGTGCTAAGTTCAAAGCAAGGTAAAGGAGAGTCTCGATCAAAAAATATCCCATTTAGCTGCAAGAATGTTTGCCACAAGATATTGTGGAAGCTAAAATTTTATATGAATTTAAAAAACGATGGAATAATTACTGAAAGAAGAATGTATCCGGGATTATTACATATATAGATACAAACTCCGATGCAGGAGATTCCCAAGCCAAAAAATACTGGAGGCAGGGAAAGTATTTTGGGAAAGTATTGCTACAGGTCTTCCTTGAGCTCATGATGTTTTTGGGTGCCTCTGTAAGCCAGTGATGGGTATGGGCTCTCATGTACCTCTTGTCCTGCTACGCTACAGTCTTTCCTACACTTTGGGGTAAGAAGAGCAGGAAGGGAGTGACTGGCATGGGGTGCTGGCATGAGAAGGGAGATGCTCACCTGCTTCCCATATTGAATCATCCACATGTGCCCATCCAGCCGATACCGGCAGCTTTCCATCCTGTCAGTGACGGACAGATAGTGCAGACTGATAAGCACGGGGAATGAATGAGGCAGATGAGTTTCTGGCAGTCCCCAAAGCATTTGCACTTCCCAAAAGCTACCCTTCGGCGTGCTCTGCCTCTTACATCCTCCTCCAACTCTGCCTGCGGTGCGTCCCACCCTGCACTAATCCGCACGTAGTACTGAGCAGTCGTGATTAAACCGTGACTTTTTGGGGAGGGGGCACTGACCGGGCTGTGGTGCAGACGCCCGCGAGGAACAGGACCCAGGAGATCCTGCGGCTGCTGACGGTCAGCGCTGGACGTGTGCGGTGCCCCCCCGCTCCCGCTCAGCCCCACACGCACCACGACCCCCGTATCTCTCCCACCATCCCCACGCCGTGCCCCAGCCCGAGGAGTCCAGAGCAGGACTGGCTCCTCCTGGGCTCCCGCAGGCTCCCGAGGCCAGGCTGGCACTGCCACCTAGGGACAGGAACCGGGCTGCCTGGCAGCGCGTCCGGGACACCTTCTCCGTCGGCGTCGGCAGCAACGCGTGGAAGTTCGGGTCACCTTCTCTTTGGGGTACCCTTAGTTTGTTTCTCCCTTCTATCCTGTGTCATTTCCATTTTCAGGGTCTATCGCAATGACTCTGAACACACGTCTTGAAACTGGAGACTGCCTTTCTGGTCAGCCTGAATTGTCTTCTTTGCCTGTGTAGAGGTTAAAGGAGCAGCACAGTGGTTTGGAGACTAGAAAAAGATGAATTATTCATCAGAAAAACAAAAAAGTTTTGGCTTAAAGGGCCTGCAGAACAGCATTTTATCTGCTAGCCGGGGGTAATGGCCTATGACTTGGGAGTTTCCCAGTGCACCCCAGCCAAACCCCACCTCCCACCAGAAGCTGTTTGCTGGACACTGCTGCCTCCTCATCAGAGAATGCATGGTTGAGGGCCGGTAGGGTGGTGTATTCCCAAAGTCCCATCCATCTCTGCAGTCTGTGGTGCTTGCTGCCTTCTCCTCCTTTCACACAGGATTGGAGAACATCACCACCACTCTCAAAATGGTCCTCATCAGCCTGTGGGATAGCTTTCTGGCAACTCTGCTGAAGTTGTTAGGATTTCCAAAAGAAAATAGCACTCTCCTCACAGATGCACACACAGTATTAAAAAAAAATTAAAATAAATTAAAGCAATTTTGAAAGGCTCTGGTTTGGTCAAAATGATAAACATTCAGACCTCAACCTCTTATGGTCCTGAGTGATACAAGTAAAATTATGAGAGGCTGCTGAATACATCAAAATGTACGTGCACCCTGGTGAGACATTGAGGCAAGGCAAGAGATATGCAAGGAGCAAAACAAATGGCATCCCAACGGGGAGGCCAGCACACGGAAAGAGAGGAAGAAAAAGATTGTCAGCTTCTGGCAGGTTGCTTAACAGTAATCTTGACAGGGAAACCCAAACTCTGCAGGAATTCCTGGGCTGTTGTCATCATTTCACAGCCCAGAAAGTTGTCCAGTTTCCAAATCCTCAGGGAAGAAAAAAAATCCTAAAAGGTTTGGATTTTCTTTTTGCCTGTGCTCAAACCCAGGCATGGAATTTTCTGCCCTCTGAGTATGCCAGCCCATATACACTGAGCAGATGCCTGATCCTGTTTAGATAACAATAGTATTATTTGGCTGTTATCTATGTTTCACCTGTAGAAGTCAATACTTCTGAATTTGCCTGGGTTCCCCAACAAAACCTCTGCAGATGTGGAACTAGATCCCCTGGCTACCGAGTCCATGGCCCTTGTACTACTCACTGCAAGGAGCTGCTTCCCTTGGAGAACAACAACTTCCACAATGATCTTGAATTCACAGGCATTAGAGGGTTATGTTAATTTTTATGTCATTATAACATTTGGATAGACAGGAGTCCTGCAAATTGTTTTCCCAGATATGTAATGAAGCTTTTGCATTACTTGTAAGTCTTGTTAATCACATTTCAGCTCAGGAAAGTGCCTAGGTGCCACATGTTAACTGGAGCAAGCAGAACTAAAAGTTGAGGGGGAGGGGGAAAGAAAAACAATCCAAAAGTCAATCTGGGAAAGAAAAGAAAATCCGGTGAGCGGGACACATCATGGAGTTACTCAGACTATACAGAAATAGCAGCAGCTGGAGGAGGCCCTGATGGGAGAAATGTATTTTTGGTAGCACTGTCACAAAGTTTAGTTAGTTAGCAGCCTACAGTTTCATGCAGTGAAACTAATCACATCTCTGACTAAAGAAACGAAGAGAGGGAATTCTGTTAGTAAAGAATTTGATTTGCTCAGTGAAAAAGAAAAAAAACAAAACAACAAATAAGCCAAACCAACAAACAAAAAACACCATAAAGCAAAACAAAAAGGGAGTTGTTTTTTTTAAAAGACATTATGATAGATATGAGGACATTCAGTCAAGTTATGTGAAGACAGAGGTGGTGTAATTGCTAAAATGAGGTCAGATTGTGTGAGGATAAAAGAGGAAAAAGAATATGGAAAAAGACTCTTAGAAGAACCTGCTTGAGCTGAGAGGCAAAATAAAGGTCAGCTGGCCTTCAGAAAAATGGACAGAAAAATGGATCACAGCTTGAGATGGATCTGCAGAGCATAGTAAAAATCCCCATAAACTTACAAGAATTTTCAAAAGAAAAACCAATGGGAAGGTGGAAGGGGCTATCTGCAAAATGCAGTCAGAAAAAGCCTGCAAGAAGCAAGAGTGAAAACAAAGTGTTAAAGCGGAGACCAGTAGGACTTCCAATATCTCCTTTGGACTTAGTAAAGAGAAAATCATGTTGAGTTAAGGAGACCAAAGCTGAAGATACAGACAAAGAAAAATTATTCAGAGAACACACATTGAAATAAAGCTTCTCTTTGGGGATGGGTAAAGACAGAGCTTCCTCCAGTGGTGGGGATATCGTGTGTAGATACTTCTCAAGTATTCATAAGTTGAGCACTGGCACACCAATTAATAGGCCCTCTGATATTGCTGCAAACCATCTGGAAGGAAAATCTAAGCTTATTAAGAACAGATGGATAAGAACCAGGTCAGCCTTCCCTATTGCTCCTATTTGTAAGCGAGATGTAAAAGTAACTCTGTAAAGACAGTTTGAGTTGCTCTGGGAAATAGCGCCTAGCACTCAACATGCCAGACAACAGGCTTCATCAAAAGAAACAGGACTGCAAGAGAACAGGAACAAATAGAAAAAGTTGTTCCTTGAGACGTAAGTCTGATTCCTACAGATCTGTCTCCTGCAGGCCCCTAAAGCCCTTTCCCAAACCCTCAGCCCCCATCATTACCACAGCTACACAGTGATTCGGGATAATTATTCCCTCGAACTAGAAACAGCCTTGTTAAATAATGCAATTGTTGACCATGTCATGCCAAGAACAATATGTGTGTTTTCTTCACCTGGTACCCATACAGTGGTTGTGCCAGGTTATGGGGCTCAGGTTGATTTTTAAAAGTTTAAGTGTTTTGGAAAATAACATCTCATTCAGCATGTTCAATCAAGCGTTGGGTTTCTGCAGTTTAGCCATTCTGTAATAAATTCTCTCAAAATTGTTAAAAAGGTTTCTTACAAATGCTGGAAAGTCAAACTAGGCACCAGTAAATTAAAAGAAAGCCTGAAAACTTGCTGAGGTGTTATTTAATAGAAAGCCTAGAACACTTGCATGAATACGTAATCAACTGTGTTAAAGCTAGGGATGCTGTGAAGCTCTAAGAGCACCACAAGAAAATCAATTAGAAATACATTATGATGAAAAGATCACTTGAGCTAACAGCTTTGCAGGCAGAGACAAAGACAGTACACATCTGAGTACATAGAAGAAATGCATTATTTATACGGTTACAAAAAGCAATTGATCCTTCTGAATTGTTGCTGGTTCCTGAAAAGCAATTGCTAATGAAATTTCTGGAAAAGCTGCCGGTGCCCGCAGCTGTCTCTCAGAGATCACAAAGAGAGTCTGCTGTTGCAGGACAAGCCCACCTCAACACCTGCCCATCCAGTGCTGGTCTGGCTGACTGGAGAAGCAGCAAACCCCATAGAAATCAGTTTGGCTACTCACGGAATTCCTCAGGCCAGACTTTTTTCCATCACCGTCTTGGTGACTCTGAAACTGTCAGTGCCATGTATCTGAGTTAACCTGTTCTCAACAAAGGGAAGAGAGATCTCCAATTTTTTTCAGGGAAAAAAACAATGAATGAGAAGTCCACAGATCAACACTTAGTGCCTGGCAACTATTCCATATGTAGATGACGATTTGCAAGCATTCTCATCTAAAAGGTTGGTGAGGAATGCTTTCTGCTCAGTACCTCAAAGGCACCCAGGCACTCCAGAGGTAGCAGGAGGTTCAGGTTGGGAAGAAGTTTTAGCAAATTTACAATACTGAACAAAACTCCCATGAAGAAGTATTCACAGATAAAGTTGCTTTTCACTTTTACTAGCAGTTTCTGCTCTCAGTGCCTCACTAACTGAAATATTCCCAAGTCTTTTAGCTTTAGACTCCCAAATCTGCTGGGCTAGAGGTTCAATTTCATCTTATGCCAGTCAAAACTCATGCTGCAACATGCCCCGCTTCCTTATTGGTGTCAACACAAGCAGAACTGGAAACTGCTCATGCCAAACACCGTATTTTGGGTTTGTGTTTTGTGGTGGTTTTGACTAGGTCAGTTTTCAAGCAGGTGAATGCCCTGCATCTGCTCCTCCCCATCCACTCTCCCTGTCACTGGAGGCAGGACTGCTGCTTTGGGAGACAAAGGGAGTGTTGCAGAGAGTGACTGTGAAAGAGCATGGGCTCCTCAAGGACAGCTTCCATGTCAGATCCAGTACTGCAGCACCTGCAGAGCCCATAGCAGTCCCACACCAGCACACTGTTACAGCTGCTCACACCAGGCCCTGTCTGACCTTCTGAATATAACACCCAGCACCTAATTCTGGAAGCAGCTGGAGGCTGCAAGAAACTCTCACTGCAGTCAGAAATAGTTTTGACTTACTGGAAAATCTCATTTTCTTCCAAACTGTGCACGTTTGCACGTGTTCTCTGTTCTCTGTCTGGTTTCTTCTTTCTCAGATCAACACTCCCCCCTTTTTCAGTGGCTGGCCTGCTTCTCAGCAGGCTCTCCCTTACTTTCTCCTGCCCCCAACAAGTTTGGCAATCATACTCTGAAGCCCATCTTGCTGGAAACAACTTTTTCCCACCTGATGGATGGTTTCTTCTGGCATGGAGGAGAAGAATGGGAGAAGATGGTTTGTACAAAGGCATCAATACACAGAGCATTTTCCCTAAAAGCTTTCATAATTCTTTAATAATAAAACTCTTCCCAAAACCCTCCATCTCCGTGCCCTTGTCCTGCTCAAAGGCTGCACATGCAACCCCCCATAAGCTGATGAAGCCATGGAGAAAAACTATGCAATGTTGCAAGGACCAAATAAAGGTGACAGCTGAAAACGGTCACTATTCAGTCCCTTCTCGTCCTTGCAAGCCTGCAACTCAGAGGCAGCAAGGGGTGAAGACTGCCCATGCACAGCACCACGGAGTGCCACAGCCAGGCAGCAAGTCTGTAAAACAAAGATCTCCATGTAATCCCAGCTAGCTATAAAATTATCATCTTAAACCAGACTTTCTGTTATTGTTTGTATAAGTAATGCTCAGGTTCATGTTCAGGCAAGGCACAGGATGCAGATCTAGGACAACTGACAAATCCACGGCAAACAGCTCTACAAAATCACGGCAGTTTTCCAATGCAGTAGTATTGATAGTACAGGAGAGCAACTAGCTGTTCACCACTTTCCTTATTGAGAAAGGTGTGTGGCAGCTGGTATGTGCTTTTCTTATTTTTTTTAAATAAAAAATGTCTTATATTCAGGGAAAAAGTCCATATAAGTGACTTTCATTTTTACTTCCTGACTGCATGGAAAGTTCTCTGCTCACCTGTGTCTGACAAGATTAGATCATTAATTTGCAAAAGAACAACCTTTAGGTTCCTACAAAAGCAGTGGGACATGGAAGTGCATGAATTAGGGCAGCCCAGGGACTCATTGCACTCAGCTGTCTTTCTGACATTTTCTAAGGGCACTAGTTGTGCCTGAAAACAACAGGCTTTAGGAAAACTGATGAGACCTTACACATATCCCTCCTCTTGGTTCCTTCCATATATGGCATGCACAGCTGAACCACTTGTGACTCCTTTGATGAATTATAACAGCTTATATATCAAGACTGTTTTAAAATAAACCACAAATTTTTGTTCCCATGCTATTGGTCATCCTAAATGTTATCCCACCATCCACCAAGTTTCAAGTACTATGACCACAATTCAAGCTTCCCCCACATCCATCCCAGTTGGAGCACACACCACTGGGAAACCTCTCAATCACTGGGAGGAGTGCCAGGCAGCAGCAGGGCAACACAAAATAGCCATCACCAGCTTCAGCCTGCAGGGTGGAAAGGAGGTGGCCATGCCAGTGGCCACCATCACACAGACTCTTTGTCTCACTGCTCACTGCTGCAGGCAGTGGCTTTGCAGCCCTGGTGGGACACTGCTGTGTGCCATTTATTCAGCTCACCACAGACTTCCTCACTGTTGGTGTCATGGCATGGTGGGGATTTAACTTCAGCAGCTGCAATATGCTTTTCTTGACCTAAACTCAGTGGGGACAGAGGAAGGACAGGATGTCACAGAGGCGGTAGAACTTGACATAGCAGAACAAGGTGAGAAGAGATGTCAGCAATGAGACCAGGAAACAAAACAAAGTTCTTTGCCAGCATTAATTGCAAAGCCTCCGGAATTCAGGAGCTTCCTACCATTTGATGAGAAGATAGGCCATGATTCCTCTCTTGTGCACCATGATGTAGCTACTTTCACTTATCCTTCTTCCACATTCCTTGCCCAGTCTCCCTTTGGCACATCAGTACCGTCATAGGCAGGAATCAACCCTAAGTGATCGTATCAGTCAATTGTACACTCAGTGGTGCTGCTTTCAGCAGCAGTAGGTGTCACTGCATCAGGGTATGCAAGGCAAGCTCATCCCCGTTCCAGGCTAGAGTGAATGCTGAAGTTTAGCGCCTTCTGCTGGAAAAAGAATAGCCCCTAACAAAAAAACTATCCCCCCAAACCATCAGGGGAATGATATTTGTTAACCACATTATGAAGTGTTCCAAAGCTACTACTAAAGTTGAACAAAGATTAAAAAAAAAATTAATAAAGAGTAATTTATTCAGCGTGAATTCAAAGGAGATTCCACCATTCATTACAGGACCACACACTGGGTCTCAATGCTGTACTCCAAGATATAGGCAGGGTAAATTTGTTGCTTCTCAAAGATGACAAAGATGGAAGGGTCTATCAGGTCATCCACACAGCTGTCATAAAGTCTGTTTGAATTGCTGGCTCGGGCTGGAGGGCGACAGTATTCAGCATTTCCCTGAACAAAGTCTCCAACAAGAACTTGAGCTACAAACATGGTGTAGCGACCACTGCGAGCGGAACAGTACTGGTGAGAATAGCTGGCATCTCGGGCAAAGTAGCTTCCTAAGGACCAGAAAAAGGCATAGGTAAGACAATACAGCAGCTGAGGATCAAGCATCTGCGGTCAGCACTTTGGCAGCCAGCGATTCAACAACTCCAGGTAGCCCTACACACATTCTTGCCAAGATGGCAACACACGTTGGCTTATTTTAAAGCATCAACAAACTCTAGTCATATTTTGCCATCAACCTCCCAGTCCCACCTGCCCAAGAGCTTTGCAGAACAGCAGGTACCTGAAGCAAAGAGAGGTGGTTTTGGTCCCTCCTGGAATGGGATTGCTGCGGATGCTGTCTGCAGCAATGCAGATGGAGGCAGGGGAGAGTGCCCTAATGGCAGGAGTGCAGGGGTCAGGGGCAGTCAGTCACATCACACCCACATACCAGCCTGGACAGGGTCTGCAGTCCGTGCTGCTACAGCCCCTACACCCACACTTCTGCACTTGTACCTTTTCCATACATTGTCCCATGAGTCCCACAGAGCCTCCAGTCAAAGTTCTGCTCACAGATGGCAGACACGTGGGATGGATTTGTCCCATGGAATAGGAGCCGCTCATCCACCCTTTTTGATTTATTGACCTTCTTCATCTTCTCTTTTTGCCTAGAGACCAAAAAAAAAAAAAGAAAAAAAAGAATGACTTGTTATCCTGGTTCACATGAGGACAACTTCCCAACTCAACTCCTCCTACTTTTGGGTCATGGAGGAACAGTGACACCAACCACTCTCAGTGGGGTTACTGCCTGCTTTGCACTTCTGTTGGTACCCTGCTGCACAGCTGGCTCGTGCCAGCAAAACAAAAAGTTCTCAGCATCGCTATGGACTGTGTCACCCACAACTTCATACCACATGAGAGAGTAAAGAGACAAACATCTCTTGACTGGAAATTGGTCAGTTCCCATGTTATATAAATCCTGAATGCATAAATATGATTATAAAACTGAGCTGTATGAACCCACGGTGAAGATTGTATAATCTCTGCCCCACCTTTATCACAAAAAAAGTCCCTCCCTTTTTTTTTTTAAACTCCTGTGTGGAAGAAACTAAAACCAAAGGAATAAACTTGAAATACCAGAACTCAGTTATGATGAAGGAAAAGAATTCAATTTTTGAATAACACTAGTAAGAATCACATCACCCCCCATTAGGTTATGTGATAAAAGGCTCATTTCTACACACACAAAAGAACGCAAAGGCAACCCCAATCACAGAGAGGAGCCCCTGTCTCCTCCCAGGGCTGCCTCAGGGGAGCCTCAGCCCCAGGGATCAGGGAGACACCTGGCACCGTGAACAATGGAACAGGCCCAGAGCAGCTCACAGACATAAAGAGGGTACTGCCCATGAGAGTATGGGACTTGTTATGGGACAGAGGGAAAATGCACTCAGGGATTGCACAGGACTTACAATGCCATGTTTAACAGAGGAACTGTAGGTGGGAGAAGGGTGAGATCAGGATGGCCTGAGAAAGATAAACAGGAAAATAGATGGATAAGGGGGTAAAAAGGGTTGGTTGTGTAAAAACAGGTCACTGCCTGGTTAGTAGGCTGGTCTGGCCACATCCAGTGCCTGATCAGTACAGTCTGCCCTATCTTCTCATTAAACTCCAATTTCTAACTCTTACCTTGGTGATGGAGTCTCCAGTCTGTGGGCATGCACATGCGTGGGGGTCTGAGTGTGGCAACTGGAGTAGGATCTTGGGTCACAGGAGCCATATATCTACAGCCCCAGCAACTACAGCAAACGAGGGCACGTGTGCCAGTGTGTGATCACCAGCCAGTGTAAGGCTGGACAGCCAGTAAGGAGGGGAGCTGGCCCAGGAGTCAGGTTTTGGAGCAGTCATAAGTCTAGGCCAGATGCTGGAGAGACCAGAAGGTCTGAGCTTGCCTATGAGTGGGACTGGGAGGTCCAGGCCAATCGCTGAAGACACCATGAAATCTACCAAGACCCATTTGCATGTGTATGTGTCTATGCAAAACATAACTGGAGACAAGAGGACCCAGGGGCCAGAAGATGGGTATGCTAAGACCAGCTCCTAGAGGGATCCATCAATGTATATGTGTTGCATTAACAGGCTTTTGTATTGACATTCATTTTGACACTCATTTCCATTCAGCCAGAGGAAGGGAACGCAGTGAGGCCATTGGTGCTGTTTATGATTGCCCAAGTGCTGTGCTGCCTGTGTTGGTTTCTCTGTTTGTATTGATATGTTTTCTGTGTATGCACATGCACCTACTGGGAGCATGTGCTGAACCTCACTACCAACCAGACCTGGGCACACAGATACATGGTAGCCTCACCTCTGCTGGGCCACTGGATTTGGCAACTCCAGGTAGGCTAGGGAGGACAATAGATTAGGAAATGCTGGTCTTCTGATACCATAAAGAAAATGAAAAAAAATAGATACAAACCACTGAAAAAGTTCCCAAAGTGTTGGGTTCTGGATCCTCTGAAGTTGGTTGATGCAGTAATCTTTCATCGTCTTTTCAAACAGCCTCTTGATTTTTCCATATTCGTGGGAATCAAAGCTGAGCTGTATCAACTGAAAATTTTAAAAACACCAAAAATAGGGTATTACTGACAGTAACAACTCCCAGTCCTCCCAAAGGACTCATCAACCTCCTCACATCTACATAAAAATCACAAGCTCCTTCTGTTTTTCCTGTTAACCATCCTCTCCCCATGAGGAAGCACAGACACTAACTGAGGGAAATCAATGCAATCCCATGTGAGCTTCCTTTGGTGGACACACCTCCACATCCAGATTATTTTGAGTTCAGAGTAACCTAAAGTTGAAATGCACAGCAGTATTAAGGCTGGAGAAGAGTGGAAAGTTTCACCTTAATCTGACACCCTAGCTCCTTCCCTACAGGGCTAAGCTGTAGTTTTACCACAGCAAATAACATTTTGCCTCAAATCAACAGGGGAGATACTACAATACCCCCTTAAGATGCAA
Organism: Neopelma chrysocephalum; assembly: GCF_003984885.1. NCBI lineage: Eukaryota > Metazoa > Chordata > Aves > Passeriformes > Pipridae > Neopelma > Neopelma chrysocephalum. Next base: position 24,455,596 of record NW_020897714.1, read on the forward strand.
TTCCTCCAGTTTATCAGAGGACGAGGTGCCTTGGGACAGTGCAAAGGACAGGTCAGACCAGTAATGGCCAAAAGTGCCTTTCTTATCCTGCATGGTATTGTAGGGGTTTCTCAGAGAGCTTCCCAGGAAACACACATCTATTCTGACTGTGAAACTGTCAGTCTTGTTTCACATCATAGTTGCTTATTTTTATAAGACACGTTTAAAAGCTGGGAACATCTCAACTGCCTTGACTCATGTTCTCAGGAAAATCAGTACAGGACACAGTTCATCCTACCCACTGGAGAGCTGGAAAGACCTACCTTGAACCCAATGTCAGGTAGTGCAGACTGGTCCCATTGTGGAGGATAGACAGAACAAGACAGAGTCATGTTCTGGCTGCAGAAGAGAAAGAGGAGCAATTCAGTCGATACTTCTAACCAAAACCCTCTTCTGAAGAATCCAACCATGGGCTCTACAGCAGCCTTCAGGTATCCCTGGATTTTTATTTTTGTTTTACTTTTCTCATAACTATTATCCCTTTCCCTGGTTTAGATTTCCACACACATCCTCACGGCACTGATGCATCCCTTGGCAGGTAGAAGAGCTTCAAATGAGAAGTAACACGTTCCTAGCTCGCTGGTTTATCCAACTGCTCCAGACAGCCCTCCACGTGTGCTACCTGAACATCTCAAGGAAACCAGAGCATGAGCCCTCTCCTTCCATGTGGCCACTCTTCTCTGATTCACTGGCCAGATGGGTGGCCAGTGGTACCCGTCCCCAGGACCAAGCCAGCCTGGAGCCTGTGGATGCACAGCTGTGCCCTACAGGGACTACTGCACCAGTCAGTGCTCAACAACTTCCAGCACTATGCCCTCCTGGCACCCAGGTTTTAACCCAGGCAATAGGAGCATCATCATCCATTCAGGATCTACAGTTTAGTTTGGTTTGGTTTGGATTTTTTTTGAATTAACCCCCCTTTGGTTGAACTAGCCCTTAAATTGAACCCTCAGTTTCATATGCACTTTCTATCGGTGAGTTTCTGAAGCAAAGGTAGCTCTTTTTAAAATAAATCAGTAGCACAACTGACCTTTACAGCAGATGTGCTCCAATTCTGTTAAGCTGAACTTCCTTCAAAAAAAAGCCATGAGATAGGGCATCTCAAGTAAGTGCCTCTAGTTCATCTAATTTAGGGGGATTTGCCTGAATTTGTGTTTTAATATATCCTCAGCTTTCTAGGGAATGGTATCCATATGCTCCATAGCTCTTGGGATTGGCAGTCTCTTGCTCCTAATCTCTGCACAGTTTATTTATTAGCTTTGAGGTATAAATCAAGGAATAAAAATTCCTGGCACTGTTGGGTCAGCCTTATGCAGCCTTGCCTCTCACAGAGAGAACAAATCCACTCTAGTGGTCTCTCACAGCTGCCAGACACTGCCACCAAACATCTCTCCAGAGTGCTTCACAGAAGTGTTGCATAATTTACAAATACTGTAGCCACAAAATTTACCATTAAACGAGGCATCTAAAAAATGAATTTAAGAAATCTAAAATTGCATTTTAGACAGGCAGGAGGAACTTCTTAGCAGAAAGGTGCTGTCCTATAGAGACATTGTTAAATAATGAATGTATATTACCTTCTGTCTTGTCCACCTTCAGGTAACAGATGTTTTGGCAGTCGAATAACCTTTCTTTGTGTTTTAAAGACCAAATTTGTTTGGACCATGTCTTCAAAGAAAAACACAATAACTCAAAAATTAGATAATTCATTGTCCAGGGACACACTCTTTTATGTTAAGTAAAAATAAAAGAGGAGGTAGCCCTGAATATTGCATTGCGGTGCTCTCTCTATCCCACCCACCCCAGTCCAGACTTCATTACCGTTCCCACTTGCACTGCTCCTACTTGGAGATCAGCAAGCACATGTTGTGAAACTCAAAGGCAACCAATCACCAACTGCACCTGCATATGTATTTGCACCCAGGCTGTCAGCCAGAGAAAACTAGGTCTGATGGCAGGCCTGCAGCAGGGAAGAGTTTTCAATACAATGGGGGCCATAAACCTGGCTTTCCTGGCAGCATGGGGTTGTTATGTGGTGCTAAGAGGAAAGTCTGCCCTCTCTTCTTGGTCCTGTAACAATATCACAGAGCACACGCTGTGTGACATGGCTAATTATCCATTGTTTCCTCCTTTAAACACCACTTTTGATTCATGCCAGGAAATAGATTTAAAGTTTGGAAAGCTAACAGGAGTTTTAAGATGGGTAAATAAATTAGAAACAGAAAAGCATTTCTCATTTTCCCGTTTCTCTCTCTGTGCAACCAGCCCTAAATTTTCATTAGCTGCACTCTGTGCTTTCTCTCCCCATAATTAGCTTGCAAGATGTCCACTACGGTCTCACTTCTTCACCATTTGACTTTAAGTCTTTTGTTTGGGTTTTTTTTCTGGTTTCTCGTTCCTTCTCTTTGGTTGTATAAACCCAAATGGACAAGCCAGGTGCCATGAAGCATTTACTCTCGACCCTTCTGAATACACAATATTGTCAGAGATGCTTTTTTGACGACAGATGCCCAAGTGTAGAAGCTTGAGCAAGGCATCTCAGAACTGCAGAGAAATGTACATACTGCTCAAGCTCTGTAGCATTGGAGAACATTTGCAGGAGGAAAAAGAGCTGTTCAAAGAGATGCAGACATAGGGTGAAAGCTCTTTATGGAAGAAAATACCTTCGAGCCAGCTGCACTGTGTAACAGACTTAAAACGAGGATATACTTCACCTGCAAAGTTTATCTTATAGTGCTGAGAACCAGCCGAGAAAAAAATAACAGCTTTCTTGTCAGCTAAATATTCATTCTCCAGAAATTCAGATGTTATGCTAGCAGAGCAGTGATCTGGATGCTGTAGAAAGAACAAAGAAATTATACCTGTTAGAAACTACTCTTTGGTTTAGGAGTCACTGTGGGGAAGTACCAGTGTTTCCCCAGGCCCCTATCATGTGATGCTGCTCTGAAGTAAGTCCCTAAGGTTTAAAGCATTTTGTTCTGCAGTGACAGAGGGGTACCCCACAGAGAACAGCTGCTTGTAACAACAGCAACAAAGCAGCCTTCAGCCTGTGTGGTCAGCTTCAGCCAAAAGATGTCTGTCAACTCTGGAAAATGCACACGCTTTCAAAGCCAGTCCTTTGAAAGCTTTCACAAAGTTCCAGTCCTGCTTTGAGGGACAATTAATAAGACAATTCCACCCGAGCATCGGAGCAGCACTGCAAGGGCACCCAGCAGTGCGTGTAGAACTCACCAGCTGTAGAACAACATGCCCTAAATAACTGTCCAAAGATGGTTTAACAAAAGCTTTTGGCATCAACAGCAGATGGATCTCACCTCTTTCCCATACTCAATCCACTGCTCAGAATCATCAAGCCAATACCAGGAGTACTCCATTTCAGGAGCAGACAGATGAATCCAGAGAAAACACAGGTGCAGAAGAGCTGATCAGTGCTTGGCTGCTTGCTCTGCCCTACATTGAAAGAGAAATCCAGATTCAAGTAGGATCTTCCAAAGCTGTCAAAGTATACAATATCCCTGGTCTGATCAGAAATCTAATCACTTCTCGAAAAAGGAGACCCCCTTCAGCTGGGAAGTGCAGGTTTGCCCCAGAACCAAGGTACTGCTGTTTATACATTTATGTGGCTGTCTCAGTTTAAAGAGACTGGAGTGTTTTGCTAAGGAGGACGAGTTATGAGGTAGACCAAACTCCTCTCTCTCAGCAATTGTAAATCCGAAATTAAGAGGCTCCAACCGAGGAAGCACGGAAAAAGGAAGAAATAACAACCCTTTATTAAAGGATATATGTATATTGGCAAAAAACAGTAACAGAACACAAAAACAACATCCTGTACCCAAAAGTCCCCTTCAAAAAGGAAACAGTCTGATACTTCTCTGTCCCCTAGCGCAAACCTAATCCCGGTTGGCAGGAGCGCTGTTGGATCACTGGAGGAGCAGAGCCTGCAGTTGCTCTGTGGTGGTTGGGAGGGGGCACTGTTGGGCTCTGGCGGCCACGGCGTGGGGCCCCGGATCATGGGAGGAGCCGAGATGGACATCTCCCCCCACCGAGGAGGGGAAGGGGAAAAGGGGAAAGAAGGGCGGTTTCTTTCCCACGAAACTCACTTTGTCTGTGGCTGGCTGCTGGGACTCCTCCGTTTCGCCAACGAGCACAAACTCTCCGATGAATTCTGAGCAGATTCGGGCTGGAGGCAGGGGCAGCGCGCAGGCAAGTCAAGGAGAGCAGCCAGATGACCAGGTTGAGAGAAAAACGGCCTCAAAGCTTTTCCAACACACACCCCTTGCCTCCCTTAAGGCAAAAAGTGAAATGTTCCATGTTTATAAGGAGAGGAGCAGAAAATACTCCTTCCCCCTCCTTGCAGATTTGGAAGGGCCATTAGCCTGGAATGTAGTTCTGCCAGCTCCTTTGTGTAGATAATCACCCAAGGCAGAGAGTTGTCCTCCCCATTCAATATCCTTCCCCCACATGCAGCAGGGCAAAGAAAAATTCCCATTTGGTTTTCTTAGAACAAGTAAACCCATGACAGTGGCAAGGTAAGCACCACAGAAACAACCCTGACCTCTCTGTCTTGGACCTGTGTCACTCTTTTTCTCTAAAATATATCTTTCTAAAGTACACATTGTAAGGAAATACACTTGACACAATAAACTCAGCTTGTTGCATGAAGGCCAGTGATGCCACCTGGCTAATAGGAATAAGATTTGGCTTCTGAGCAGCGTGTGATCAGCTGCAGAAGTCAGAGTGCTTTCAGAAGGCACTGATAGCATTATCCCTCCTTCAGTGTTCAGGAAAACAAAACTGCTGCTCACAGGTACTGTACCAGGTGCAGGTGCTCAGGTCCTGGCAGTGGTGGGCTGAAGGGATGGCCCCTGTGAGCAGAGCCCCTGGGGTGCCCCATGCCGGACACAGCCAGCTCAACAGACCCACTGCAGGACACAGCTGAGCTCATCAGCCAAGCTGGTGGTGCCTCTGAGAAAGCTGCTGAGCAGTGAGGAGTAAGGAAAAATGTGAGAGAAACAACCCTGTAGACTCCCTGGTCAGTGAAGGAGGAGGGGAAGAGATGGTCCAGGTGCTGGAGGAGAGATTCCGTTGCAGCCCTTAGAGAAGGTCATGGTGAGGCAGGCTGTCTCCCCGCAACCATGGTGGAACAGATATCCACACTGCAGCCCATGGAGAACCCCATGATGCAGCACATGGGCAGGCCCTCAAGGAAGCTGCAGTCCATGGAGAGGAACCCTTGCTAGAGCAGGTTTATCCTGAAGGACTGCAGCCCATGGGAAACGAACCATTCTGGAGCATGGGAAATTTTTGAGCATGATTGAGATGCAGAGGGCAACTCTCACTGAGTTACCGAGGACAACATCTATTTCCCTTCCCTGCTGTATTGTGGGGGGGGGGGGGGTTAGGGGCAAGGGGAGGTAGAAAAGTCAGGAACGAAGGAGTGAAGTTGAATCTGAGAAGATGGGGAGTGATCTTCTTGTCTTTATCTCAATTCATGAACTTTTCCATCTTATTTTCTCTCTCCTGTCCTTTTGAGGATGAGGAGTGAGAGCTAGCTGGGTGTCTGACAGCCAGACAAGGTCAAATTCCTTGGAGCGGGGGATATCATTACTTACCAGCAAAGTCTCTGCTCTGCACTCTACCCTAGAGACACAGCACCTACAAAGAGAAGAAGCTGAAACAGGTAGCTACCGATAATTCCAATTTGGAGGATTTTACTTTGCTTGCTGCTGTGCTTCAGCCTCCATTCAATGTCCCAGTTTTGGATCCAGACACTTTTTTCACCAATTCACTGTCCCTGCAACATTAACTATCCTGGATCACGTACCCATAGCTGAGAGCTGCCCCCTGCCAGCCGTGGAGCTTGCAAGGGTCTGTGGCAAGGGTCTGCTCTGAGCTGCCTGAAGAATTTGAACACAATACGGAAACAGAAACTGGAAATGATCCTGTATCCGGCTCTGACGTCCTTCATACTTTGGCAGGGATCATGGGTATTTGGAGCAGACTAATGAGAGGAAATGGTTATAGGAGGAGCTCCCTCACAGAGCTATTTACAGTGCAAAGGTCCACACAATAAAGGCTTGGCAGTACCTGGACTGCCGGAAGAAAGAGCGAGGAAAGACTCAAGTCTCCTTTGCAGATGTCACTTGTTCCAGTGCTGCCTTCAGACCACGGTCGCTCTTTCTGCTCAGTAACAGCAGCCAGGTCTGTTCCTAGAAAATGCTCCAAACTCGTCTTCTCAACCATTGTAGGAGATCAGTCCCACTGCAGGAGATTCAAGAGATCCAGCAGGAGGGTTCTTTGGATGTGGCCGTCCCTTTTCTCCCCTCTGCACAGCACAATGCTGCTGCTGCTAGCACTGGCTGAAGAATTTGAAGTTTGTGGATTTGAAGTGTGAGATTTGAGGGGGATGGAGGAAATGGAGAGGAAAGTAAGCAAGTGGGGTGGGATGATATTTCCAAGCAGCTTTTCTCCACTGCTGCCTCCCCCCCTCTTCACTCTATCCCCACTCCACAGGCAGATGCTAACCCCTGCTGGCTCCCCTGCCAAGATCCAGGGCTCCCAGTCCGCCCTAATCACATGAGCCTTCAAAAATGTCCAGTTATGCCTTGCTTTCACTTTCCACTTTCTGCTCCTTGCAGGGATTTTCCACTCACCAACTAACCCCAACTAGAAATAAATGGAGGTGAAACACTTAAAAAGCAGACAGAAATACTTTGCTGGCAGGACAGGTAGTATCCTTCACCTTTTGCTGAAGATTTCTCTATCGGATCTTGTGCATCTGTAAATTTTTTTATATCTCTACAGGAATAACTTGATACAGAGGGAATTTTAAACATAAAAAGCAACCTCATGCTACCTTTTCTCTCACACAAGGAGGAAAGACGAATTAATGAAATATAAACATGGCTTACGGTACGACTAACTCCAACAGACCTTAAAGCCAAGCCATGAAATCCCCAACTTCCTGGGTCTCTGACCCTCCTTGCTCAGCAGCAACCCCGGGAAAGCTGTCACAGCCCGGCATGTGCCACCTCCCTGGCAGGCTGCCCAGCTACCACCCTTGGGAGCTGGGGGCATCAACCTTGTGCCCGACAGGTTGGACGAGCCTGTTGAACCCCTGCTCCACACGGGAAAGGTGCCCCAGGTGCAGTAAGACCTTCAAAAATAAAGTACAACTGGCCTGTGAGAACTCCTTGTGAACTCCCAACAGCACATCTGTACCTTGCTGTCTCTGTCGAAGCCTCTCTCCGTGGGACAGCATGGATACCTCTGTGCCACGGACCCTCAGGAAAACGGAGCTGAGTAACATTTCCTTCTGATTATTGCGACATACGCATGCGCGTCTGCCAGGCGTGAGCACACCCAGCCAGGCACAGCAGATATTTCTGGCAGATACATCTGCAAAATCAGCATTATTACGAAGCAGCATGCTATATTCCTACTGCTTGGTTCCCCTTCATTGCACACCAGCACTTACCTGAAGCAGATTCCTCCCAACTTTCTAGTGGCTGGAGATATTCGGGACCTTCTCCTTTCATCAAGGAGTAGCTTCTGCTGAACATCATTCTTTGAAAGCCAAAAGCTCGTGATGCCTTGCAAAGTGAACCCCAAACCTCAGTGCAGAAAGTGGGTACATCGCTCAACATGCTCTCCCCAGGTTGGTTATCACACTGCTGGAGGGGTTGCAGTATTCAGTGCTGCATGGAGCCACACAAACCAGCGTGTGCCAAGCACAGAGCCCTGTGAGGCAGGCTCAGTCAGCCCTCTGAGCTGTGCACAGTCCCAAGTGTTTGCATTCCTGTACCTTGAAGTCTGATCCTCAGCTCTGCTCTTCCCCATGGAAATCAGAGAAGGGTTAGGAGCTTTCCAGTCTGACCTCGAGCCTTTCAGCCTAAAAAGCTGACAGTGTTTCCCAGCAAAGCACTGAAGCATAAAGTTTAACAACAGGTCAAGTAGTCTTGACTATGCAAACTTTTTCAGATGTAAACATTACTTTAATTTTTTTTTTTTGTTACACAAATTGCGTTCAGTTGGATTACCCTGAACATTTTTATTTCACAATGGTCCAGTCACACTAGATCAGTAGCGGCTGAAACACATAAATCTCTGTTTGAGTTTCTGGAAAGGGTGCACTCTGAGTGCATTTTATATACATAGTATTAAAAAAAAAAAACCCTCAAAACATAACGCCACAAATGTGATTATGAAGCTGAACTTACTTTCTTCTGCATCTGGCCTGTCTTGTCTGGCCTTTGACCTGCTATGTAGTATCTGGCTTTCATCTCCACAGCAGCATAACTTTTATGCTTTTATGCTTCCCTTTGACTGATGAGATTTATAGGATCAGGTCCTAGAGCTTAATTTTTGCTTATGTGAATTCTTTAGCAAAATACGCTTCTGAACTGAAGCTAAGAACTTCAGTATGCATGAGATAGCTCTAGGAAAAACATTCTGGCTTGGTAGAAAATGTTTACACAGCTTTGCTGGGAGCAGTATACCATCCTGTCTAAAAGCAAACAACTCTCCACAAACTGGAGACTTGAGCTCACTGTAAACCGATACCTTCTGAACATCTTTTTTTTTATTATTTTTATCCCTTTTAATTGCAATGTCATCCATGGAGCTGTTGAACCTCAGATTTCTCACTGTCAGTGCAGCCACAGTACTATATCTGTCTGTATTTCCAGTATCTGACAGGTCTTGGAGCAGACATCATATATATAGCCCTGCAAGATCACATTCCTGCACAGTCAGCAGAGGCACCCAAGTGTGGTTTCCCTGCATATGTCAAACGATTTATCCTGTATAAAAAAAACCATGGTCCTCCAGGTAGGGTTTCTTAGTTTCCTCCCAGGAATTTCAATTCTTGTTCACTTTTTCTCTTCAGAGGAAACAGACAAAGAAGGCACATTTCACCCTTTCTCTGTGCCTGTCTGCAGACACACAGCAGTTCTGTTGCAGTTTCAGACTGCTCCAAGGTTTGATGTGGGAGTACTGGTGCTACGGCATGGGCACACTGTGCTCACAGGGGTCTTGCAGCATGGGACCAGGCTGGCAGCACCTCATGCTTCTACCTCAAGATGTGGAAAATCCCCCAGATCACCCCCCTGGGGTGACCAGGCTCACCTGGTTCTGCAAGGTCTTCTGCAGGTTGGTTCCCTGGCCACCCACACGGGGTCCTGTCTGTGGGCTGCTGTGGAAAGGTGTGCCAAGGGGTTCAGCTTCAGCAAAGCCTGGTATGAGGAGGGACCAACTCTTGTCTGGGTTCCTGGAAACATTTCTAGATCTCATTTGAAACCACACTATCATTTAAAGCCAGTATCTTCTCCTGTAGGTTTTCTCAATGGTTTTCTCAATAAGACTGGATTTCCTGTTGGATGATGTCCAGGAGCTTGTAAATTAAATTGGAGGGGGGGAAGTGGGGAAATGAGCCCTACCAACCACACTGCTGCTGTCCCAGCTTAATTCAGCACAGGAACAGGAAGCAGTCATAACAAGAATAACTCTCAATTGCTTTGAAAAAAAACCACCCACCTTACTTAGTTCCAAAATTTTACAAGTTTCAGTAGATGACATCGGATTTGTAAATGGTACTTTGTTTTTATTGTAAATACATAAATGCTGGATACAAAAGATTAAAAATGTTCTGTGTTCTGCTGTTGCTCTCTCCAGCAGTCATTAGAGGAGTCCCAGCGTGCTACTTCCCACCTTTTAGGAAACGATTAACAATTACGTGATTGGAAATAGCTAAGTGCTGTTTTATCTGGACATAACGTTTCCAAATTAATAATGTAAACCAAAGTAATCCGATAACGGAAACCTCTCCTATGCCATTAATTCAAATGAGCATTTACATATTGAATCAGCAAGTCATTTGCCTGCAGATGTGAAGTTAAAGCTTTGATATGAAGTTGTTCATGTCTTCTTGCAGCACTAAATGATGCACTGATTCAGAAATCTACCCAGGTCTCATCAGTGGTCCCATCTAACTAAAGGAGAAATTGTATTTTACTGCAGTTGGGCCAAATCTTGGATTTTCAACTTCACTGGAGAGCAGTGGGGCTGGGAAGTTGAGGAAGGGATCAGGATCTATTCTTTCATATTCCAGTTGATATTCAGCTGGTTTTGTTCAATGTGTTTGTACATTTTAAAATGTCATTTCAGAAAAATAAAATCCAAAGTTGAAAGATGATTTCAAAGCTAAAAAAACTTATTCTGCTTATAGAATAATCAAAATAAAACATTCTGACCTTACTTTGTTAATATTTGAATCTGAAATGGTTTTAAAATACCTTATTAACCTGAATCTCTACTTTCTGGTGAATGAAGTTTTATTCCCCTGCGTCCTCCTTTCCAATTCATCTGCCTTTTCTCTAATCTGCTCTCCCCACCCCTTTCCCTTCATAATGTTTGCCCACAGCACAGATACTATAGCACTTCAGTTTGAAACCTTTGTTTGGCTTCCATGTATTGGATTCTATGTACTGCAACATGCTCCCTTCCTCTATTTGCCAAGTTAGGAAAATAAAATATTGTGTGTGTATACACACACAGTTTTACTGAGGACCAGGCTAGGCTGCAAAATTAGGATCTTGATTTCAAAGACACTGTAGGCAAAGCAAGCTCATTTCAGAGAGCTAGTTTTTTTCTTCTGAAAAAAGAAAAGGGGAGAAGCAGATGTGATACGTGCATCCCAATCCCAATTGGCAAGCTTGGGAACACTTGCAGCAAGGTTTTGGCTCAGGTTCATCCACATTTGAGTGATTAAAAGAATAAAAGCATGGCCTGTTTTTGGAAGGATCAAAGGTGTGAGAAATGAAGTAGATTTTATTTTCTCCTGTGAGTTCTGACAGTTTTCTCAATAAGTCTTGATTTCTTGTTGAACAACTTCCAGCAGTAACTGTAGTTTGTGTGTAAGATAATCTGAAAGGGTGGGAAAAAAAGGAAGGAAGCTTAGTCCAGAGGAAATCCTGATATATGGCTGAAAATAAGAGCTACATGCAAAGGAAATCTGTCCTAGACACTGCATGGAGCGGACATGTACTTCATTTACATCTGTGCCTTAACCATCCTGGCCTCTTCCCCAAGCAGACAGACCTCAGGCAG